>NC_135238.1:10587363-10890000 GCF_051348905.1 Ranitomeya variabilis
ACATCTTTTAAGTGTATCGTCAGAAATCTACCAGAAATCATCCAGACGGTAAGACTGTATTCTAATTTCACTTGCCCTCACTATTTTGGCTCCACTAATCCTCACTCTTTCGCTAACCCTTACCCCTGCACCCTCAAACCAAATAACTATCTCCCCCTCTATCCCACCCCCTCACCTTGCTTCATCCACAGACCTGCTCTACAACCTCAAACCTCAACTACTAACATAAAATATAAGCCCACCTCTCTCCTTCACCCACCTGCTTTCCCTTTTTCTTCTCATTCTCACTGCTGGTGACATATCGCCCAATCCTTGCCCCCCCCATACATCCCACTAATCCTCCCCCTATCCTTCTCACACTATGAGAAACTATCGCAACCCCTCACACTTAAAATCTGTGCCACTGACCCCCACCACACTGCTTCCTCTCTCTGGGGCACTTTGCAATGCCCGCTATATATGCAACAAGCTCCACGATCTCTTTGCTTCCCGCAACCTTTCCTTCCTGGCCCTCACTGAGACCTGGCTGACACCCCCTGACATGGCCTCCCCTGCTGCACTGAGTTACGGTGGCCTCCACTTTACCCACACTCCTCGCTCTGGCAACAGACATGGCGGAGGAGTGGGTTTCCTTCTTTCCAAAAACTGTTACTTCAACCCTATCCAAGCTCCACCCTCCCTTATTCTCCCTTCTTTCGAGGTTCACTCTGTCCAGATCTACTCTCCCTCCAATCTCCAAATGGCTGTCATATACCGACCACCGGGCTCAGCCACTGCCTTCATTGACCAATTCTCCACCTGGCTTCTTCACTTTCTCTCTGCCGACATACCAACCATCATCATGGGTGACTTTAATATCCCTACTGACACCCACCAGCCAGCAGCCTCCAAGCTCCTGTCTCACTTCATCCTTTGGACTTACCCAGTGGTCCTCCACAGCCACCCACACAGACGGACATAGACTAGACCTCATCTTCACCCGCCTCTGTTCCTTATCTAATCTCACAACCTCTCCCTTCCCCCTATCTGACCACCATCTACTCACCTTCTCATCCTTGTCCTCCTCACCTGCCCCCCACGTCCAGCCACTACCACATCCTCGCAGAAACCTTGCACACCTAGACATTCACAGACTCTCAGACTCTCTTCTACCCCTGTCCTCCATATCTTCACTCCACGACACGGACAGCGCCACCGCGTTCTATAACTCCACCCTCACATCAGCCATAGACTCTGTTGCCCCTCTCATGCATGGCAAAGTGCGACAAACCAATAGGCAACCCTGGCATAACAACCTCGCCAAAAAACTCCGACAAGCATCCAGGGTCAGGGAGCGGCTTTGGAAAAAAAACACGCCTGCCAGACGACTTCACTGCCTTCAAACAAACTACACTTGCCTTCAAACTAGCCGTCACTTCTGCTAAACAGACCTATTTCACTAACCTTGTATCTTCACTATCCTTCAACCCAAAACAACTGTTCAGCACATTTAACTCTCTCCTCCGCCCACCACTGCCACCTCCAACTCCCCTCATCTTCCGAGGACTTTGCCACCTACTTCAAAAACAAGATCGACCAAACAAGGAAAACCTTTACTTGTCCACCACCCCAACCACTCCATATACCAGACCTCTGCCCTTCCCTAATAACCTCCCTCTCCAACATCACTGAAGGAGAACTTACTCACCTCCTTTCCAAATCACACCTCACCACCTGTGCACTTGACCCCATCCCTTCCCACCTGCTCCCCAACCTCACCAACATGCTCATTCCAGCCCTAACCCATCTCTTCAACCTATCGCTATCTTCTGGTACCTTCCCCTCTGCCTTCAACATGCCACCATCACAGCCATCCTCAAAAAAGCTAACCTTGACCCAACTGCTATGCCCAGCTATCGCCCCATATCACTGCTCCCGTTTGTTTCCAAACTCCTTAAGCAGCATGTCCGCGCTCAACTTTCCTCCCACCTCTCATCTAACTCTCTCCTTGACAACCTCTAATCTGGCTTCTGCCCCCACCACTCTACCGAAACTGCTCTGACCAAAATTACTAATGACTTACAGCCAAAACTAAGGGTACTGTCACACAGTGCAATTTTGATCGCTACGACGGCACGATTCGTGACGTTCTAGCGATATCGTTACGATATCGCAGTGTCTGACACGCAGCAGCGATCAGGGACCCTGCTGAGAATCGTACGTCGTAGCAGATCGTTTGAAACTTTCTTTCGTCGCTGGATCTCCCGCTGTCATCGCTGGATCGTTGTGTGTGACAGCGATCCAGCGATGCGTTCGCTGGTAACCAGGGTAAACATCAGGTTACTAAGCGCAGGGCCGCGCTTAGTAACCCGATGTTTACCGTGGTTACCAGCGTAAAAGTAAAAAAAACAAACCGTACATACTCACCATCTGATGTCCGTCAGGTCCCTTGCAGTCTGCTTCCCTCTCTGACTGTGAGCGCCGGCCGGAAAGTGAGAGCAGATCACAGCGGTGACCTCACCGCTGCGCTCTGCTCTCACTGTACGGCTGCACTCAGTCAGAGCGGGAAGCAGACTGCAAGGGACCTGACAGACATCAGATGGCGAGTATGTACGGTTTTTTTTTTTTACTTTTACGCTGGTAACCACGGTAAACATCGGGTTACTAAGCGCGGCCCTGCGCTTAGTAACCCGATGTTTACCCTGGTTACCAGCGAACCTCGGCATCGCTCCAGCGCCGTGATTGCAAAGTGTGACCGCAGTCTACGACGCTGGAGCGATAGTCATACGACGCTGCAACGTCACGGATCGTGCCGTTGTAGCGACGAAAATTGCATGGTGTGACAGTACCCTAACAGACAGTTCTCCATCCTCCTCCTTCTCGACCTGTCCTCTGCTTTCGACACAGTCGATCACTGCCTACTGCTACAGATTCTTCCCTCGGCATCAAAGGCCTCGCCCTGTCCTGGATTAGTTCATACCTTTCCAACCACACATTTAGCATTTCCCACTCCCACACTACCTCCTCATCCCACCCTCTCTCTGTTGGTGTCCCTCAAGGCTCTGTCCTAGGGCCCCTACTTTTTTCCATCTATACCCTTGGCCTAGGACAACTCATAAAGTCCCATGGCTTCCAGTACCACCTGTATATGGACGACACTCAGATCTACCTCTCTGGCTCAGATGTCTCCTCCCGGAGTGTCTGTCAGCCTTATCCTCCTTCTTAAACTCTCGCTTCCTAAAACTCAATGTAGACAAAACCGAACTCATCTTTCCCCCCATCTTGCGTATCCCCCTACCTGATCTATCCATTATGGTAAACGGCATCACGCTCTCTCCCGCACCTGAAATCCGCTGCCTCGGGGTAACTCGATTCTGCCCTGTCCTTCAAACCTCACGTCCAAGCTCTTGCCACCTCCTGTCGCCTCCAACTCAAAAATATCTCCAGAATCCGGCCCTTCCTCAGCCCACAATCTACCAAAACTCTTGTGCATGCCCTCATCTCCCACCTCGATTACTGCAACACCCTCCTCTGTGGCCTCCCCACTAACTCTCTTGCACCACTCCAGTCTGTCCTCAACTCTGCGGCCCGGCTAATCCACCTCTATCCTTGCTGCTCCCCTCTGCAAATCCCTCCACTGGCTCCCAATTCCCCAACGAATCCAGTTCAAACTACTAACACTGATCTACAAAGCCATCCACAACCTGTCCCCTCCCTATATCTCTGAACTAATCTCCCAATATCTTCCCTCATGTAATCTCCGATCCTCCCAAGACCTCCTACTCTCCTCCACACTTATTCGTTCCTCACCCAACCGCCTCCAAGATTTCTCCCGAATATCCCCCATCCTCTGGAATTCCATGCCTCAACACGTCCGATTATCCACCACCCTCGGATCCTTCAGACGGAACCTGAAAACTCATTTCTTCAGGAAAGCCTACAGCCTGCAATAATCATTCTGCTGCCTCACCACCACCCGAGCTGCTGCTCCCCCGACCTTCTGTCTCCTCCCCACTATCCCATAGAATGTAAGTCCGCAAGGACAGGGTCCTCTCCCCTCTGTACCAGTCTGTCATTGTAAAAAAAATTTCTGTCAACGATATCTATTACCCTATATGTAACCCATTTTCTCATGTACAGCACCATGGAATTAATGGTGCTATATAAATAAATATTATTATTATGGTTGGGATGGATGAGAATGAGATGGATGGGTGGATGAGAATGGATGCGGAATGGATGGATGGGGACGAGATGGATATGGATGGGTGAATGAGGATGAGATGGATATGGCTGGGATGGATGGATGCACACAGCACATAATACTTAGCGATGTAGAAGTCTTTTCCTTTCTGGTTAGTTGAGTCAGCTGAGTTATTCCACTGCTGCCTGCACTGTGTGCTGCACAGGGCATAAAGTGTGGCAGAGTCTGGGGGTGCTGTCTCTGCCAGACAGGAAAACACCAGTTGGTATCAGGGCCGGACTGGGACTAAAATTCAGCCCTGGCATTTGAAGTTACACAGGCCACTTGTCACATGGTGACTGTATAATATCTGTGTACACTTGTAGGTTACAAGAAGTGAGGGGAGTGTAACACGACTATATAACATATAACTACAGCTGTATCCAGCATTACAGCTCGGTCCTATTTATTGCTTTTAGTTTCAGTACCAAGAAAAGCCGCTACTTTACCTACATAACTGGATCTCGAAGGTAATGAAGGGATTGAGATGACCAAAGGCTATGGAACCTCATTCTGATGCTCCATAAACTTTGCCTACAGCCACTTTTGGCTCCGTTGAGCAGCATGAGACCCGGTGACTCTGCAGAGCAGTGACATCAGTAACGTCACCGCTCTTCAGATATTCCGGGTCTTGCGCTGAGCTCGGCGACTGTGAAGTGTGGTATTGTTACTACCGTCACCGCTCTTCAGAGTCGCTGGGTCTCGCCAGATCTGGGCTAGTAGTGGGGGTGTCTGATAGACATCTCTCCATTACTTACACCAGGGATTGATAGCAGCTGACATTACGCAGCTGACATCAACCCTAAAAATCATTACACATACCAGAATTAAATGCTCTGGCGGCTGGGAAAAGCAGTAGAGTTAGCGCTATTCCCAGGTGCCGGGTGCTAACTACAACTGTCATCATCCTTGCCTCATCTCCCTGCGAAGCATTTCTGCTGTATTTACATGCGCTGATCTCAGACCGCTAAACCAGTGTGATCGACAATACTGAAGTCGTTCGCTTGTTTCGTGGCCTCTTTACACCAACTGAGAAAGAATGAAGGGAACAGAAAAAGCACAATTAGATCAATCTGTCCCCATACACTATCATGTTATCAGCAGCACATCTACAGTTTACACCGGCAATGTGCTGCTGAGAACAAGGATTTCTGTTCCCACATAAACAATCCAATCACTTGATGAATAGGCAGCATTTTGCTTGTTTAGTATAATACACCCCATAGTCCTCCATATATTATAATGTGCACCTCAGTCCTCCATATAGTATAACACACTCCTTAGTCCTCCATATAGTATAATACACTCCTCACTTCTCCATATAGTATAATACACTCCTCAGTCCTCCATATAGTATAATACACTCCACAGTCCTCCATATATTATAATGTGCACCTCCGTCCTCCATATAGTATAATACACTCCCTATAGTCCTCCATATAGTATAATACACCCCATAGTCCTCCATATAGTATAATACACTCCTCATAGTCCTCCATATACTAAACTGTAAAGCGCTGCGGAATATGTTGGCGCTATATAAATAAAGATTATTATTATTATTATTATATATTAAAATACACTGCTCAGTCCTCCATATAGTATAATGTACTGCCACAGTCCTCCAACTAGTATAATACACTCCTCATAGTGCTCCATATAGTATAATGCCCCGCCATTGTCATCCATGGAGTACAATTCACATCCCATAGTATAATGCACCCCATAGTTCTTCATATAGTATATTGTATTCCCCATAGTCCTCGATACAGTATAATGCAGCCCACATATAGTATAATGATGCCACTCCAGAGTATAATGCAGCCACCCCACAGAATATATTGTAGCCCCCTGAGTATAATGTAACCCCCCAGAGAATATATTGCAGCCCCCTCATATAGTATAATGCAGCCCCTGCATATATATAGTAGCCCACTCATAGAGCATAATGCAGCCCCCATAGAATATAATGTAGCCCATCCATAGAATACAATGCAGCCCTCCTCATATAGTATAATGCAGCTCCCCATAGAATATAATGTAGCCCCCTCATGGAGTATGATGCAATCACCTCTCATAGAATATAATACAACCCCCATAGAATATAATGTAGCCCTCAGAGAATGTAATACAGCCCCCCCATATAATATAATACAGCGCCCCATAGAATGTAATACAGCCCACCTCCCCACAGAATATAATACAACCCCCATGGAATATAATGTAGCCCCCATAGAATGTAATATAGCCCCCCCATAGAATGTAATACAGCCAGCCCCTCATAGAATGTAATACAGCACAGCCCCCAAAGAATGTAATACAGCACAGCCCCCAAAGAATGTAATGCAGCCAGCCCCCAAAGAATGTAATGCAGCCAGCCCCCAAAGAATGTAATACAGCCAGCCCCCAGAGAATGTAATGCAGCACAGCCCCCATAGAAGGTAAATGTCACGCCGATAACGGGGCAGGACGGCATACTGGGACCCGCACCTGTCCCTGCCACTATAAGGGGCCCTGGCTTTCCCTTACCTCAGGGGTACCTATGATGGTTAGGAGGCCTGAGCCGCCAGCGTATCCCTGTCTCCTGTGCAGGCCCTATTAGTGGCCCCCTCTCCCCACCAGGGAGGAGGACTGCACCAGTGTAATTATATGACAAGCAAACAGGGTAAACAGACAAGGTAACTAAATTCTCAAACTCACCAAATGCTCACACAGACACAGAGAAGGAAAGAGGGGGGAAAAAAAAACTAAGAAGGAAAACAGGTTTAACATGCAACCAAAACAGCAGACAACAATCTCTGTAAATAAACCTCCAAGCTCCTAACAGCACGCTCCTTCTCACTCTAAGCCAGGCAGCAGAACTGATCACTGACAACAGTTGAAGTCAAAGCTGAGTCTATATAGGAGAGAAGATTTCGAAAACCAATTCAGCTGAGAGTCCAAGCCCTCAGCAACTTCAGCTACAAGGTTTAACTCCTGCCCTGCTGGCACAAGACAGCCAGGTCAGAATTCAGGAGAAGAGCTTCTGTTCATCATGTGTGAACGAGGCCCAGAGCGCTGCGGTTCTCTGGAACCTCTCTGTCGCGGTAGCCCCGTGACAGTACCCCCCCCCCCCCCCCCCCCTTCTACGAGGGACCTCCGGAACCTCAGGAGCAGGTTTCTCAGGATGAGCTTTATGAAATGCTCGAACAAACCTAACCGCATGGACATCAGCTGCAGGAACCCACATCCTCTCCTCAGGACCGTACCCTTTCCAATGTACTAGATACTGTAGAGTCCGGCGAACAAATCAAGAATCCATGACCCTGGCTATCTGGAACTCGAAATTTCCATCAACAAGGACCAGAGAGGGAGGTAAAGGTGATGGATTAGGTGACGCCACAAACCTCTTGAGTAAGGAGCGATGAAAAACATTATGGATCCTAAACGACTGAGGTAAAGCCAACCGAAATGCAACAGGATTGACGACGGCCACAATCCTATAAGGACCAATAAACCTAGGGCCCAATTTCCACGAGGGAACTCTCAGTTTAATATTCTTTGAGCACAACCAAACCCAATCACCCACACACAGGTCCGGACCTTCCATACGTCTCCGATCAGCCGCATTCTTATATCTGGAACCCATCCTCTTTAATTTATAAAGAACCCCTTGCTATACGGACGTGATGGACGAAAAAAAACTCTCCTCTTCAGGCACCCCTGAGGAATCATTCCTATTTAAATGAACTGAATTGAGGATGAAAACCATATTCCCCCGAAAACGGGGACTTACCAGTAGACTCATGAGTACGGTTGTTTACTGCAAATTCTGCCAACGGTAAGTACTTAACCCTGATTTTCTGAAATGAAACGCCTGAGATAAGTTTCAAGATTTTGATTTACACGTTCTGTCTGACCATTGGATTGAGGATGAAAAGCTGAAGAAAATGACAAATGAATCCCCAACCGGCTGCAAAAAGCCCTCCAAAACTTAGGGTACCGTCACACAGTACCATTTTGATCGCTACGACGGTACGATTCGTGACGTTCTAGCGATATCGTTACGATATCGCAGTGTCTGACACGCAGCAGCGATCAGGGATCCTGCTGAGAATCGTACGTCGTAGCAGATCGTTTGGAACTTTCTTTCGTCGCTTGATCACCCGCTGACATCGCTGGATCGTTGTGTGTGACAGCGATCCAGCGATGTGTTCGCTTGTAACCAGGGTAAACATCGGGTTACTAAGCGCAGGGCCGCGCTTAGTAACCCGATGTTTACCCTGGTTACCAGCGTAAACGTAAAAAAAACAAACCGTACATACTCACATTCCGGTGTCTGTCCTCCGGCGTCTCAGCTTCTCTGCACTGTGTGAGCGTCTGCCAGCCGGGAAGCGAGCACAGCGGTGACGTCTGACGTCACCGCTCTGCTTTCCGGCCGCTGTGCTTACACAGTGCAGAGAAGCTGAGACGCCGGAGGACAGAAACCAGAATGTGAGTATGTACGGTTTGTTTTTTTTACGTTTACGCTGGTAACCAGGGTAAACATCGGGTTACTAAGTGCGGCCCTGCGCTTAGTAACCCGATGTTTACCCTGGTTACCCGGGGACTTCGGCATCGCTCCAGCGGCGTGATTGCAACGTGTGACCGCAGTCTACGACGCTGGAGCGATAATCATACGATCGCTGTGACGTCACGGATCGTGCCGTCGTAGCGATGGAAATGGTACTGTGTGACGGTACCCTTAGAAATAAACTGCACCCCACGGTCTGATACAATATCTGAAGGAACACCATGCAATCTCACAACCTCCTTGATAAAGATCTGTGTCAGAGTCTTGGCATTAGGTAACGCGGGAAGGGCAATAAAATGTGACATCTTGCTAAATCTGTCAACTACGACTAAAATAACTGTATTACCCTCAGAAACCGGTAAGTCAGTGGTGAAGTCTATTGACAAATGAGTCCAAGGTCTTCTGGGAATCTCCAGAGGTTGGAGAGACCCAGAAGGGTGAGTACGAGGGGTCTTGGAACGCGCACACACACTGCAGGCAACGACATATTCCTGTACATCATGATTTACCCCAGACCACCAAAAACGCCGAGTGAGAAGGTCCATGGTAACTTTACTTCCAGGGTGTCCGGCCAAAACTGAATCATGATGCTCATTTATGACCCTTAGGCTACTTTCACACTGGCGTTAACTGCAATACGTCGCAATGCGTCGTTTTGCCGAAAAAACGCATCCTGCAAAAGTGCTTGCAGGATGCGTTTTTTCTGCATTGACTAACATTAGCGACGCATTTGCGACGCATTGACACACGTCGCAACCGTCGTGCGACGGTTGCGCCGTGCTGTGGCGGACCGTCGGGAGCAAAAAACGTTACATGTACGTTTTTTGCTCCCGACGGTCCGCTTTTTCCGACCGCGCATGCGCGGCCGGAACTCCGCCCCCACTTCCCCGCACCTCACAATGGGGCAGCGGATGCGCTGCAAAAATGCATCCGCTGCCCCCGTTGTGCGGCGGAGACAACGCTAGCGTCGGTGACCTCGGCCCAACGCACTGCGATGGACCGAGCCCGACGCTAGTGTGAAAGTAGCCTAAGACGAAGATTAGCAGGAACATAAAGTTTACCTGACGGACAGGCTGCTGGGGCGTCCCCCTGCGCCTCTACCACCTCTCTCTCAAGATCCGAATTAATTGCGGCGACTACTACACCCTTCTGTAGTATAGGACCTGGCTCACAATTATCCCCACCCCCTGGAAAACAACTAGATAATGCATCAGCCTTGACATTCTTGCTTCCTGGCCTATACTTAATGTAGAAATTGAACCTGGCGAAGAACAGAGACCACCTAGCTTGCCTAGGTGTAAGACACTTCGCAGATTCTAAATACAACAGATTTTTGTGATCTGTGATCACCATGACTGGGTGAAGTGCTCCCTCCAAAAAATGGCGCCATTCTTCAAATGCCCATTTAATTGCCAACAGCTCCCTGTTACCAATATCATAATTCCTCAGCAGGAGATAATTTTTTCGAGAAAAATGCACATGGACGCCACTTACTTGGAGAAATCCCCTGTGACAATACAGCTCCCACCCCTACCTCAGAGGCATCCACCTCTACCACAAATGGCTGCGTGATGTCAGGCTGTATTAATATGGGTGCAGTGGAAAAACACTTCTTCAAAGTTTCAAAAGCCTGGCAGGCCGCACTGGACCAGGCAGAGAAGTCCGTGCCTCTTTTTGTCATGTCTGTTAAAGGTTTGGCTACTACTGAAAAGTCTTTAATAAATTTGCGATAGTAGTTTGCAAAACCTAAAAACCTCTGTAAGGCCTTAAGGTCCTCAGGACGCTCCCACTCCAGGACCGCCTTGACCTTAGCCGGATCCATCGAAATCCTGTGGAGGATAAGAAATAACCCAAGAACGGAATCTCTTTGACCGCGAACATGCATTTCTCAAGTTTGGCAAATAGTTTATTGTCCCTGAGTACCTGAAGGACCTGCCTTACATGAACCTGATGGGACTCGAGGTCAGGGGAATAAATTAAGATGTCATCGAGATATACCACCACAAACCTACCTATCAGGTGACTAAGTATATCATTGACAAAGCGTTGGAACACCGCAGGAGCACCACACAACCCAAAAGGCATGACCAGGTTCTCGTAATGTCCCTCTGGAGTATTAAACGCCGTTTTCCATTCATCCCCCTCCTTCATCCGAATGAGATATGCCCCTGTTACGGAACCCCTCAGCACCCAGATTATGTTGTGCAGTTATACAGTATGTATGTAAAATAGTTTCCATGTGAGAGGCATGTCCCTAATGCATCAGCCCACAGGCTGCGCCCCTGGGCAGAGGGGACAAGATATCCCCCTTCTGACCTCCCCCACCTTTGTAATTCCCACAGTAAATATCGGCAGGCTCCGGCCACCTGCGGCTATTGTAATGTATGTCTGGCCTGCCGGTTTTCAATAGGCCTGCCCCCTGTACCTGTGTGATATATATTCTGTGTCCTGTGAGTAAAGTGTTGTCATACTGGAAATACGTGGAGAAGCAGTGATATTTTATATGCGCCCATGTAATGAAGGAATTCCAGCCAGCGTCCTTCATTCAGACTCCAGCTAAAGCAGAGTGGACCGCCTGAAACACGGGGTGGTACTAAAGAGGTACTCCAGCATGGAAGACCCCGTTACACTGGCGGCAGACAGCGGGATGTGATACCCTGTCTACAGGAGGAAAGGAATGAATGGAAAACAACTACTAGAAGTTAAAGAGGACTACATTAAAAGATCTGGTGGAAGCCCGAGGGTTAATCGTCAGCAACAAAACAAAAGCGGATTTGATAGTAGCCATCATGGAACACGACAGTGCAGCGCCCCCCCAATGTGAACGTGGAGGAGACTGAATTCAAGAGGGAGGTAAAGACCAGACTGGCGTTCTATGGCCCAAACCCGGCAGTAGAGATCATACGAGAGGTGATGGCTGATGTGCGTACTGATCTGAAGGAAAAGATGGCCGAGCGGACCAGGATAGAGCTAGCCAAGGTGGAGATGGCAGAGCGGACCAAAGTGGAGCTGGCCAAGATGGAGATGGCAGAGCAGAGAGAGGAGAGTCAGCGAGCAGGGGGAGCTCTGGCCTCCGACCAGGTACCTTCAACAGTAAGCCACAAAAAGATCCAGTATAATGCCTTCTGACAGTTGGGGCAGGCAGAGGAAGACGTTGATCGCTTTCTGCAGGACTTTGAGCGGCAGTGTGCCCTTCATCAAGTGAAGCCGGAGGAACGAGTTCAGATTCTGGCCAGCAAGCTGACCGGAAGGGCAGCAGACGCCTATCGCACAGTACCTGATGAGGACTGTATGGACTATGAGCGGATCAAAGAAGTGATCTTGGCCTGGTATGCGCTGACACCAGAGGCATACCGCCAAAAGTTCCGCTGACTTATAAAACGGGTAACCGATACCCACGCTGAATGGGCCTGTAAATTACGGCGGTCACTGCTACAGTGGGTACAAGGGAGCCAAGCAACCACTAAGGAGGACGTCCTCCAGCTCTTCTTGTTAGAACGATTCTTTAATGGACTAACCCCCGAGACACAGGGATGGCTTCGGGACAGACGACCAACGACTCTTGAGGAAGCCGCTCGTCTGGCCGATGAACATCATGACGCCAGGAGGCCTCAGTTGTCCGGATCAAAGATGGTCGCTAGGGGTCCGCCCATGGACCTGGAGGCCCCCAAACCACCGAAGATTGTAGGGGGACCAGCTAAAAACCCGGCCTACTACAGTCCCCCTGGGGCGCGATGCCACACCTGCCATCAGCTGGGCCACCTGCAAAGACAATGTCCCAACCGGACTCAGCATACCCAGTGGCCAAAGGCAGGAACAGCTACCTTCAGCCGGGCCGCTGTACACTGCTACCAAGGGGAAGCTGACCCGGCATTGGGGGCTATGACTAACCAGGGGGTGGAAATGATGGAGGAAGTGCTGCATGAAGTAGACCTCGTGCAGGCGGCCCCGGCAGATAATCGACGACAGCATCGACAGGTCGTGTGGGTTAATGGGAAACGTATGCAGGGACTAAGAGATTCCGGGGCAACTTTGACCCTTGTGAGGCCTCATCTCGTCCGGGACCAAGAGAAGACGGACTGGACAGTGGCAGTCTGTGTAGCAGGGGGAGCCATACATCGACTGCCCACTGCCAGGATTCACCTGAACTGGGGAGTCGGGGATGGTCTTGTTGAGGTCAGTTTGATGGAGGATTTGCCTGCAGACGTCTTGCTGGGAAATGACTTGGGGCCCATGTTGTCTGCCTTCTCGGTTGCCCCTCTGGCTGAGACATATCCTGTGACCACCCGGAGACAAGCTCGAGCTGTGGAGGCGGAATCACACTCAGAGGAGGCCCAGGTAAGACACCCCAGCCCTACACGTATTCCCATAGCCAGACACATTTTTTGGGCCACCCCAGATGAATTTAAGAGGGAGTTACTTGAGGATCCTTCATTAGAGGGATATCGTGGGAAGGCACAGGAGGGGAGAGGGGTACTGGAAGGGGAACAGTTTATATGGAAGCAGGGACTCCTCTACCGGATCACAGAGCAGCACCACACAGGAACGAGCCCCACTATAAAACGACAGCTGGTAGTTCCCAAGAAGTATAGGCAGGAGTTACTGCAAATCTCTCATGACATACCCTTGGCCGGGCACTTCGGCGTCAGTCGCACCAGGCATCGTCTGACACAAAACTTCTTTTGGCCGGGGTAACCTATGATGTTCGTCAGTACCGCCAGACCTGGGACAGTTGCCAGCGCATTGGCAAGAGGGGAGATCGATGCAAGGCCAAATTACGCCCCCTCCCCATTGTGGAGGAACCATTTAGCCGAGTAGCGGTCGATCTGATAGGGCCGTTAGCCAAACCCAGTCCGTCAGGGAAAGGTATATATTGACAGTGGTAGATTATGCCACACGGTATCCAGAGGCGGTTGCGTTACCTAACATACTGGCAGAGACGGTGGCAGCTGCCCTGCTCCAGGTTTTCTCACGGGTTGGATTTCCCCGGGAGATTTGTCATGTTCCCAATGGCAGGGAATTTGTCAACATAACACGGGCAAAAACAGGACGAGCTCTAGGGTGATGGAACCTGAGCTGACCGCGACCCTGAACCTCAACACTCAACTAACAGCAGCCGGGGAACGTTCCTGGGGGGACTCTAGACGTCTCGCGCCAGCCGGAGATCTAGCTTCCCCTATCAGAAGAATAATAGACCTCTCTTGCCTCCAGAGAAATATTCCCACAGAAATAGCAGCCCCCCACATATAATGACGGTGAAATGAGAGGAAGGCACAAACGTAGTTATGAAAACAGATTCAGCAAAATGAGGCCCGCTTAAGCTAGATAGCAGAGGATACAAAAGGTGAACTGCGCGGTCAACTTAAAAACCCTTCAAAGTACCATCCTGAAATTACTTGAACTCATGTGCCAACTCATGGTACATGAGTGGTAATTTCAGCCCACTAGAGCAACCAGCAGCAGAGAATTACATATCTGCACGCTGGACTAAAAACATGAAAGCAAACATGAAACAGGGAAATCCAGACTTAGCTTGTCTTGAAGGCTTTAGAAGCAGGTAACAAAGGTAACAGAGACACACTGATACATTGATAGCCGGCAAGGGAATGACAGGAAAGCCAGGTTAAATAGGAAACACCCAGCCTCTGATGGACAGGTGGAAACCAGAGACCGCAACCCACCAAAGTCACCCAGTACCAGTTGTAACCACCAGAGGGAGCCCAAAAACAGAATCCACAACAGAGATTATCTCGGACCAGGGTACCCAGTTTACAGCAGAGGTGACCAACCAACTATGGAAGCGGTGCGGCGTAAAGTCCATTAGAAGCGCCCTGTACCACCCGCAAACCAATGGGTTGTGTGAACGCTTTAACGGGACGTTAAAACAACTCATTGGGACTTTAACCAGGACCTACAGGAACTGGGAGAAATTCTTGCCTCACCTCCTGTTTGCTATCGGGAGGTGCCCCAAGAATCCACGGGGTTCTCCCCGTTCGAACTGGTATACGGGAGACGGGTAAGGGGACCCCTAGACTTAGTGCTAGAACACTGGGAAGGGGAGGGCATCATAGAAGGGGTACCTATTGTACCCTATGTGCTGGAATTCCGGGACCACCTACAGGAGCTGACCCAGGCTGTACGTGGGAACCTGCAGGTGGCCCAACGGCGCCAGCGCGTATGGTACTGTCGGAGGGCCAGAGAACGCACCTTTGAGATAGGACAGAAGGTCCTGGTGTTAGAGCCCACTAGGCAGAACAAGTTCCAAGCAGCATGGCAGGGGCCCTACCAGGTAGTGGGGAAAATAGCCGACACCACCTATAATGTCGCCGATTGTGACAACCCCAGGGTTATCCGCATGTTCCACGTGAATATGCTGAAGCCCTACCGGGAGCGCCCTGAAGAGGTAGTGGCCATCTGTGCACCTGAAGCCTGAGGATTTAGCAGGACTTCCCTTGCCGGATGTCTTAGGGGAGAGGACTCAGTCTAAACCATGGGACCAGGTACACTGGGGTGAAGACCTAGGTCCCCGGGAGAGACAGCAGGCAGAGGTGTTGTTGAGGCAGCGACAGAGGATGTTTTCGGGGAGACCAGGGTACACTCACCTGGCACAACACAGGGTTGAGACCCAGGATCAGACCCCCCTGCGACAACCCCCCTTCCGCATCCCTGAGTCTGTACGAGAAGGGATGCGACAAGAGATGCAAGAGATGTTGTGTTTAGGGGTCATTGAAGAGTCAGATAGTCCCTGGGCATCCCCCGTAGTGTTAGTGCCCAAGAAGGATGGGACTACACGGTTTTGTGTAGACTATCGTAAGCTCAATGAGAAAACGGTGACGGATGCGTATCCCATGCCGCGTGTGGATGAGTTGTTAGACCAGCTGGCGGGGCAAAGTATTTGACCACCATCGATCTATGCAAAGGCTACTGGCAGATTCCCCTTAGTCCTGACGCTATTCCCAAGTCGGCATTTGTCACCCCATTCGGCTTATTCCAGTTTCGAGTTATGCCATTCAGGATGAAGACTGCCCCGGCGACCTTCCAGAGGCTGGCTGACCGGCTTCTGGATGGTCTCCAGGACTATGCTTGTGCCTACCTGGACAACATCGCCATCTACAGCGCGACATGGGAAGAGCATCTAAATCACATAGAGACAGTAGTGGACAGGATCCACCAGGCCGGAATCACCCTGAACCCAAACAAGTGTCACGTGGGCAAAGCAGAGGTTCAGTATTTAGGGCATTGGGTAGGAAGTGGGAAACAGCAACCAGAACCAGCCAAGATTGAGGCCATAGCCAAATGGCCCACCCCACGCACTAAAACCCAGGTCATGGCGTTTCTACGGACAGCGGGGTATTACAGGAAATTAGTTCCCAATTACAGCAGCGTAGCCAAGCCCCTCACTGATCTGACCCGTAAGAACCAACCCCGCCAGGTAAACTGGACCCCAGAGTGTGAGGAAGCCTTCCGCCAGCTAAAGGACGCCCTCACCAATACCCCTGTATTGGCCGCACCCGCTCCAACTAAACGTTTCCTGGTTCACACAGACGCTTCTATGTTTGGATTGGGGGCAGTACTGAGCCAAGTCGGGCCGGACGGCCAAGAACACCCGGTAGCTTACCTGAGTCGGAAACTACTGCCCCGTGAAGTAAGCTATGCGGCCATCGAGAAGGAGTGCCTGGCGGTAGTATGGACACTCAAAAAGTTGCAACCATATTTGTATGGACGACAGTTTTCCCTCCTAACGGACCATAATCCCCTAGTCTGGCTTAATCGGTTCTCTGGAGACAACGCCAGATTACTGCGGTGGAGTTTAGCCCTACAACCTTTGGACTTCACCATCCACTACAGACCCGGCAAACAAAACGTTAACGCCGATGGACTAAGTCAACAAACGGAACTTGTACCAACCCCATAAACTTCGGTCATCCCCAAACCGATCCGTTAAGGATCAGAATGTGTATGCCGATTGCGTCGCTGAAAAGGGGGAGCCGTGTTACGGAACCCCTCAGCACCCAGAAAATGTTGTGCAGTTATATGTATGTATAATAGGTTCCATGTGAGAGGCATGTCCCTAATGCATCAGCCCACAGGCTGCGCCCCTGGGCAGAGGGGACAAGATATCCCCCTTCTGACCTCTCCCACCTTTGTAATTCCCACAGTAAATATCGTCAGGCTCCGGCC
Organism: Ranitomeya variabilis; assembly: GCF_051348905.1. Taxonomy (NCBI): domain Eukaryota; kingdom Metazoa; phylum Chordata; class Amphibia; order Anura; family Dendrobatidae; genus Ranitomeya; species Ranitomeya variabilis. Next base: position 10,604,319 of record NC_135238.1, read on the forward strand.
ACCTGCGGCTATTGTAATGTATGTCTGGCCTGCCGCTTTTCAATAGGCCTGCCCTCTGTATCTGTGTGATATATTCTGTGTCCTGTGAGTAAAGTGTTGTCACACTAGAAATACGTGGAGAAGCAGTGAGCTTTTATATGCGCCCATGTAATCAAGGAATTCCAGCCAGCGTCCTTCATTCAGACTCCAGCTAAAGCAGAGTGGACCGCCTGAAACAAGGGGTGGTACTAAAGAGGTACTCCACCCCGTTACAGCCCCCCTGAGGTCTAATTTGGAGAACCACTTTGCCCCCACAATTTGATTAAAGAGGTCCAGAATAAGAGGGAGCGGGAAAGAATCCCGGACCGTAATTTGATTCAGTTCACGGAAGTCTAAGCATGGGCGTAAACCCCCATTGTTATGACCCCAATGGCGAGGGTCTCAGAGGAACGTGGAAGTCTGCAGAGTACAAAAATCCAGCTCATAGGGCAGTGGTAACTGGGTTGACCATATATCTACTCCTAACGCCAACACTAGAAGTAGCCGGGGATCATTCCTACGTTGATTCTAGATGACACGCGCCAGCCGGAGAATCTAGCTACCCCTAGTAGAGGAAAACAAAGACCTTTCTTGCCTCCAGAGAAGGGGACCCCAAAGCTGGATAGAAGCCCCCCACAAATAATGACGGTTAGGTAAGAGGAAATGACAAACACAGAAATGAACCAGGTTTAGCACAGAGAGGCCCGCTTACTGATACTGATAGCAGAATAAAGAAAGGTAACTTATATGGTCAACAAAAACCCTATCAAAATCCACACTGGAAATTCAAGAACCCCCGAACCGTCTAACGGTCCGGGGGGAGAACACCAGCCCCCCTAGAGCTTCCAGCAAAGGTCAGGATATATATTTGGAACAAGCTGGACAAAAATACAAAACCAAAACAAATAGCAAAAAGCAAAAGGCAGACTTAGCTGATATAACTGGAACCAGGATCAGTAGACAAGAGCACAGCAGACTAGCTCTGATAACTACGTTGCCAGGCATTGAACTGAAGGTCCAGGGAGCTTATATAGCAACACCCCTAACTAACGACCCAGGTGAGGGTAAAAGGAATGACAGAAAAACCAGAGTCAAAAAACTAGTAACCACTAGAGGGAGCAAAAAGCAAATTCACAACAGTACCCCCCCCCCTTAGTGAGGGGTCACCGAACCCTCACCACGACCACCAGGGCGATCAGGATGAGCGGCATGAAAGGCACGAACTAAATCGGCCGCATGAACATCAGAGGCGACCACCCAGGAATTATCCTCCTGACCATAGCCCTTCCACTTGACCAGGTACTGAAGCCTCCGCCTGGAGAGGCGAGAATCCAAGATCTTCTCCACCACGTACTCCAACTCGCCCTCAACCAACACCGGAGCAGGAGGCTCAGCAGAAGGAACTACAGGCACAATGTACCGCCGCAACAAGGACCTATGAAATACATTGTGAATAGCAAACGACACAGGAAGATCCAGACGAAAAGATACAGGATTAAGGATTTCCAATATCTTGTAAGGCCCAATAAAACGAGGTTTAAATTTGGGAGAGGAGACCTTCATAGGAACAAAGCGGGAAGAAAGCCATACCAAATCCCCAACGCGTAGTCGGGGACCCACACCGCGGCGGCGGTTGGCAAAGCGCTGAGCCTTCTCCTGTGACAACTTCAAGTTGTCCACCACATGATTCCAGATCTGCTGCAACCTATCCACCACAGAATCCACCCCAGGACAGTCAGAAGGCTCCACATGACCCAAGAAAAGCGAGGATGGAAACCAGAGTTGCAGAAAAAAGGCGAAACCAAGGTGGCGGAACTAGCCCGATTATTAAGGGCAAACTCAGCCAACGGCAAGAATGTCACCCAATCGTCCTGATCAGCAGAGACAAAACACCTCAAATAAGCCTCCAAAGTCTGATTGGTTCGCTCCGTCTGTCCATTAGTCTGAGGATGGAAAGCAGACGAAAACGACAAATCAATGCCCATCCTACTACAAAAGGATCGCCAGAACCTGGAAACGAACTGGGATCCTCTGTCTGACACAATATTCTCAGGGATGCCGTGCAAACGAACCACGTTCTGGAAAAACACAGGAACCAGATCGGAAGAGGAAGGCAGCTTAGGCAAAGGAACCAAATGGACCATCTTGGAGAAGCGATCACATATCACCCAGATAACGGACATGCCCTGAGATAGCGGAAGATCAGAAATGAAATCCATGGAGATATGTGTCCAAGGTCTCTTCGGGACAGGCAAGGGCAAGAGCAAACCGCTGGCACGAGAACAGCAAGGCTTAGCTCGAGCACAAGTCCCACAGGACTGCACAAATGACCGCACATCCCTTGACAAGGAAGGCCACCAAAAGGACCTGGCCACCAGATCTCTGGTGCCAAAAATTCCCGGGTGACCTGCCAACACCGAGGAATGAACCTCGGAAATGACTCTGCTGGTCCACTTATCCGGGACAAACAGTCTGTCAGGTGGACAAGACTCAGACCTATCAGCCTGAAATCTCTGCAACACACGTCGCAGATCCGGAGAAATAGCTGACAAGATAACTCCATCTTTAAGAATACCAACAGGATCAGCGACTCCAGGAGCATCAGGCACAAAGCTCCTAGAAAGAGCATCGGCCTTCACATTCTTTGAACCTGGTAAATACGAGACAACAAAATCAAAGCGGGAGAAAAACAATGACCAGCGGGCCTGTCTCGGATTAAGGCGTTTAGCAGACTCGAGATACATCAGATTTTTGTGATCAGTCAAGACCACCACACGATGCTTAGCACCCTCGAGCCAATGACGCCACTCCTCAAATGCCCATTTCATGGCCAACAACTCCCGATTGCCCACATCATAATTTCGCTCGGCAGGCGAAAACTTCCTAGAGAAAAAGGCACAAGGTTTCATAACAGAGCAACCAGGGCCTCTCTGCGACAAAACGGCCCCTGCCCCAATCTCCGAAGCATCCACCTCAACCTGAAAGGGAAGTGAGACGTCAGGCTGGCACAAAACAGGCGCCGAAGTAAACCGGCGTTTCAACTCCTGGAAAGCCTCCACGGCAGCAGGAGCCCAGTTAGCTACATCGGAGCCCTTCTTGGTCATATCCGTCAAAGGTTTCACAATGCTAGAAAAATTAGCAATAAAACGACGGTAGAAGTTAGCGAAGCCCAAGAACTTCTGAAGACTCTTAACTGACGAGGGCTGAGTCCAATCAAGAATAGCTTGGACCTTGACTGGGTCCATCTCCACAGCAGAAGGGGAAAAAATGAACCCCAAAAAGGGAACCTTCTGTACACCAAAGAGACACTTTGAGCCCTTGACAAACAAAGAATTTTCACGCAAAATTTTAAAGACCAACCTGACCTGCTCCACATGCGAATCCCAATTATCAGAAAAAAACAAAATATCATCCAGATAAACAATCAAAAATTTATCCAGATACTTCCGGAAAATGTCATGCATAAAGGACTGAAAAACTGAAGGCGCATTGGAGAGCCCAAAAGGCATCACCAAGTACTCAAAATGACCTTCGGGCGTATTGAATGCGGTTTTCCATTCATCACCTTGCTTAATGCGCACAAGGTTGTACGCACCACGAAGGTCTATCTTGGTGAACCACTTGGCACCCTTAATCCGGGCAAACAAGTCAGACAACAGCGGCAAAGGATACTGAAATTTGACAGTGATCTTATTTAAAAGCCGATAATCAATACAAGGTCTCAAAGATCCGTCCTTTTTTGCCACAAAAAAGAATCCCGCACCAAGAGGGGAAGAAGACGGACGAATATGTCCTTTCTCCAGAGACTCCTTGATATATGAACGCATAGCGGTATGTTCAGGTACCGACAGATTAAACAGTCTTCCCTTAGGAAATTTACTGCCTGGGATCAAATCTATAGCACAGTCACAGTCCCTATGAGGAGGCAGTGCACTGGACTCAGACTCACTGAAGACATCCTGATAATCAGACAAATATTCCGGAACTTCCGAAGGCGTAGAAGAAGCAATAGACACAGGCAGGGAATCCCCATGAATACCACGACAGCCCCAACTTGAGACTGACATAGCCTTCCAGTCCAGGACTGGATTATGGGTCTGTAACCATGGCAGCCCTAAAACAACCAAATCATGCATTTTATGTAAAACCAGGAAACGTATCACCTCGCGGTGTTCAGGAGTCATGCACATGGTAACCTGTGTCCAATACTGCGGTTTATTTGCTGCCAATGGTGTAGCATCAATACCCCTAAGAGGAATAGGATTTTCTAATGGTTCAAGAGTAAAACCACAGCGCTTAGCAAATGAGAGATCCATGAGACTCAGGGCAGCACCTGAATCTACAAACGCCATGACAGGATAAGATGACAGTGAGCAAATCAAAGTTACAGACAGAATAAATTTAGGTTGCAAATTACCAACGGTGACAGGACTAACAACCTTAGCTATACGTTTAGAGCATGCTGAGATAACATGTGTAGAATCACCACAGTAGTAGCACAAGCCATTCCGGCGTCTATGAATTTTCCGCTCATTTCTAGTCAGGATTCTATCACATTGCATTAAATCAGGTGTCTGTTCAGACAACACCATGAGGGAATTTGCGGTTTTTCTATCACATTGCACCGAATTAGGTGTCTGTTCAGACAACACCATGAGGGAATTTGCGGTTTTGCGCTCCCGCAACCGCCGGTCAATTTGAATAGCCAGTGCCATAGTATCATTCAGACCTGTGGGAATGGGAAAACCCACCATAACATTCTTAATGGCTTCAGAAAGGCCATTTCTAAAATTAGCGGCCAGTGCACACTCGTTCCAATGTGTCAGCACGGACCATTTCCGAAATTTTTGGCAATACACTTCAGCCTCGTCCTGCCCCTGAGACATAGCCAGCAAGGCCTTTTCTGCCTGAATCTCAAGATTGGGTTCCTCATAAAGTAAACTGAGCGCCAGAAAAAACGCATCAATATCAGCCAATGCCGGATCTCCTGGCGCCAGCGAAAAAGCCCAATCCTGAGGGTCGCCCCGTAAGAACGAAATAACAATTTTTACTTGCTGAGCAGAATCTCCAGATGAACAGGGTCTCAGGGACAAAAACAATTTACAATTATTCACGAAATTCCTAAACTTAAACCTGTCTCCGGAAAACAGTTCAGGAATCGGTATTTTAGGTTCTGACCTAGGATTTCTGATAACATAGTCTTGTATGCCCTGCACACGAGTAGCCAGCTGGTCCACACTTGTAATCAAGGTCTGGACATTCATGTCTGCAGCAAGCATAGCCACTCTGAGGTAAAGGGGAAGAAGAAAAAAAAAAAAAACTCAGAATCTTCTTTCTTATAATCCCTCTTCTGCAATGCATTAAACATTTAATACTGGCCTGGCAAACTGTTATGACCCCAATGGCGAGGGTCTCAGAGGAACGTGGAAGTCTGCAGAATACAAAAATCCAGCTCATAGGGCAGTGGTAACTGGGTTGACCATATATCTACTCCTAACGCCAACACTAGAAGTAGCCGGGGATCATTCCTACGTTGATTCTAGATGACACGCGCCAGCCGGAGAATCTAGCTACCCCTAGTAGAGGAAAACAAAGACCTTTCTTGCCTCCAGAGAAGGGGACCCCAAAGCTGGATAGAAGCCCCCCACAAATAATGACGGTTAGGTAAGAGGAAATGACAAACACAGAAATGAACCAGGTTTAGCACAGAGAGGCCCGCTTACTGATAGCAGAATAAAGAAAGGTAACTTATATGGTCAACAAAAACCCTATCAAAATCCACACTGGAAATTCAAGAACCCCCGAACCGTCTAACGGTCCGGGGGGAGAACACCAGCCCCCCTAGAGCTTCCAGCAAAGGTCAGGATATATATTTGGAACAAGCTGGACAAAAATACAAAACCAAAACAAATAGCAAAAAGCAAAAGGCAGACTTAGCTGATATAACTGGAACCAGGATCAGTAGACAAGAGCACAGCAGACTAGCTCTGATAACTACGTTGCCAGGCATTGAACTGAAGGTCCAGGGAGCTTATATAGCAACACCCCTAACTAACGACCCAGGTGAGGATAAAAGGAATGACAGAAAAACCAGAGTCAAAAAACTAGTAACCACTAGAGGGAGCAAAAAGCAAATTCACAACACCCCATCCTTCTTCTTTACAAAGAAGAACCCAGCAGCAATGGGTGATGACGAGAGTCTAATATGACCCTTGGCCAGACTCGCTGTGATATAGTCCTTCATGGCCTGTCTCTCTGGGGCAGAGATGTTGTATAGCCTACTCTTAGGCAGTTTAGCACCAGGGATGAGAGGTATGGCGCAATCATAAGGGCGGTGTGGAGGTAGCTCCTGACTCCCCTCCTCAGAGAATACATCCTCAAAATCTGAGATGAACTCTGGCAGAACCCGAGAACTCAACCCGGCCAGCCGAGTGCCTAGGCAATGTTCCAGACAAAACTCACTCCATCTAGTAACCTCCCGAGTCTGCCAGTCTAACACCGGGTTGTGTAACGTGAGCCATGGTAAACCGAGAACTACAGGTGACGGCAAACCCCCCAACACATAACAATCTAATGACTCGGAGTGCAACGCCCCTATTTGTAGGCTCACCCCACGGACGATCTGAGTGAAAGTCCCCTGGCTCAAAGGTGCAGAATCAATAGCAATTATAGGTATGGGTCTAGACAACTCTTGAGTTTTAAGCCCGTGTGCCTGAACAAACCCAGCATCAATTAAATTAAACCCTGCCCCAGAATCCAGAAAGGCAGAGATATTGAACCTACTTTTACCAAGACAAATCTCGGCTGGTAGGAAAAATTGTGGCTTACCTAAGGAGGAAACAAGTACACCCGAGTTGCCAATCTCCCCGCAACCCGGGCTCAATAGTTTTTGGGCGGTTGTCTTCTAGAAGGACACACATTCGCATAATGACCCCTTCTGCCACAAAAAAACACATGCACCTCCCTTACGCCGTACTACTGCAGGCCCCTTAGAACGAGAAGCATCACCCAACTGCATAGCTTCTCCTAGAGACTCAGATTCTGGTGAGTCCAAATCTGAGTTACCTTTGAATAGCGGCGATTCATTAAGTCTCTGGCGCAGGCGGCGGTCTACACGGATCGCTAGAGACATAGCTGCCTCCAGTGTGGTTGGTGTCTCCTGTAGGGCGAAAGCATCTTTTATCTCATCAGATAGTCCCTGATAAAATTGACTGCGGAGTGCAGGGTCATTCCACATTGTGTCAGTAGCCGATTTCCGAAACTCGGACCAATACTCCTCAACTGGCCGGTCTCCCTGTCGAAGGTGGCGTATTGTGGACTCAGCGAGGGAGACGCGGTCAGGATCATCATACACTTGACCTAGGGCTCGAAAAAACTCCTCCACAGTCTGTAACGGCAAAGGGTCAGCGGGAAGTGAAAAAGCCCAGGCCTGGGGATCATCCTGTAGGAGCGATACTACAATTCCAACCCTCTGCTCCTCTGAACCTGAAGTGTGAGGACGCAACCTAAAGTATAATTTACAGGCCTCCCTGAACGTAACAAATTTGTCTCGCCCCCCAGAGAACCTGTCAGGTAATGCAATTTTAGGCTCCAGCGAAGCTTGTGGAGGTGTAGCAACCCCTGTGCGCTGTACAACCACTAAGCGGAGGTCAGCCACCTCTAGGCTGAGTTGCTGCAATTGTCCAGCTAAAGCAGCAATGGGGTCCATATTGGACCAAGAAAATTTTATAGGTCAGTGATACTGTCACGCCGATAACGGGGCAGGACGGCGTACTGGGACCCGCACCTGTCCCTGCCACTATAAGGGGCCCTGGCTTTCCCTTACCTCAGGGGTACCTATGATGGTTAGGAGGCCTGAGCCGCCAGCGTATCCCTGTCTCCTGTGCAGGCCCTATTAGTGGCCCCCTCTCCCCCCCCAGGGAGGAGGACTGCACCAGTGTAATAATATGACAAGCAAACAGGGTAAACAGACAAGGTAACTAAAATCTCAAACTCACCAAATGCTCACACAGCCACAGAGGAAACACAGAGAAGGAAAGGGGGGGAAAACTAAGAAGGAAAACAGGTTTAACATGCAACCAAAACAGCAGACAACAATCTCTGTAAATAAACCTCCAAGCTCCTAACAGCACGCTCCTTCTCACTCCAAGCCAGCAGAACTGATCACTGACAATAGTTGAAGTCAAAGCTGAGTCTATATAGGAGAGGTGATTACAAAAACCAATTCAACTGAGAGACCAAGCTCTCAGCAACTTCAGCAACAAGGTTTAACTCCTGCCCTGCTGGCACAAGACAACCAGGTCAGAATTCAGGAGAAGAGCTTCTGTTCATCATGTGTGAACGAGGCCCAGAGCGCTGCGGTTCTCTGGAACTTCTCTGTCGCGGTAGCCCCGTGACAGTAATACAGCACAGCCCCCATAGAATGTAATACAGTACAGTCCCCATAGAATGTAATGCAGCACAGCCCCAATAGAATGTAATGCAACACAGCCCCCATAGAATGTAATGCAGCACAGCCCCCACAGAATGTAATACAGCACAGCCCCCATAGAATGTAATACAGCACAGCCCCCATAGAATGTAATACAGCCAGCCCCCATCGAATGTAATAAAGCACAGCCCCCATAGAATGTAATACAGCCAGCCCCCATAGAATGTAATACAGCACAGCCCCCATAGAATGTAATACAGCACAGCCCCCATAGAATGTAATACAGCACAGCCCCCATAGAATGTAATACAGCACAGCTCCCATAGAATGTAATACAGCACAGCCCCCATAGAATGTAATGCAGCACAGCCCCCATAGAATGTAATGCAGCCAGCCCCCATAGAATGTAATACAGCACAGCCCCCATAGGATGTAATGCAGCACAGCCCCCATAGAATGTAATACAGCCCTCCCCCATAGAATGTAATACAGCACAGCCCCCATAGAATGTAATACAGCACAGCCCCCATAGAATGTAATACAGCCAGCCCCCATAGAATGTAATACAGCACAGCCCCATAGAATGTAATACAGCACAGCCCCCATAGAATGTAATGCAGCCAGCCCCCATAGAATGTAATACAGCACAGCCCCCACAGAATGTAATGCAGCACAGCCCCCATAGAATGTAATACAGCCAGCCCCCATAGAATGTAATACAGCCAGCCCCTATAGAATGTAATACAGCACAGCCCCCATAGAATGAAATACAGCACAGCCCCCATAGAATGTAATACAGCACAGCCCCCATAGAATGTAATACAGCACAGCCCCCATAGAATGTAATACAGCCCTCCCCCATAGACTGTAATACAGCACAGCCCCCATAGAATGTTATACAGCACAGCCCCCATAGAATGTAATACAGCACAGCCCCCATAGAATGTAATACAGCCAGCCCCCATAGAATGTAATGCAGCCAGCCCCCATAGAATGTAATACAGCACAGCCCCCATAGAATGTAATACAGCACAGCCCCCATAGAATGTAATACAGCCAGCCCCCATAGAATGTAATACAGCCAGCCCCCATAGAATGTAATGCAGCACAGCCCCATAGAATGTAATATAGCACAGCCACCATAGAATGTAATACAGCACAGCCCCCATAGAATGTAATACAGCACAGCCCCCATAGAATGTAATACAGCACAGCCCCCATAGAATGTAATACAGCACAGCCCCCATAGAATGTAATACAGCCAGCCCCCATAGAATGTAATACAGCACAGCCCCCATAGAATGTAATACAGCACAGCCCCCATAGAATGTAAAACAGCCCCCATAGAATGTAATGCAGCCAGCCCCCCATAGAATGTAATGCAGCACAGCCCCCATAGAATGTAATACAGCCCCCCCCCCCCAATAGCCCCACAATCCAGTTATCACTCATTGATATATTAAAAAAACCCACACTCTCCTCACCTCATGCCCCGCGCTGCTCCCGGCTCCAGTCTCAGCAGTCTGCCCGCCCGACACACAGCAGGTTCGTGATGATATGACATCATCGCGCACCCGCAGTGTCAGCGCGAGGCAGAGCGGGGAATGATGGGAGAGGGAGCGACAGCGGACGCTCTCTCCTCCATCATTGCATTCAACTGTACCAGCGTCATAGACGCTCGGGGGGGGGGGGGTGAGTCCGCGCTGGTGGGAGGAGTCGGCCCTGGCGCGACTGATAGCGGCAGCGGCCCACTCCTGGCACCGGCTCCTCTGGCATTTGCCAGAAGTACCCGATGGCCAGTCTGGCCCTGGTTGGGGAGTGAGGAGCTCCTCCAGAATCAGGACGTAGTGATGGGCAGTCTGGCTCGTTTTGGTGATCTGGCTCTCTTGCCTTCGCTCACCAAAAGAGCCGGCTCTTTTGAATCCTAAATGGATCCCTATCAAATATGTGTTTACAATAGGAGAACTCATATTTAAGCTGAAGTTTATGTGCCCGAAACCCCGCCCACTTGCTGGTAACTAATTAAATTGAAGAGTGGATAGAGTTTGGATCGGGTGGGCAGGGTTACGTCCTTCTACTACCGTCATTTCACGCCCAGTGAGAGCCATTCAGAGAACTTAGTGGCGGTCACTGCGGTGCTGGCTCCCATCGTACACAGCAGGGAGCCGGCTCTTTCATGAATGACCCACCACTAAGGAGAGAGCTGCTCACATGACTCGGTGCGCTATCTAGGACTTCATGCAGAGTGCAGGCAGGGAGTATATTACAAACTGTCAGCATTCTGCCGCTTAGGTTCACACACAAATTATGCAAAAAGCCCGGACAACCCCTTTAAGTGCAGTTACTTTTGGTTTATGTCTCTCTCTGGGTTTAGCTTTTTTCCATGCTTGCGGTTTGCCTGTGATGTAAGGCACTGCTATGACATGTGAATAGTGATAACTTGTCATCCTTGCACGCTCAGGTGCTATCAGAGTATCTCGAGCGTGCTCGGATAATATGTTCCAGTCTCGCGGCTGCATGTTTTACGGCTGTTAGACACATGACTTTTGGATATGGGATGGACCCCACTCCATCTTAAAACCACCATAACTACTGTAAACCTAGGTACTAAAATAAATACACAAAACACATTATTTTGGTTGTCAAAATAGCCACAGCTTTTATTCAAATCACGGCATTAAATAATCACAGGAGTCAGGTGAAGTGCTAGTACATTGGGATTCACAAGTACTGCGATATCCCCAGCTGTCTGACATACAGCACCAGGACAGACAGCCATAAAGGGGCGGCACGCACTGGCTTGCCATTCAAGCAGAGCCAGTAAACTTTCAGGGCACCAATGACCCTATTATCCTCACTCCTGTGCTTAACCACTGTGCCCACCCCTGATTGATGTTACCATTACAACGTCCTTGAGGCTGGCCACCAAAGCCGAGCCTGCTCACCAACATGAGGTTTTACATCCTCTATTAGTTAAAATGAGTCCACCTTAACTTGTCTGACTCCTAATCCGCAAAGCCGTGACGAGTTATAAATTCCAAGTCTCATTTGACACTTTTTTTTTATTTTTTTATAATTAAATCATTTTTGTAAACTTAAAAACTAGAAGTCCCTGCAAAAGCATTAATGGGACTAAACTCGGCAAACCCCCGACTCACAAAGAGTCATCCTACAGCGCTCAGGAGAGGAAAAAACCCCTGTGGAGGAAACCTCCAGGGAACCATGGCTGAAGGATTGCCCTTCCCTTGGGCTTAGAAGGTTACCGCAAATAATAACTCTTTATAGCCAATATACAATTGAACATGGTACAAGATATACAATGACAAATTCAAAAATACAATAAAGCATCTATCATTATACAAGCAATAATTAAAAAGTTTAAGGACAAAGATTATAAACAGGGCGGGATGGCGGGTAATGTTTCCTCCTGTCCATCCTGTCAGAGAAAGAGGGAGAGCCAGAGTTGCCTCCCTATATAATCCCCACCCTCCTCACAGTAATATACCAGGCACAAACATCTAAACTTCCTCTTAAAGCAACAACACTCGTTTAAAATCTACACCGCAATACAAACAAAAGCTGCAGGAGTTCTCGGTCCACCCATCCCCAAGTCATGTCCACCTCCGTCTAGTCTCCGGTGGTTTCTAGACATGCTGGATGCCTAACAAACAGGCAATCCCCGCATATGTTGTGGGTGTATCATGCAGCTGCAGAGACTGGAACATATCCAAGCACGCCCGAGATACTCGGATAGCATCCGAGCGTGCAAGGATGACAAGTTATCCAAGCATGTTCGCTCATCACTAGGTGTAACGTGTGTACTGCTATAAGATGTGTGTAATTTCCAGGTTAGACACTGGCTCCCTGAGTACTTAAGGGCGTTGTCCACTACTACAACAGCCCCTTCTTCAACTAAATGTTTGGCCCCTATAAAACAATAAAGCCTATACTCACCTCCCATGCTGGTGCCGTTCTCGCAGTGACGGCACTCTCTACCTAGGACTTTGATGCGGTGTTGTGACATGTGACACAGGCGCCCAATCAGCACTGGCATCACATGAAGAGGAAGTCCGGGCTGCAGCTGATCACAGACTGTCTCTTTATGTTCAGTTTGTCCAAAGGTGTCTGCGTGACACCAGCGCTGATTGGATGACAGGCATCTCGTGTCATTCCACTGCATCACAGCCCCAGGACCGCGAGTGCTGACACCGCTGGAACGGCATCGGCACGCAAGGCAAGTATAGGCTTTATTATTTTATCAGGGCCGAACATTTAGTTTAAGGCGGCATCATCCTAGTAGTGGACAACCCCTTTAAAGGAGCAGGGCACCATTTCTCAGCACTGCTGCAGCCAAGCTGACTGAAGTGAAGATCTGAATTAAAGGTATACGGGTTTTTCCCTACAAGTTCATAATCAAAACAAGGTTCCATATGGAATTGATAAGATCAATACTACCCCTTCTAGATCAAAGAGATTACCTAGCTTCCATCAACTTAAATGACGCATGTCTACATAATCTCATCCTCATGAACCATCGAAGATATCTTTTAACAGCGGTCTGGGTAGTAGGCAAGTTAACTCCAGCTCACCTCACTTCCCTTCGGGATCTCCTCTGCTTCTTGAGTTTTCACAGAGGTTGTGGCAGCGGTAATCGCAGGGCTTAGAAAGGTATAAGAATCTTCCCATACCTGAACAATTGGCTTATAAAGGCCTCATCAGAAGTCCCCCTCCTCTATTCATCTGGATTTGATATTCATATACACTCACCGGCCACTTTATTAGGTACACCATGCTAGTAACGGGTTGGACCCCCTTTTGCCTTCAGAACTGCCTCAATTCTTCGTGGCATAGATTCAACAAGGTGCTGGAAGCATTCCTCAGAGATTTTGGTCCATATTGACATGATGGCATCACACAGTTGCCGCAGATTTGTCGGCTGCACATCCCAAAGATGCTCCATACAAGGCAGGATGGATCCATGCTTTCATGTTGTTTACGCCAAATTCTGACCCTACCATCCGAATGTCGCAGCAGAAATCAAGACTCATCAGACCAAGCAACGTTTTTCCAATCTTCTACTGTCCAATTTCGATGAGCTTGTACAAATTGTAGCCTCAGTTTCCTGTTCTTAGCTGAAAGGAGTGGTACCCGGTGTGGTCTTCTGCTGCTGTAGCCCATCTGCCTCAAAGTTCGACGCACTGTGCGTTCAGAGATGCTCTTAGGCCTACCTTGGTTGTAACGGGTGGCGATTTGAGTCACTGTTGCCTTTCTATCAGCTCGAACCAGTCTGCCCATTCTCCTCTGACCTCTGGCATCAACAAGGCATTTCCGCCCACAGAACTGCCGCTCACTGGATTTTTTTTCTTTTTCGGACCATTCTCTGTAAACCCTAGAGATGGTTGTGCGTGAAAATCCCAGTAGATCAGCAGTTTCTGAAATACTCAGACCAGCCCTTCTGGCACCAACAACCATGCCACGTTCAAAGGCACTCAAATCACCTTTCTTCCCCATACTGATGCTCGGTTTGAACTGCAGGAGATTGTCTTGACCATGTCTACATGCCTAAATGCACTGAGTTGCCGCCATGTGATTGGCTGATTAGAAATTAAGTGTTAACAAGAAGTTGGACAGGTGTACCTAATAAAGTGGCCAGTGAGTGTATATCCAGACACTATGGTGGATATTCAATTGGAGAAAAATCTCATACAATGCCTACAAGTAGTATTCAACCCCCTGCAGATTTAGCAGGTTTAATAAGATGCAAATAAGTTAGAGCCTTCAAACAAGAGCAGGATTTATTAACAGATGCATAAATCTTACAAACCAAAAAGTTTTGTTGCTCAGTTAAATTTTTATACATTTTAAACATAAAAGTGTGGGTCAATTATTATTCAACCCCTAGGTTTAATATTTTGTGGAATAACCTTTGTTTGCAATTACAGCTAATAATCGTCTTTTATAAGACCTGATCAGGCCGGCACAGGTCTCTGGAGTTATCTTGGCCCACGCCTCCATGCAGATCTTCTCCAAGTTATCTAGGTTCTTTGGGTGTCTCATGTGGACTTTAATCTTGAGCTCCTTCCACAAGTTTTCAATTGGGTTAAGGTCAGGAGACTGACTAGGCCACTGCAACACCTTGATTTTTTGCCTCTTGAACCAGGCCTTGGTTTTCTTGGCTGTGTGCTTTGGGTCGTTGTCTTGTTGGAAGATGAAATGACGACCCATCTTAAGATCCTTGATGGAGGAGCGGAGGTTCTTGGCCAAAATCTCCAGGTAGGCCATGCTATCCATCTTCCCATGGATGCGGACCAGATGGCCAGGCCCCTTGGCTGAGAAACAGCCCCACAGCATGATGCTGCCACCACCATGCTTGACTGTAGGGATGGTATTCTTGGGGTCGTATGCAGTGCCATCCAGTCTCCAAACGTCACGTGTGTGGTTGGCACCAAAGATCTCGATCTTGGTCTCATCAGACCAGAGAACCTTGAACCAGTCAGTCTCAGAGTCCTCCAAGTGATCATGAGCAAACTGTAGACGAGCCTTGACATGACGCTTTGAAAGTAAAGGTTCCTTACGGGCTCGTCTGGAACGGAGACCATTGCGGTGGAGTACGTTACTTATGGTATTGACTGAAACCAATGTCCCCACTGCCATGAGATCTTCCCGGAGCTCCTTCCTTGTTGTCCTTGGGTTAGCCTTGACTCTTCTGAAAAGCCTGGCCTCGGCACGGGAGGAAACTTTCAAAGGCTGTCCAGGCCGTGGAAGGCTAACAGTAGTTCCATAAGCCTTCCACTTCCGGATGATGCTCCCAACAGTGGAGACAGGTAGGCCCAACTCCTTGGAAAGGGTTTTGTACCCCTTGCCAGCCTTGTGACCCTCCACGATCTTGTCTCTGATGGCCTTGGAATGCTCCTTTGTCTTTCCCATGTTGACCATGTATGAGTGCTGTTCACAAGTTTGGGGAGGGTCTTAAATAGTCAGAAAAGGCTGGAAAAAGAGATAATTAATCCAAACATGTGAAGCTCATTGTTCTTTGTGCATGAACTACTTCTTAATACTTTAGGGGAACCAAACAGAATTCTGGTGGGTTGAGGGGTTGAATAATAAATGACCCTCTGAAAAAACTTTTCACAATTTAAAAAAAAAAATAAACAAAGAAATAACATTCTTTTTTCCTGCAGTGCATTTCACACTTCCAGGCTGATCTACAGTCCAAATGTCACAATGCCAAGTTAATTCCAAATGTGTAAACCTGCGAAATCTGCAGGGGGTTGAATACTACTTGTAGGCACTGTATATCTGCATCCCGAGAGAGAATATTCGTGGGGTTCATTCTGGACAACAGAAATATGTCCCTGTCTCTTCCTGTGCAAAGACTCCCGAGCACTCAGGGCCGCAGTTGAATTATTGAGACAACCCGGACCAACGTCCCTTTGACAAAGGATGAGAACATTCGGATTGATGGTAGAAGCCATCGAGGCAATCAAATGGGCCAGATGACACATGGACCCTTTTCAGCTGGAGATAATACAAAAAGGGGACCAAAATTTACGTTCTCTGAAAGAGTTGACGTTCCGCCCTAGAGAATCAAGATCCTCCCTGAGATGGTGACTTCACTTCAACAATGGCAGACCCTTTGCTCCCCCTGTATGGACAGAGATAGCAATGAATGCATCTCAGACAGAATGAGGTGCCCGCATGAAGGACAAAAGAGTGGATGAGACAGGTTTTCAAGAGAGAAACTCCTGTCATCCAACCGCAGAGAGATGAGAGCAGTTCAGAGAGCTCTCTTTCACTTTTATCCAGCCATCCAAGGGAAAGGTCCAGCAATCAGGAGACAGTGTCCTATATGAACCACTAGGGAGGCACATGATCCATACCAATCTTACTGGAGGTTGCACCAATCTTTATCTGTGCAGAGATCCCATTTGAAACGGTTGACAGCCATACATATAAAGAGGAGTTGAAATGTTAGCTTTCAGGCTAAGTTGCAATCTACCCCTTCCAGAGGAGTGGTCTTTGGACCAAAGCATTTTCCATCAAATTATTAGATTATGGGGAAGCACTCAGATCGACTTGATGGCTACCCCCGAGAATGTAAAGGTAGATAGATTTTGTTCCCTCTAAGAGAGCGACAGACCTTGGGCATTGGACGCTTTATCAATACCATGCAGGTTAAAGTTGGCATATTTGTTTCCACCTATATCGATGATTCCCAGAGTCCTGCAGAAGATCAAGAGAGGGCAGGCCTCAGTAATATGCCCTTACCGGCTCCAGAAGGCATGGTTCACTTCTCTGATGTGTATGAACAGGGGAATGTATTGGAGACATCCCATCATCCTTTATCTGATGACTCAGGACGGCCGATGTTGTCCTCACCTGGACCACCTTCATTTGACGGCTAGGAGGTGGATCACATCCTGTTAGATAAGATGGGACTATCAGAGGCTGTAATCAATACCCTCCCCCATTCCAGAGGTGCAAGCACCAAGAAAACAAATTCTAGAATCAAACTTTTTTTGGCTTGGTGTATGAAGAACCAGGTGTCCTCTCATTCTCCTACCTTGCAGAACATCTTGGATTTCCTGCAGGACTGTTTTGACAAAAGTCTCAAGCCTAATCCCACAAAGGACGACATCTGAAAGGAGTTTGTACAACCCCTGGCAAAAATTATGGAATCACTGGCCTTGGAGGATGTTCATTCAGTTGTTTAGTTTTTTTTAGTAAAAAAGCAGATCACAGACATGGCACAAAACTAAAGTCATTTCAAATGGCAATTTTCTGGCTTTACGAAACACTAAAAGAAATCAAAAACAATGTGGTAGTCAGTAATGGTTACTTTTTTTTAACCCCTTCCCGATCCATGACGCCACGTAGGCGTCATGAAAACCCGTGCCAATCCGACCCATGACGCCTATGTGGCGTCATGGAATGATCGCGTCCCTGCAGATCGGGTGAAAGGGTTAACTCCTATTTTACCCGATCTGCAGAGACAGGGGGAGTGGTACTTCAGCCCAGGGGGGGTGGCTTCACCCCCCCGTGGCTACGATCGCTCTGATTGGCTGTTGAAAGTGAAACTGCCAATCAGAGCGATTTGTAATATTTCACCTAAAAAACTGGTGAAATATTACAATCCAGCCATGGCCGATGCTGCAATATCATCGGCCATGGCTGGAAAACCTGAAGTGACCACCCCCCACCCCACCGATCGCCCCCCCACCGCTCCGTTATGGGGTCCGGTCCCCTCCGTCCTGTGCTCCGCTCCCTCGTCCTCCTGCCCGCTCCCCCCCTGCTCCTGTGTCACCCCCCCGTGCTCCGACGCCCCCCCCCGTGCCCCGATCCCCCCCCCCTTATACTTACCGAGGCTCCCGGTGTCGGTCCGTCTTCTCCATAAGCGCCACCATCTTCCAAAATCGCGGGCGCATGCTCAGTGCGCCCGCCGAATCTGCCAGCCGGCAGATTCATTACAAGTACATTTTGATCGCTGTGGTAGGTTCTATCACAGCGATCAAAATGAAAAAAATAATAAATAAACCCCCCCCTTTATCACCCCCATAGGTAGGGACAATAATAAAATAAAGAAAATATTTTGTTTTCTTTTTCCACTAGGGTTAGGGTTAGAACTAGGGTTAGAACTAGGGTTAGAGTTAGGGTTACGGGTAGGGTTAGGGTTAGGGGTAGGGTTACAGGTAGGGTTAGGGTTATGGCATGTGCGGATTTGGCTGCGGATCCGCAGCGGATTGGCCGCGGATCCGCAGCGGATTGGCCGCGGATCCGCAGCGGATTGGCCGCTGCGAATTCGTAGCAGTTTTCCATCAGGTTTACAGTACCATGTACACCTATGGAAAACCAAATCCGCTGTGCCCATGGTGCGGAAAATTCCGTGCGGAAAATTCAGTGCAGAAACGCTGCGTTGTATTTTCCGCAGCATGTCAATTCTTTGTGCGGATTCCGCAGTGTTTTACACCTGTTCCTCAATAGGAATCCGCAGGTGAAATCTGCACAAAAAAACACTGGAAATCTGCTGTAAATCCGCAGGTAAAACGCAGTGCCTTTTACCTGCAGATTTTTCAAAAATCGTTCGGAAAAATCTCACACGAATCCGCAACGTGGGCACATACCCTTAGGGTTAGGGTTGGAATTAGAGTTAGGGTTGGAATTAGGGCTAGGGTTGGAAATAGGGTTAAGATTTGGCTTGTGGTTAGGGTTACGGATAGGGTTAGGGGTGTGTTGGGGTTACAGTTGTGGTTAGGGTTGGGATTAGGGTTAGGGTTGGGATTAGGGTTAGGATTAGGGTTAGGGTTGGAATTAGGGTTACGGGTGTGTTGGGGTTAGGGTTGTGGTTAGGGGTGTGTTGGGGTTAGGGTTGGGATTAGGGTTATGGCTACAGTTGGGATTAGGATTAGGGGTGTGTTGGGGTTAGTGTTGAAGTTAGAATTGAGGGGTTTCCACTGTTTAGGCACATCAGGGGCTCTGCAAACGCAACATGGCGCCACCATTGATTCCAGCCAATCTTGCATTCAAAAAGTCAAATGGTGCTCCCTCCCTTCCAAGCCCCGACATGCGCCCAAACAGTGGTTTACCCCCACATTTGGGGTACCAGCGTACTCAGGACAAACTGGGCAACAACTGTTGGGGTCCAATTTCTCCTGTTACCCTTGCAAAAATAAAAAATTACTTGCTAAGACATAATTTTTGAGGAAAGAACAATTATTTTTTATTTTCATGGCTCTGCGTTATAAACTTCTGTGAAGCACTTGGGGGTTGAAAGTGCTCACCACACATCTAGATAAGTTCCTTCGGGGGTCTAGTTTCCAATATGGGGTCACTTGTGGGGTGTTTCTACTGTTTAGGCATATCAGCGGCTCTGCAAATGCAACGTGACGCCCGCAGACCATTCCATCAAAGTCTGCATTTCAAATGTCACTACTTCCCTTCCGAGCCCTGACGTGCGCCCAAACAGTGGTTTACCCCCACATATGGGGTATCACTGTACTCACAACAAACTGGGCAACAAACATTGGGGCCTAATTTCTCCTGTTACCCTTGTGAAAATAAAAAATTGCTTGCTAAAACATCTTTTTTGAGGAAAGAAAAATGATTTTTTATTTTCACGGCTCTGCGTTGTAAACTTCTGTGAAGCACTTTGGGGTTGAACGTGCTCACCACACATCTAGATTAGTTCCTTGGGGGGTCTAGTTTCCAAAATGGGGTCACTTGTGGGGTGTTTCTACTGTTTAGGCACATCAGGGGCTCTGCAAATGCAATGTGACGCCCGCAGACCATTCCATCAAAGTCTGCATTTCAAATGTCACTACTTCCCTTCCGAGCCCTGACGTGTGCCCAAACAGTGGTTTACCCCCACATATGGGGTATCAGCGTACTCACAACAAACTGGGCAACAAATATTGGGGTCCAATTTCTCCTGTTACCCTTGAGAAAATAAAAAATTGCTTGCTAAAACATCTTTTTTGAGGAAAGAAAAATTATTTTTTATTTTCACGGCTCTGCGTTGTAAACTTCTGTGAAGCACTTGGGGGTTGAACGTGCTCACCACACATCTAGATAAGTTCCTTGGGGGTCTAGTTTCCAAAATGGGGTCATTCCATCAAAGTCTGCATTTCAAAACGTCACTACTTCCCTTCCGAACCCCGACGTGTGCCAAAACAGTGGTTTACCCCCACATATGGGGTATCAGCGTACTCAGGAGAAACTGGACAACAACGTTTGGGGTCCAATTTCTCCTGTTACCCTTGCAAAAATAAAAAATTCTGGGCTAAAAAAATATTTTTGAGGAAAGGAAACACATTTATTATTTTCACGGCTCTGCGTTATAAACTTCTGTGAAGCACTTTGGGGTTCAAAGTGCTCACCACACATCTAGATAAGTTCCCTTGGGGGTCTAGTTTCCAAAATGGAGTCACTTGTGGGGAGTTCCTACTGTTTAGGCACATCAGGGGCTCTGCAAACGCAACCTGACGCCCGCAGAGCATTCCATCAAAGTCTGCATTTTAAAACGTCACTACTTCCCTTCCGAACCCCGACGTGTGCCAAAACAGTGGTTTACCCCCACATATGGGGTATCAGCGTACTCAGGAGAAACTGGACAACAACTTTTGGGGTCCAATTTTTCCTGTTACCCTTGGGAAAATAAAAAATTGTGGGCTAAAAAATCATTTTTGAGAAAAGAAAAATTATTTTTTATTTTCACGGCTCTGCGTTATAAACTTCTGCGAAGCACTTGGGGGTTCAAAGTGCTCACCACACATCTAGATTAGTTCCTTGGGAGGTCTAGTTTCCAAAATGGGGTCACTTGTGTGGGACCTCCAATGTTTAGGCACACAGGGGCTCTCCAAACGCGACATGGTGTCCGCTAATGATTGGAGCTAATTTTCCATTCAAAAAGCCAAATGGCGTGCCTTCCCTTCCGAGCCCTGCCGTGCGCCCAAACAGTGGTTTACCCCCACATATGGGGTATCATCGTACTCAGGACAAACTGGACAACAACATTTGGGGTCCAATTTCTCCTATTACCCTTGGGAAAATAAAAAATTCTGGGCTAAAAATCATTTTTGAGGAAAGAAAAATTATTTTTTATTTTCACGGCTCTGCGTTATAAACTTCGGTGAAGCACCTGGGGGTTATAAGTGCTCACTATGCATCTAGATAAGTTCCTTGGGGGGTCTAGTTTCCAAAATGGGGTCACTTGTAGGGGAGCTCCAATGTTTAGGCACACAGGGGCTCTCCAAACACGACATGGTGTCCGCTAACGATTGGAGCTAATTTTCCATTCAAAAGTCAAATGGCACGCCTCCCCTTCCGAGCCTTGCCGTGCACCCAAACAGTGGTTTACCCCCACATATGAGGTATCATCGTACTCAGGAGAAATTGCCCAACAAATTTTAGGATCCATTTTATCCTGTTGCCCATGTGAAAATAAAAAAATTGAGGCTAAAAGAAATTTTGTGTGAAAAAAAAGTACTTTTTCATTTTTACGGATCAATTTGTGAAGCACCTGAGAGTTTAAAGTGCTCACTATGCTTCTAGATAAGTTCCTTGGGGGGTCTAGTTTCCAAAATGGGGTCACTTGCGGGGGAGCTCCAATGTTTAGGCACACAGGGGCTCTCCAAACGTGACATGGTGTCTGCTAGCGATGGAGATAATTTTTCATTCAAAAAGTCAAATGGCGCTCCTTCCCTTCCGAGCCTTACCATGTGCCCAAGTAGTGGTTTACCCCCACATGTGAGGTATCGGTGTACTCAGGAGAAATTGTCCAACAAATTTTAGGATCCATTTTATCCTGTTGCCCATGTGAAAATGAAAAAATTGAGGCTAAAATAATGTTTTTGTGAAAAAAAAAGTACTGTTTCATTTTTACGGATCAATTTGTGAAGCACCTGGGGGTTTAAAGTGCTCACTATGCTTCTAGATAAGTTCCTTGGGGGGTCTAGTTTCCAAAATGGGGTCACTTGTGGGGGAGCTCCAATGTTTAGGCACACGGGGGCTCTCCAAACGCGACATGGTGTCCGCTAAAGATTGGAGCCAATTTTTCATTGAAAAAGTCAAATGGCGCTCCTTCCCTTCCGAGCCCTGCCGTGCGCCCAAACAGTGGTTTACCCCCACGTATCAGCGTACTCAGGACAAATTGGACAACAACGTTCGTGGTCCAGTTTCTCCTTTTACCCTTGGGAAAATAAAAAAAATTTCGCTAAAAGATAATTTTTGTGACTAAAAAGTTAAATGTTCATTTT
Source organism: Ranitomeya variabilis (assembly GCF_051348905.1). Lineage (NCBI taxonomy): Eukaryota > Metazoa > Chordata > Amphibia > Anura > Dendrobatidae > Ranitomeya > Ranitomeya variabilis. The sequence continues at coordinate 10,626,519 of NC_135238.1, forward strand.
TTACTTCCATGTTGCTTCTGCTGCTGTGAAACACCCGAAGGGTTAATAAACTTCTTGAATGTGGTTTTGAGCACCTTGAGGGGTGCAGTTTTTAGAATGGTGTCACTTTTGGGTATTTTCAGCCATATAGAACCCTCAAACTGACTTCAAATGTGAGGTGGTCCCTAAAAAAAAATGGTTTTGTAAATTTTGTTGTAAAAACGAGAAATCACTGGTCAAATTTTAACCCTTATAACTTCCTAGCAAAAAAAAAAAATTGTTTCCAAAATTGTGCTGATGTAAAGTAGACATGTGGGAAACGTTATTTATTAACTATTTTGTGTCACATAACTCTCTGGTTTAACAGAATAAAAATTCAAAATGTGAAAATTGCAAAATTTTCAAACTTTTTGCCAAATTTCCGTTTTTTTCACAAATAAACTCAGAAATTATCGACCTAAATTTACCACTAACATGAAGCCCAATATGTCACGAAAAAACAATGTCAGAATCGCTAGGATCCGTTGAAGCGTTCCTGAGTTATTACCTCATAAAGGGACACTGGTCAGAATTGCAAAAAACGGCAAGGTCATTAAGGCCAAAATAGGCTGGGTCATGAAGGGGTTAACTAAGCATAGGGGAAAAATTATGGAATCACTCAATTCTGAGGAGAAAATTATGGAATCATTAAAAACAAACAAACAAAAAAACACAAGTCACATCACTAACTGTAAAGCGCTGCAGAATATGTTGGCGCTATATAAAGATTATTATTATTATCCCTAGTATTTTGTTGCACCGCCTCTGGCTTTTATAACAGCTTGCAGTCTCTGAGGCCTGGACTTAATGAGGGTCACACAGGACTCTTCCTCAATCTGCCTCCAACTTTCTCTGATTGCTGTTGCCAGATCAGCTTTGCAGGTTGGAGCCTTGTTATGGACCATTTTCTTCAACTTCCACCAAAGATTTTCTATTGGATTGAGATCCGGACAATTTGCAGCCATGACATTGACCTTATGTGTCTTTTTTCCAGGAATGTTTGCACAGTTTTTGCTCTATGGCAGGATGCATTATCATCTTGGAAAATGATTTCATGATCCCCAAACATCCTTTCAATTGATGTGATAAGAAAAGTGTCCAAAATATCAACATAAACTTGTGCATTTATTGAAGATGCAATGACGGCCATCTCCCCAGTGCCTTTACCTGACATGCAGCCCCATATCATCAATGACTGGGGAAATTTGCATGTTCTCTTCAGGCAGTCATCTGTATAAATCTCATTGGAACGGCACCAAACAAAAGTTCCAGCATCATCACCTTGCCCAATACAGATTTGTGATCCATCACTGAATATGACTTTCATCCAGTCATCCACAGTCCACGATTGCTTTTCCTTAGCCCAGTGTAACCTTTTTTTCTGTTTAGGTGTTAATGATGGCTTTCATTTAGCTTTTCTGTATGTAAATCCCATTTCCTGTAGGCGCTTTCTTACAGTTCGGTCACAGATGTTGACTCCAGTTTCCTCCCACTCGTTCCTCATTTGTTTTGTTGTGCATTTCCTGTTTTGGAGACACATTGCTCTAAGTTTCCGGTCTTGACGCTTTGATGTCTTCCTTGGTCTACCAGTATGTTTGCCTTTAACAACCTTCCCATGTTGTTTGTATTTGGTCCAGATTTTAGACACAGCTGACTGTGAACAATCAACAACTTTTGCAACATGGCGTGATGATTTACCCTCTTTTAAGGGTTTGATAATCCTCTCCTTTGTTTTAATTGACATCTCTCGTGTTGGAGCCATGAATCATGTATGTCCACTTGGTGCAACAGCTCTCCAAGGTGCGATCACTCCTTTTTAGATGCAGACTAACGAGCAGATCTAATTTGATGCAGGTGTTAGTTTTGGGAATGAAAATTTACAGGGTGATTCCATAACTTTTTCCTCAGAATTGAGTGATTCCATAATTTTTCCCCTATGCTTGGTTAAAAAAAAGTAACCATTACTGATGACCATATTTTTTGTTCTTGATTTCTTTTAGTGTTTCTTAAAGCCAGAAAGTTGCCATTTGAAATTACTTTAGTTTTGTGCCATGTCTGTGATCTGCTTTTTTTCTACAAAATGAAACAACTGAATGAACATCCTCCAAGGCCGGTGATTACATAATTTTTGCCAGGGGTTGTATGTTCTCCCCATGTTTGTGTGAATTTCCTCCAGATTCTCCGATTTCCTCCCACACTCCAAAGACATACTTATAGGGAATCTACAGGTCCTTCTCAAAAAATTAGCATATAGTGTTAAATTTCATTATTTACCATAATGTAATGATTACAATTAAACTTTCATATATTATAGATTCATTATCCACCAACTGAAATTTGTCAGGTCTTTTATTGTTTTAATACTGATGATTTTGGCCTACAACTCCTGATAACCCAAAAAACCTGTCTCAATAAATTAGCATATCAAGAAAAGGTTCTCTAAACGACCTATTACCCTAATCTTCTGAATCAACTAATTAACTCTAAACACATGCAAAAGATACCTGAGGCTTTTAAAAACTCCCTGCCTGGTTCATTACTCAAAACCCCCATCATGGGTAAGACTAGCGACCTGACAGATGTCAAGAAGGCCATCATTGACACCCTCAAGCAAGAGGGTAAGACCCAGAAAGAAATTTCTCAACAAATAGGCTGTTCCCAGAGTGCTGTATCAAGGCACCTCAATGGTAAGTCTGTTGGAAGGAAACAATGTGGCAGAAAACGCTGTACAACGAGAAGAGGTGACCGGACCCTGAGGAAGATTGTGGAGAAGGACCGATTCCAGACCTGGTGTGGAAACATCCAGAGCCACCGTGCACAGGCGTGTGCAGGAAATGGGCTACAGGTGCCGCATTCCCCAGGTAAAGCCACTTTTGAACCATAAACAGCGGCAGAAGCGCCTGACCTGGGCTACAGAGAAGCAGCACTGGACTGTTGCTAAGTGGTCCCAAGTACTTTTTTCTGATGAAAGCAAATTTTGCATGTCATTCGGGAATCAAGGTGCCAGAGTCTGGAGGAAGACTGGGGAGAAGGAAATGCCAAAATGCCTGAAGTCCAGTGTCAAGTACCCACAGTCAGTGATGGTGTGGGGTGCCATGTCAGCTGCTGGTGTTGGTCCACTGTGTTTCATCAAGGGCAGGGTCAATGCAGCTAGCTATCAGGAGATTTTGGAGCACTTCATGCTTCCATCGGCTGAAATGCTTTATGGAGATGAAGATTTCATTTTTCAGCACGACCTGGCACCTGCTCACAGTGCCAAAACCACTGGTAAATGGTTTACTGACCATGGTATTACTGTGCTCAATTGGCCTGCCAACTCTCCTGACCTGAACCCCATAGAGAATCTGTGGGATATTGTGAAGAGAAAGTTGAGAGACGCAAGACCCAACACTCTGGATGAGCTTAAGGCCGCTATTGAAGCATCCTGGGCCTCCATAACATCTCAGCAGTGTCACAGGCTGATTGCCTCCATGCCACGCCGCATTGAAGCAGTCATTTCTGCCAAAGGATTCCCGACCAAGTATTGAGTGCATAACTGAACATTATTATTTGATGGTTTTTTTGTTTGTTATTAAAAAACACTTTTATTTGATTGGTCGGGTGAAATATGCTAATTTATTGAGACAGGTTTTTTGGGTTATCAGGAGTTGTAGGCCAAAATCATCAGTATTAAAACAATAAAAGACCTGACAAATTTCAGTTGGTGGATAATGAATCTATAATATATGAAAGTTTAATTGTAATCATTACATTATGGTAAATAATGAAATTTAACACTATATGCTAATTTTTTTAGAAGGACCTGTACATTGTGAGCCCCGATGGGGACAGTGCCAATAATGTTTGTAAAGCTGTGGAATTAATATCGCTATATAAGTGAGTAAAATAAATAAAGAAATAATACTATCAGAGTCCAGATATCTGCCCTGTCAGCAGTACTGGGGAAAAGATTGTCCCCTGATCCACTTAGGCCTCTTTCACACTTCCGTCTGTCAGCTTCCGTCACAATCCGTCGTTTTTTGAGAATGCAGGATCCTGCATTTTCCCATAGACTTGTATTAGCGACGGATTGTGGTGGATGGCCTTCCATTTCATCAGTCTTTCACTGGATCCTGCATAAAAAAACGGTCCGTCGGGCAGAGAAAACATTCAGAGGAACGTTTTTTCTGCACGTCGGAAATTCGGTCAGCGATGCATCCTGCGCTGCCCGTCACTGGCTACAATGGAAGCCTATGGGCGCAGGATGCGTCGCTACCTGTGAAAAGCAGGAATCCAGCGACGGGTCACGCCTTTTCAAAGAGAGCATGCGTGGAAGAATTTCCCGTCAGGGAAATTCTCTCTCGCTCTCCTTCTCTTTTTACTATTGATGCTGCCTATGCAGCATCAATAGTAACAAGAAACCAACACTATGGAAAACCATAAAAAGTTCCCAGACAATAGAGATAATAGTATTAAAAATGTCTTTATTGATACGAATGACAGTAGTATAATAGTTAAAACAATTAAAAAATGTGCACACACTAAAATGAAATTTCAACCAGACTGAAAATAGAATGAGATAAAATAATAATATTCTATTTTCAGTCTGGTTGAAATTTCATTTTAGTGTGTGCACATTTTTTAATTGTTTTAACTATTATACTACTGTCATTCGTATCAATAAATACATTTTTAATTTTTAATTATCTCTATTGTCTGGGAACTTTTTATGGTTTTCCATAGTGTTGGTTTCTTGCACTTTGTGAGTAATTATTTACTCAATTGTTTTTTAGTACACCAGGTGGTTTTACTCTATTTATTTGTCTATATTTTTTATCATATTTCACATATATTGAGATATATATATATATATATATATATATATATATATATATATATATATATATATATATATATTCTATCCCGAAAGGTGTTACTATTAGTTTTTGATTTAACATCAATAGTAAGAAGATAGAATGTTAAAAATAATAAAAAAATTTAAAAATCGCAATATTCTCACCTACCGGGGTTCCCGCGCAGCATCACCGATGTTCCCGGCAGCTAGCGTTACTTCCTAGTAATACATTGCGAAATCTCGCGAGAAGTCACAGTCTCGCGAGACCGTGACTTCTCGCGAGATTTCGCAATGTATTACTAGGAACGCTAGCTGCCGGGACCATCGGTGCGTGGGAACCCCGGTAGGTGAGAATACTGCGATTTTTTTTTAACCTGGTTTGTGTTGTGCATGCGTTTTCGCAAAACCGAGGGATTAAGATTCAGGCTCTGGTTTCCAGAGAGCCTTTTCTTATATTACTACAGGATCAAGTTCCATTAAGAACACCACCTCCTTTTACCCCAAAGGTGTCTGCCTTCTCTAATATAAACCAACAGATAGAGGTGCCAGTTTTGTATCCATATAAAGAAAGCCTCCTGCATTCCCTGGACGTTGGCAGGGCTCTAAAGGCGTATGTGAGCTGCACAAAACGGTACTGGAATCAAAACATCTCTTCCTTTCCTTTGCAGAGAAGAACAGGTCAGAGGTTATCAAAAGTCTCCTTATCCCAATGGTTGAGGCAGACTATTACTATTTGCTATGAGCAGGCAGGCCGTCAGGCTCCGCAGGCTATAAGAGCCCACTCAGCTAGGGCTATGTCCATCTCATGGGCAGGAGAGAAGCTGCAAACCTATTGAGCAGATCTGCAGGACAGCCTCTTGGAGTTCGGCCATTACCTTCCGGGGATCAGGAGAGTCAGCCTTCGGCATACCAGTCCTACTGTCCGCGGTGAACAGTACTCACCCAAAGGATGGTGTAAGGGACCCCATGACAGACCTGTCCCGGTCCGGACATGAGTCCCGTACTATGCAGAACGGGACAGGTTGACAACACCCGCAGACACAGAACGGCATGGTCGCAGGCATGCAGGACCTGCGGCACGTGATAGCAAGAGGAGGGGCCGGGGCCAGCCGCCGGAGCTCCCGGAGCAATCAGTGGAGCTCCAAGGGTATAACCGGGAGGTGACAGGCTGGGGCGCCGACAAGCGTATAAACAGATGAGAAACCGGATACAAGCGGGTGTCAGGAAACCGAGCGGGTAATACCAGGACCGAGGGAGCAACCGAAAGGGAAGTCAGAAACCAAGCCGGGGTCAGAAAACCAGAATATCCACAAACAGAACCTAAATCGACAGGCAAGTGCGACATGGGGGACAGACCGGGTCAAAACAGGAAGAAAACTCACAAGGCAGGCAGAAGGCACAAACCCACAAGCGTACAGGGGTCACTAAACTCAGCCAAGGGCAGAAGTATAACTGACAAGGATGCAAGGGATGCAAGCCTCCCACGGCTATAAAAAGCCCTCCCTTAACCATAGGAGGCCACCAGCATTAACCCCCGAGGTTCCTGCTCAAATCCTACCATAGGATCATGACAGTACCCCCCTCTCAACGGGGGGCCACTGGACCCCCAGGCCTCCCTGGATGTTTGGCATGAAATGCTCGAACCAGACGGTCAGCATGCACCAAGTGAGCAGGAACCCATGAGCGATCCTCCGGCCCATACCCTTTCCAGTGCACCAGATACTGCAATGTTCCCCAAGTTCGGTCCTCAAGAGCCACCAACGGGTCATGTTTTCAGGATTTCCTTAGTATTGCCCAGGTGAGAATCCCATCATCTAGACAGGCAACAATTCCATCACCTGTGCCATACTAAGGAAATCCTGAAAACACGACCTGTTGGTGGCTCTTGAGGACTGGAGTTGGGGAATGATACTGCAAAAAGCGGCGCACCAGCCGAGAATCCACGATGTGTCCAACCTAAAATTCCCTGTGACCCTCCACCAACACCGGAGGGGGTGCTGACCCAAAATCTTCCTTGACTGACCCTAATGATTTTAACAGAGATTTATGGAACATATTAGACAATTTAAATGAGGCTGGAAAACACAATGTATAGGCTACCGGATTGACTATTTCCACAATCTCGTAAGGCCTGATGAACTTAGGGCCTAATTTGGCAGATGGAACCTTCAAGTTGATATTCCGTGTGGAAAGCCAAACCTTCTCCCCAACCTGAAACATGTGACCCGGAGTTCTCTTTCTATCAGCGAACAACTTGTACCTCCCTTGAGCCCTGGAAATATTACGCCATACCTCAGTCCACAGATCCCTTAAAGGGACTCTGTCACCTGAATTTGGAGGGAACAATTTTCAGTCATATGGGCGGGGTTTTCGGGTGTTTGATTTACCCTTTCCTTACCCGCTGGCTGCATGCTGGCTGCAATATTGGATTGAAGTTCATTCTCTGTCCTCCGTAGTACATGCCTGCACAAGGCAATCTTGCCTTGCGCAGGCGTGTACTATGGAGGACAGAGAATGAACTTCAATCCAATATTGCAGCCAGCATGCAGCCAGCGGGTAAGGATAGGGTAAATCAAACACCCGAAAACCCCGCCCATATGACTGAAAATTGTTCCCTCCAAATTCAGGTGACAGAGTCCCTTTAACCGCTGAACAGATCCCTCCTCCCCAGGACAACCGGAATCCAATCGTGAGAATTCCCCAAAATGAGGATTAAAGCCATAATTGACCAGAAAGGGACATACTAGTGGACTGACATACCCACTTGTTGAAGGCAAATTCAGCCAAAGGTAAAGCGTTGAACCAGTCATTCTGCCTGACAGAGGTCAAACACCTAAGAATCTGTTCCAAGGACTGATTGGTGCGCTCTGTCTGCCCATTACTCTCCGGGTGATATGCGGAAGAAAAAGACAAAGAAATACCCAATTTCTTACAGAACACCATCCAAAATTTAGCCACAAACTGCACACCTCTGTCAGACACAACATTCAGGGGTACCCCATGCAAACGGACCCCATGCTCAACAAACAATATGGACAAAGTCTCAGCTGAGGGTAAAGAGGCTAAAGGAACAAAATGGGCTTGCTTAGAAAACCTATCCACCACCACCCATATCACAGTATTACCCCTGGACGAAGGGATATTGGTAATGAAGTCCATGGACAAGTGAGTCCATGGTCTCTCAGGAACCGGTAAAGGCACCAGTTCCCCAGCCGGCCGGCTATGAGTGCTTTGGAACGTGCACAAACCTCACATGCAGATATAAAAATTTTTACATCAGAACCCAGTGAGGCCCACCAAAAAACCCTTGCCACCGCCTATTGCGTGGCCGCGATCCCAGGATGGGCACTAAACCTAGACTCATGAAATTCCTGAAGGCGTTTAGTCCGAAATTGGTCCGGGACAAACAATTTATCTCTTGGCTTGGAAGCAGGGGCCAAAGATTGAACTCCCACAATCTCTCGTTACAACTCAGACGAGATCCCCGCTACCACCACCCCGGGGTGAAGAATGGAGGACGGCGGCTCGGGGAGAGACACAGGCTCAAAACTTCAAGACAACGCATCGGCTCTCACATTCTTAGAACCAGGACGAAAAGTAACAGAAAACTGAAACCGTGAAAAAAAAAAAGCGACCAACGAGCTTGTCTAGGGATCAATCTTTTAGCCTACTCAATATATGCCAAATTTTTATGATCCACGATCACAGTAATCGGGTGAGCCGCCCCTTCCAAAAAGTGCCTCCATTCTTCGAATGCCAACTTGACCACAAGAAGTTCTCTATTGCCCACATCATAATTTCTGTCGGAGGAAGAGAACTTCTTCGGAAAGAAGGCACATGGCTTAAGATTAGATTAGAAGCGTCCACCTCCACAATAAATGGTTTGATCGAATCAGGTTGTACCAAAATCGGAGCGGACATGAAACATTTTTTTAATGCCAAAAAATACTCCTTGGCGGCCCCTGGCCAATCTTTTACATCCGCCCCCTTGCTGGTAAGATCAGTAAGGGGTTTAACCACCTGCAAAAAACCCCAAATAAATTTACGATAATAATTATCCTCCTCCAGACGCACTCTATCAGGCTCATCGTAAATGTGCCCTAGGGCCTCAAAAAATGCATCCACCGACAATCGCTCAGGGGCCATAGAGGGGAGAGAGTACGCCCAGGCTTGTGGAGCCCCCCTTAACAGAGACATGACAATGCCCACCCTCTGACTTTCTTCTCCAGAGGAGCGGGGTCTTAAAGAGAAGAGCTTGCAGCCCTCCTTAAAGACTCTAAATTCTTTTTTGTTACCAGAAAACATATCAGGTAATTTAACCGGGGGGTTCGGGAGGGAACAGAGTGACTTCTCTAGCCCCTGCCCCCTGAATTCCCGAGGACAGAGCCGCCTGAACCATGTCCGTCACCTGCTGTTGGGACTGGGCTTGCTACTCTAGGCTTAGTTCCTGCAGCATCTGAGACAGGTGCTGCACCTGCTCAGACAGGGTGTGCATCGAGTCCATACTGCACCCTAACCACAGAAGGCTACTGTTGTGGTCATTTAAAATGTAAGGGACCCCATGACCAACCTGTCCAGGTCCGGACACGAGTCCCGTACTATGCAGAACACCCGCAGACACAAAACGGCACGGTCGCAGGCATGCAGGACCTGCGCCACGTGATAGCAGGAGGAGGGGCCGGGCCCAGCCGCCGGAGCTCCCGGAGCAATCAGCGGAGCTCCAAGGGTACAACAGGGGGGGTGACAAGCTGGGGCACTGACAAGCGTATAAACAGAAGAGAAACCGGATACAAGCGGGTGTCAGGAAACCGAGCGGGTAATACCAGGACCGAGGGAGCAACCGAAAGGGAAGTCAGAAACCAAGCCGGGGTCAGAAAACCAGAATATCCACAAACAGAACCTAAATCGACAGGCAAGTGCGACATGGGGGACAGACCAGGTCAAAACTGGATGAAAACTCTCAAGGCACAAAACACTCAAGCATACAGGGGTCACTAAACTCAGCCAAGGGCAGAAGTATAACTGACAAGGATGCAAGCCTCCCACAGCTATAAAAAGCCCTCCCCTATCCAAAGGGAGGCCACCAGCATTAACCCCCGAGGCTCCTGCTCAAATCCTACCATAGGATCATGACAGATGGTTAATTGCTATATCCCCATTGGTGCTGCTGATGTAGGACATCACGGAAAGCCTCATTTATTACTGAAAATTCTCTTTCCTTTAGTTGGAAGCAGCAGCACAAACTTTCCCTCCCATTTACCTTGGGTGATATAAATGCACCTTGTGGTCCTGACACAATGTATTTCTTTTTAGTGCAGGCATTTCGTACATACGCCGGGACGTCAAACAAGTGGAATCCATTCCCGAGCTTGTTAGTCTGAATAACCTGGATAAGATCAATGTGAAATGATTATACATATCTGGTTCTCACTTTTTAAAGTCCATTTCCTCTTTCTTTCAAGAAACAACACATGTACATTAGCAGTAATGATCCAACTCTGCCCCTACCTGTTGTATTCCAGCATCTAATGAGCGTTTGCAAAGACCATTGTACAGGAGGAGGAGGTGAGCTGTGACATCACCTATTGTGAATGGTGGATCCTGTGTTATCTACTGTATATAGAGGTGTTATCAGTCATTGTACAGGAGGAGGAGGTGAGCTATGATATCACCTATTGTGAATGGTGGATCCTGTGTTATCTACTGTATATAGAGGTGTTATCAGTCATTGTACAGGAGGAGGAGGTGAGCTGTGATATCACCTATTGGGAATGGTGGATCCTGTGTTATCTACTGTATGTAGAGGTGTTATCAGTCATTGTACAGGAGGAGGAGGTGAGCTGTGATATCACCTTATTGTGAATGGTGGATCCTGTGTTATCTACTGTATATAGAGGTGTTATCAGTCATTGTACAGGAGGAGGAGGTGAGCTGTGATATCACCTATTGGGAATGGTGGATCCTGTGTTATCTACTGTATGTAGAGGTGTTATCAGTCATTGTACAGGAGGAGGAGGTGAGCTGTGATATCACCTATTGGGAATGGTGGATCCTGTGTTATCTACTGTATGTAGAGGTGTTATCAGTCATTGTACAGGAGGAGGAGGTGAGCTATGACATCCCCTATTGTGAATGGTGGATCCTGTGCTATGTACAGTATATAGAGGTGTTATCAGTCATTGTACAGGAGGAGGTGTGCTGTGACATCACCTATTGTGAATGGTGGATTGTTATGATCCGATGACCTTGGAGCCGCATGAGAGACTTTCTCAGGAGTAGGTGGTACCTGTACTGACCGCAATCCCTAAACTAACACTGCAACTAGAAGTAGCCGTGGGATGTACCTAACAATCCTAGACACCTCGACACAGCCGGAGGACTAAATACCCCTATAGATGGAAATGGGAATTCTATCTTGCCTCAGAGCAGAACCCCAAAGGATAGGCAGCCCCCCCCACAAATATTGACTGTGAGTATAAGAGGAAAGACACACGCAGGCAGAAAAATAGGATTTAGCAAAAGAGGCACTTCTAGCTAAATAGAAAAGGATAGGACAGAATTCTAAGCGGTCAGTATTAAAATCCTAAAATTATCCACAGCAGGTAATACAAATATTCTACATCTAACTAAAGACATAGAATGTATATCTGCATCTCCTGAGAATCCAGCATGACTGAAAAATCCAAACAAAGTCTAAGCTGGACAAAAACACAATGAATTGCACTGAACTGCAAAGCACACTGCATGTGTGCACAGAGACAAAAAAACAGACACTTATCTTAGCTGAGTTGGCAGCAGGGCATGAGGAACCAGAGAGAGATGCAATCCCTCCAAGTACAATGGACAACTGGCACAGACTCATGGATGCTGCACACCTAAATACCTAATAGAGCTGAAATCAGCAGAAACACCTGCCCTGGATTACAACCCCAAGACAACTGCACTACCACCAACAACCACCGGAGGGAGCCCAAGAGCAGAATTCACAACAGTACCCCCCCTTGAAGAGGGGTCACCGAACCCTCACCAGAGCCCCCAGGCCGATCAGGACAAGCCAGATGAAAGGCACGGACAAAATCAGCAGCATGGACATCAGAGGCAAAAACCCAAGAATTATCCTCCTGGCCATAACCCTTCCATTTGACAAGGTACTGAAGCCTCCGCCTCGAAAAGCGAGAATCCAAAATCTTCTCAACCACATACTCCAACTCCCCATCAACCAACACAGGAGCAGGAGGATCAACAGAGGGAACAACAGGCACCACATATTTCCGCAGTAAAGATCTATGGAAAACATTATGGATGGCAAAAGAGGCCGGAAGGGCCAAAAGAAAAGACACCGGATTGATAATCTCAGAAATCCTATAAGGACCAATAAACCAAGGCTTAAACTTAGGGGAAGAAACCTTCATAGGAACATGACGGGAAGACAACCAAACCAAATCCCCAACCTGAAGCCGGGAACCAACACACCGACGACGGTTAGCAAAACGCTGAGCCTCCTCCTGAGACAACACCAAATTGTCCACCACATGAGACCAAATCTGCTGCAACCTGTCAACCGCAGAATCCACACCAGGACAATCAGAAGGTTCAACTTGCCCCGAAGAAAAACGAGGATGAAAATCAAAATTACAAAAGAAGGGCGAAACCAAGGTAGCCGAACTAGCCCGATTGTTAAGGGCAAACTCGGCCAATGGCAAGAAAGCCACCCAATCATCCTGATCGGCAGACACAAAGCATCTCAAATAAGTTTCCAAAGTCTGATTAGTTCGCTCGGTCTGGCCATTTGTCTGAGGATGAAATGCGGAAGAAAAAGACAAATCAATGCCCAGCTTAGCACAAAAGGCCCACCAAAACCTGGAAACAAACTGGGAACCTCTGTCGGACACAATATTCTCCGGAATACCGTGCAAACGAACCACATGCTGAAAAAACAACGGAACCAAATCATAAGAGGAAGGCAATTTAGGCAACGGCACCAAATGAACCATCTTAGAAACCGGTCACAAACCACCCAGATAACCGACATCCTCTGGGAAACCGGAAGATCTGAAATAAAATCCATAGAAATATGCGTCCAGGGCCTCTCAGGGACCGGCAAAGGCAAAAGCAACCCACTAGCACGGGAACAACAAGGCTTGGCCCGCGCACAAGTCCCACAGGACTGCACAAAAGAACGCACATCACGCGACAAAGAAGGCCACCAAAAGGACCTACCAACCAAATCTCTGGTACCAAAAATACCAGGATGGCCAGCCAACACAGAACCATGAACCTCAGAAATCACTCTACTAGTCCATCTATCAGGAACAAACAGTTTCCCCACTGGACAGCGGTCAGGTTTGTCAGCCTGAAATTCCTGCAGAACCCGTCGCAAATCAGGGGAAATGGCAGAAAGGACCACCCCTTCCTTCAGAATGCCGACCAGATCAAGTACCTCAGGAGAATCAGGCAAAAAACTCCTAGAGAGGGCATCAGCCTTAACATTCTTAGAACCCGGAAGATACGAGACCACGAAATCAAAATGGGAGAAAAACAGGGACCATCGAGCCTGTCTAGGATTCAGCCGTTTGGCAGATTCGAGGTAAATCAGATTTTTATGATCGGTCAAGACCACAATACGGTGCTTGGCTCCCTAAAGCCAATGTCGCCATTCCTCAAACGCCCACTTCATAGCCAACAACTCCCGATTGCTGACATCATAATTGCGTTCAGCAGGCGAAAACTTACGGGAAAAGAAGGCACACGGTTTCATCAAGGAACCATCAGAATTCCTCTGAGACAAATCGCCCCCTGCCCCAATCTCAGAAGCGTCAACCTCAACCTGAAACGGAAGAGAAACATCCGGCTGACGCAACACCGGGGCAGAAGTAAATCGGCGTTTAAGCTCCTGAAAGGCAGAAACAGCCACAGGGGACCAATTCGTCACATCAGCGCCTTTCTTCGTCAAATCGGTCAGGGGTTTAACCACACTGGAGAAGTTAGCAATGAAACGGCGATAAAAATTAGCAAAGCCCAAAAATTTCTGAAGGCTCTTCACAGATGTGGGCTGAATCCAATCATGAATGGCCTGAACCTTAACCGGATCCATTTCTATAGATGAGGGGGAAAAAATGAAGCCCAAAAAAGAAACCTTCTGCACTCCAAAGAGACACTTAGACCCCTTCACAAACAAAGCATTATCACGAAGGATCTGAAATACCATCCTGACCTGTTTCACATGAGACTCCCAATCATCGGAAAAAATTAAGATGTCATCCAAATATACAATCATGAATTTATCAAGATAATTCCGGAAGATATCATGCATGAAGGACTGAAAAACAGATGGAGCATTAGAGAGCCCGAATGGCATCACAAGGTATTCAAAATGGCCTTCGGGCGTATTAAATGCAGTTTTCCATTCGTCACCCTGCTTAATACGAACAAGATTATATGCCCCCCGAAGGTCAATTTTAGTAAACCAACTAGCCCCCTTAATCCTAGCAAACAAATCAGAAAGCAAAGGCAAAGGGTATTGAAACTTGACCGTGATCTTATTCAAGAGGCGATAATCAATACAGGGTCTCAAGGAGCCATCCTTCTTAGCAACAAAAAAAAATCCCGCTCCCAACGGTGAAGAAGATGGCCGAATATGCCCTTTCTCCAAAGACTCCTTAACATAACTCCGCATGGCGGTATGTTCCGGCACAGACAGGTTGAAAAGTTGGCCCTGAGGAAACACAGCCTGGAATCAAGTCAATAGCACAATCACAGTCCCTATGCGGTGGAAGGGAACTGGACTTGGGCTCATCGAATACATCCTGAAAATCAGACAAAAACTCTGGAACTTCAGAAGAGGAGGAAGAGGAGATTGACATCAAAGGAACGTCATTATGAACACCCTGACAACCCCAACTAGTCACAGACATAGATTTCCAATCCAGCACAGGATTATGTATCTGCAACCATGGAAAGCCCAGCACAATAGCATCATGCAAGCTATGCAACACCAGAAAGCGACAATCTTCCTGATGGGCTGGTGCCATGCACATGGTCACCTGTGTCCAAAACTGGGGTTTATTTTTAGCCAAAGGTGTAGCGTCAATGCCCCTTAAAGGAATAGGGTTCTGCAAAGACTGCAAGGGGAAACCACAACGTCTGGCAAATTCAAAGTCCATTAAGTTCAAAGCGGCGCCTGAATCCACAAACGCCATGACAGAAAATGACGACAATGAGCAGATCAAGGTCACAGATAACAGAAATTTAGGTTGTACAGTTCCGATGGTAAATGACCTAGCGATCCTCTTTGTACGCTTAGGGCAGACTGAAATGACATGAGAAGCATCGTCACAATAAAAACACAACCTATTCTGACGTCTGAATCCTTGTTGTTCCGCTCTAGACAGAATCCTATCACATTGCATAGGCTCAGGCATCTGCTCTGAGGACAACGCCACAGCGCGCACAGTTCTGCGCTCCCGCAAGCGCAGATCAATCTGAATGGCCAGAGACATAGAATCACTCAGACCAACAGGCGTGGGAAACCCCACCATAACATCTTAAACGGATTCAGAAAGACCCTTTCTGAAAATTGCCGCCAAAGCATCCTCATTCCATTTAGTCAGCACAGACCATTTTCTAAATTTCTGACAATACAATTCTGCCGCTTCTTGACCCTGAGACAGGGCCAACAAGGTCTTCTCTGCTTGATCCACAGAATTTGGTGCATCATATAATAGTCCTAGAGCCTGAAAAAAGGCATCTACAAGGCCGGATTCCCAGATTCCAGGGAAAATGCCCAATCCTGAGGGTCGCCACGCAGCAGGGAGATGACAATTTTAACCTGCTGAATGGGATCACCAGAGGAACGAGGCTTCAGAGCAAAAAACTGTTTACAATTGTTATTAAAACTCAAAAATTTGGACCTGTCCCCAAAAAAACAATCAGGAGTAGGAATCCTAGGCTCTAAAAGCGGAGTCTGAACAATATAATCAGAAATACCCTGTACCCTAGCAGCAAGCTGGTCTACACGAGAAGCTAATCCCTGAACATCCATGCTAGCACAAGTCTCCTCAGTCACCCAGAGGAAAAGAGGGAAGAAAAGACAGAGCAGGCTACAGAAAAAAATGGCTCTTTCTTCCCTTCTTCTGAGATGCATTTAACTCATTGTTGGCCAGTTGTACTGTTATGATCCGGTGACCTTGGAGCCGCATGAGAGACTTTCTCAGGAGTAGGTGGCACCTGTACTGACCGCAAACCCTAATCTAACACCGCAACTAGAAGTAGCCGTGGGGTGTACCTAACACGTCCTAGACACCTTGACACAGCCGGAGGACTAAATTGTTGTGATTCGGTTTGTGGGCTCCCCCGGTGGTCTCTTGTGGTACTGGTGTCCTGCAAGCCTTGCTTTCTCAGTTCACCTGTTCCTATTAGGATGTGGGAGTATCCTATTTAGCCTTGCTCCTCAGTCATTCTAATGCCGGCCATCAATGTAACCAGAGTCATTCTGTTGCATGTTCCTGCTCCCAGTCTGCTGCTCAGCTAAGTTGGACTATTCAGTCCTTAAGTCTATTTTTTGTATGTTTGTCCAGTTTGCAGTTATGTGAATCTCTGCAGCTGGAAGCTCTTGTTGGGCTGAAATTACCACTCCAGTGGCATGAGTTGTCACATGAGTTAAGGTAATTTCAGGATGGTGTTTTGATAGGGTTTTGTAGCTGACCGCGAAGTCCACTATTGTATCTTTCTGCTATCTAGTTAAGTGGGCCTCGCTGTGCTAAATCTGCTTTCATACTACGTGTGTCTTTTCATCTGAACTCACCGTTATTATATGTGGGGGGCTACTATCTCCTGTGGGGACATTCTCTGGAGGCAAGCCAGGACTGTGTTTCTTCTACCAGGGGTAGTTAGTTCTCCGGCTGGCGCGAGGTGTCTAGAGAAAACGCAGGTACGCCCCCTGGCTACTTCTAGTGTGGTGTATAGGTTTAGCATCGCGGTCAGCTCTAGTTTCCATCACCCGAGAGCTTGTCCGTTTTTTCTATGCTTCTGAGGTTCCCTTGCCATTGGGAACCATAACAGTATGGCCGGCCACATGTTTAATCTATAGGCTGAAGCAGGAGAGAAAAGGAACTGTGTGAAATTTTTTTTTTTTTTTTTTCACTTCCTCTGAAATTGCACTCCTGCTCTAATTGCAGTCTCCTGCTTTCCTCTCCTCTTAACCCCTGAATGGCTCAGACTTTATCTGTTGAAATATGGATCCCCAGAGTCTGGCTACAAATTTGAATAATCTTGCCGCTAAAGTTCAGAATATACAAGATTTTCTGTTACATGCTCCTCGGTCTGAACCTAAAATTCCTATACCGGAGTTTTTTTCTGGAGATCGATCTTGTTTTCTGAATTTTAAATACAATTGTAAATTGTTTCTTTCGCTGAGATCTCGTTCTGCTGGAGATCCTGCCCAGCAGGTAAAAATTGTTATTTCTTTACTGCGGGGTGACCCTCAAAATTGGGCATTTTCATTGGCACCAGGGGATCCTGCGTTGCTCAATGTGGATGCGTTTTTTCTGGCTTTAGGGTTGCTTTATGAGGAACCAAATTTAGAGATACAGGCTGAAAAAGCCCTGATAGCCCTCTCTCAGGGGCAAGATGAAGCCGAAATATATTGCCAAAAATTTCGAAAATGGTCTGTGCTTACTCAGTGGAATGAGTGCGCTCTGGCGGCAATTTTCAGAGAAGGTCTCTCTGATGCTGTAAAGGACGTCATGGTGGGGTTTCCTGCGCCTACGGGTCTGAATGAGTCCATGACAATGGCTATTCAGATTGATCGGCGTTTACGGGAACGCAGACCTGTGCACCATTTGGCGGTGTCTTCTGAGAAGGCACCACAGAGTATGCAATGTGATAGTTTTCTGTCCAGAAGCGAACGACAGAATTATAGGCGCAAAAATGGCTTGTGCTTCTATTGTGGAAATTCTACTCAGTTATATCAGCATGCTCTAAACGAACAAGGAAAGTTGATAAATCCTCTGCTATTGGCACTTTGCAGTCCAAGTTTATTTTGTCTGTGACTCTAATTTGTTCGTTATCTTCTATTGTCGCGGATGCTTATGTGGATTCTGGCGCCGCTTTGAGTCTAATGGATTGGTCCTTTGCCAGACGCTGTGGGTTTGATCTAGAGCCTCTGGAGGTTCCTATACCTTTAACCCCTTAACGACCGCCGATACGCCTTTTAACGGCGGCCGCTAAGGGTACTTAATCCACAGCGCCGTTAATTAACGGCGCTGTGGAAAAAGTGAATAGCGCCCCCCAGAGTCGGATTTTCTCTAGGGTCTCAGTTGCCGAGGGTAGCCGAGACCCCAGAGAACATGATTCGGGGGGTTTTTACCGACCCCCGAGTTGCGATCGCCGGTAATTAACCGTTTACCGGCGGTCGCAACAAAAAAAAAAAAACGCGATTTGCCGTTTAATTTCTCTGTCCTCCGATGTGATCGCACATCGGAGGACAGAGAAATGTGGTCCCCGATGGCCCCCAATAGCCCCCCAATACTTACCTACCTCCCCCGGTGCTCCTCGTGTCTCCCCATGGGCGCCGCCATCTTTTTTCCGGGAAAAAATGGCGGGCGCACGCGCAGTGCGCCCGCCGCCCGGCACCCGGATGTTCTTTGGGGTCTCGGCTGCCGGGGGTAGCCGAGACCCCAAAGAACATGATCGGGGTCGGTTTGCACCGACCCCTGCTTTGCGATCGCCGGTAATTAACAGTTTACCGGCGACCGCAAAAAAAAAAAAAAAAAGCGATCAGTTATTTCTCTGTCCTCTGATGTGATCGCACATCAGAGGACAGAGAAATAGGGGGATTCGGGGACCCTATCATACTCACCCGGGGTCCCTGGGTCCTCTTCTGTCTTCTCCTGCCAGCCGGCTTTTTCATCATGGCGGGCGCATGCGCAGTGCGCCCGCCATCTGCTGCCATCTGCCGGCCGGCAGGAGAAGACAAGTTGGGGCTAAAATTAGGGTTAGGGTTAGAGTTAGGGTTAGGGTTAGAGTTAGGGTTAGAGTTAGGGTTAGGGTTAGAGTTAGGGTTAGGGTTAGGGTTAGAGTTAGGGTTAGAGTTAGGGTTAGGGTTGGGGCTAAATTTAGGGTTAGGGTTAGGGCTAGGGTTAGGGTTAGGCTACTTTCACACTAGCGTTTTTTGGCTTCCGTCGCAATGCGTCGTTGGAGAAAAAACGCATCCTGCAAAAGTGCTTGCAGGATGCGTTTTTTCTCCATTGGCTTGCATTAGCGACGCATTGCGACGGATTGCCACATGTCGCATCCGTCGTGCGACGGATGCGTCGTGCTTCGGCGGACCGTCGACACAAAAAAAACTACATGTAACTTTTTTGTGCGACGTGTCCGCCATTTCCGACCGCGCATGCGTGGCCGGAACTCCGCCCCCGCCTCCCCGCACCTCACAATGGGGCAGCGGATGCGTTGAAAAAACAGCATCCGCTGCACCCGTTGTGCGGCGCTTACAACGCTAGCGTCGGTACGTCGGCCCGACACTGCGATGGGCCGAGTACGACGCTAGTGTGAAAGTAGCCTTAGGCTTCTTTCACACTTGCGTCGGTACGGGGCGGTCGCAATGCGTCGGCCCGATGTACCGACGCACGTTGTGAAAATTGTGCACAACGTGGGCAGCGGATGCAGTTTTTCAACGCATCCGCTGCCCAGTCTATGTCCTGGGGAGGAGGGGGCAGAGTTACGGCCACGCATCCGCGGAAATGGCGGACGCGACGTACAAATAAAGGTTACATTGAACTTTTTTTGTGACGACGGGGGCTAAAGTTATGGTTAGGGTTGGGGCTAAAGTTAGGGTTGGGGCTAAAGTTAGGGTTAGAGTTGGGATTAGGGTTAGGGTTTGGATTAGGGTTGGGATTAGTGTTACGTTTGGGATTAGGGTTGGGATTAGGGTTAGGGTTGGGATTAGGGTTAGGGGTGTGTTGGATTTAGGGTTTTGATTAGGGTTATGGTTAGGGTTGAGATTAGGGCTGTTTTGGGGTTAGGGTTGTGATTATCGTTAGGGTTGTGATTAGGATTATGGATCGGGTTGAGATTAGGGTTAGGGCTGTGTTGGGGTTAGGGTTGGAGTTAGAATTGGGGGGTTTCCACTGTTTAGGTACATCAGGGGGTCTCCAAACACGACAGCCAATTTTGCGCTAAAAAAGTCAAATGGTACTCCCTCCCTTCTGAGCTCTGCCGTGCGCCCAAACAGTGGTTTACCCCCACATATGGGGCATCAGCGTACTCGGGATAAATTGGACAACAACTTTTGGGGTCCAATTTCTCCTGTTACCCTTGTGAAAATAAAAACTTGGGGGCTAAAAATCTTTTTTGTTGGAAAAAAATATATTTTTTTATTTTCACTACTCTGCATTATAAATTTCTGTGAAGCACTTGAGCTTTCAAAGTTCTCACCACATATCTAGATAAGTTCCTTAGGGGGTCTAGTTTCCAAAATTTGGTCACTTGTGGGGGTTTCTACTGTTTAGGTACATTAGGGGTCTGCAAACGCAACATAACGCCCGCAGACAATTCTATCAAAGTCTGCATTCCAAAATGGCGCTCCTTCCCTTCCGAGCTCTGCCGTGCGCCCAAACAGTGGTTTACCCCCACATATGGGGTACCAGCATACTCAGGACAAATTGGACAACAACTTTTGGGGTCCAATTTCTCTTGTTACCCTTGTGAAAATAAAAATTTGGGGGCTAAAAAAATCTTTTTTGTGGGAAAAAAAATATTTTTTATTTTCACTACTCTGCATTATAAACTTCTGTGAAGCACTTGGGCATTCAAAGTTCTCACCACATATCTAGATAAGTTCCTTGGGGGGTCTATTTTCCAAAATGGGGTCCCTTGTTGGGGGTTTCTACTGTTTAGGTACATTAGGGGTCTGCAAAGGCAACATAACGCCCGCAGACAATTCTATCAAAGTCTGCATTCCAAAATGGCACTCCTTCCCTTCCGAGCTCTGCCGTGCGCCCAAACAGTGGTTTACCCCCACATATGGGGTACCAGCATACTCAGGACAAATTGGACAACAACTTTTGGGGTCCAATTTCTCTTGTTACCCTTGTGAAAATAAAAACTTGGGGGCTAAAAAATCTTTATTGTTAAAAAATATATATTTTTTATTTTCACGACTCTGCATTATAAACTTCTGTGATGCACTTGGGCATTCAAAGTTCTCACTACACATCTAGATAAGTTCCATGGGGGGTCTAGTTTCCAAAATGGGGTCACTTTTGGGGGGTTTCTGCTGTTTAGGCACATCAGGGGCTCTCCAAACGCGACATGGCGTCCGATCTCAATTCCAGTCAATTTTGCATTAAAAAGTCAAATGGCGCTCCTTTGCTTCCGAGCTCAGCCATGCGCCCAAACAGTGGTTTACCCCCACATATGGGGTGTCGGCGTACTCAAGACAAATTGTACAACAGTTTCTGGGGTCCATTTTCTCCTGTTACCCTTGGTAAAATAAAAATTTGGAGGCAAAAAGATCATTTTTGTAGAAAAAATGCGATTTTTTTATTTTCACGGCTCTACGTTATAAACTTCTGTGAAGCACCTGGGGGTTTAAAGTGCTCACCACACATCTAGATAAGTTCCTTAAGGGGTCTAGTTTCCAAAATGGTGTCATATGTGGGGGGTCTCTACTGTTTAGGCACATCAGCGGCTCTCCAAACGTGACATGGCGTCCGATCTCAATTCCAGCCAATTCTACATTGAAAAAGTAAAACGACACTCCTTCTCTTCCAAGCTCTGCGGTGCGCCCAAACAGTGGTTTACCCCCATATATGGGGTATCGACGTACTCAGGAGAAATTGCACAACAACTTTTGTGGTCTAATTTCTCCTGTTACCCTTGTGAAAATAAAAATTTGGGGGCAAAAAGATCATTTTTGTAGAAAAAATGAGATTTTTTATTTTCACGGCTCTACGTTATAAACTTCTGTGAAGCACTTGGGGGTTCAAAGTGCTCACCACACATCTAGATAAGTTCCTTAAGGGGTCTAGTTTCCAAAATGGTATCACTTGTGGGGGGTTTCCACTGTTTAGGCACATCAGGGACTCTCCAAACGCGACATGGCATCCGATCTCAATTCCAGCCAATTCTGCATTGAAAAAGTCAAACGGTGCTCCTTCACTTCCAAGCTCTGCGGTGCGCCCAAACAGTGGTTTACCCCCACATATGGGGTATTGACGTACTCAGGAGAAATTGCACAACAACTTTTGTGGTCTAATTTCTCCTGTTACCCTTGTGAAAATAAGAATTTGTGGGCGAAAAAATCATTTTTGTGAAAACAAATGCGATTTTTTATTTTCACGGCTCTACGTTATAAACTTCTGTGAAGCACTTGGGGGTTCAAAGTGCTCACCACACATCTAGATAAGTTCCTTAAGGGGTCTAGTTTCCAAAATGGTATCACTTGTGGGGGGTTCCACTGTTTAGGCACATTAGGGGCTCTCCAAACGCGACATGGCGTCCGATCTCAATTCCAGCCAATTCTGCATTGAAACAGTCAAACGGTGCTCCTTCACTTCCAAGCTCTGCGGTGCGCCCAAACAGTGGTTTACCTCCACATATGGGGTATCGGCGTACTCAGGAAAAATTGCACAACAAAATTTGTGGTTAAATTTCTGTTTTTACACTTGTGAAAATTAAAAAAAATGGTTCTGAAGTAAAATGTTTGCAAAAAAAAGTAAAATGTTCATTTTTTTCTTCCACATTGTTTTAGTTCCTGTGAAGTACGTAAAGGGTTAATAAACTTCTTGAATGTGGTTTTGAGCAGCTTGAGGGGTGCAGTTTTTAGAATGGTGTCACACTTGGTTATTTTCTATCATATAGACCCCTCAAAATCACTTCAAAGGTGATGTGGTCCCTAAAAAAAACATGGTGTTGTAAAAATGAGAAATTGCTGGTCAACTTTTAACCCTTATAACTCCCTAACAAAAAAAAAAATTGTTTCCAAAATTGTGCTGATGTAAAGTAGACATGTGAGAAATGTTATTTATTAACTATTTTTTGTGACATATCTCTCTGATTTAAGGGCATAAAAATACAAAGTTTGAAAATTGCAAAATTTTAAAAATATTCGCCATATTTCCATTTTTTTCATAAATAATCGCAAGTAATATCGAAGAAATGTTACCACTAACTTGAAGTACAACATGTCACGAAAAAACAATCTCAGAATCAGCGGGATCCGATAAAGCGTTCCAGAGTTATAACCTCATAAAGTGACACTGGTCAGAATTGTAAAAATTGGCTCGGTCATTAAGTACCAAATTGGCTCTGTCACTAAGGGGTTAAAGGGTATTGATTCTACACCATTGGCTAGTAATAAACCACAATACTGGACACAAGTGACTATGCGTATGACTCCAGACCATCAAGAGGTGATTCGCTTCCTTGTACTGTATAATCTACATGATGTGTTGGTGCTGGGATTGCCATGGTTGCAAACTCATAACCCAGTCCTTGACTGGAAAACAATGTCTGTACTAAGCTGGGGATGTCAGGGAAATCATGGGGACACATCTTTGGTCTCCATTGCTTCATCTATTCCCTCTGAAATTCCTGAGTTTTTGTCTGATTATCGTGAGGTTTTTGAGGAATCTACTCTTAATTCTCTTCCTCCTCACAGAGATTGCGATTGCGCCATAGATTTGATCCCTGGCAGTAAATTTCCTAAGGGTCGTCTATTCAATCTGTCTGTACCTGAACATGCTGCCATGCGAGAGTATATTAGGGAGTCCTTGGAAAAGGGACATATTCGTCCTTCTTCGTCTCCTTTAGGAGCGGGGTTCTTTTTCGTAGCTAAAAGCGATGGTTCTTTGAGACCTTGTATTGATTATAGACTCTTGAATAAGATCACAGTCAAGTATCAGTATCCTTTGCCATTGCTGACAGATTTATTTGCTCGCATTGAGGGGGCGAAGTGGTTCTCTAAGATTGATCTTCGCGGTGCGTATAATTTGGTGCGAATTAAGCAGGGGGATGAGTGGAAAACCGCATTTAATACGCCCGAGGGCCATTTTGAGTATTTGGTAATGCCTTTTGGTCTGTCAAATGCCCCTTCGGTCTTTCAGTCTTTTATGCACAATATTTTCCGTGAATATCTGGATAAATTTATGATTGTGTATTTGGACGATATTTTGATTTTTTCGGATGACTGGGAATCTCATGTTCAACAGGTTAGGAGGGTTTTTCAGGTTTTACGGACCAATTCTCTGTTTGTAAAGGGTTCAAAGTGTGTTTTTGGGGTTCAGAAGATTTCTTTTTTGGGGTACATTTTTTCCCCCTCTTCTATTGAGATGGATCCTGTGAAGGTTCGGGCTATTTGTGACTGGACGCAACCGACTTCTCTTAGGAGCCTTCAGAAATTTTTGGGCTTTGCTAATTTTTATCGTCGATTCATAACTGCTTTTTCTAGCGTTGTCAAGCCTTTGACTGATTTGACTACAAAAGGTGCTGATGTTGCATATTGGTCTCCTGCTGCTGTGGAGGCCTTTCGGGAGCTTAAGCGCCGCTTTTCTTCTGCTCCTGTGTTGCGCCAGCCTGATGTTTCACTTCCTTTTCAGGTGGAAGTTGATGCTTCCGAGATCGGAGCGGGGGCGGTTTTGTCGCAGAAAAGTTCAGATTGTTCAGTGATGAGACCTTGTGCGTTCTTTTCTCGAAAATTTTCGCCCGCCGAGCGAAACTATGATGTCGGTAATCGGGAGCTTTTGGCGATGAAGTGGGCATTCGAGGAGTGGCGTCATTGGCTTGAGGGTGCTAAACATCAGGTGGTGGTCTTGACTGATCACAAAAATTTGATTTATCTTGAGTCGGCCAGACGTCTGAATCCTAGACAGGCGCGCTGGTCGTTGTTTTTCTCCCGGTTTAATTTTGTGGTCTCATATCTGCCAGGTACTAAAAATGTGAAGGCGGATGCCCT
Source organism: Ranitomeya variabilis (assembly GCF_051348905.1). Classification (NCBI taxonomy): domain Eukaryota; kingdom Metazoa; phylum Chordata; class Amphibia; order Anura; family Dendrobatidae; genus Ranitomeya; species Ranitomeya variabilis. Next base: position 10,651,325 of record NC_135238.1, read on the forward strand.
TTCTAGGAGTTTTGAACCTGATTCCCCTGGTGATTCTAAACCTACGGGTATCCTTAAGGATGGGGTGATATTGTCTGCTGTCTTCCCAGACCTGCGACGTGCTTTACAAGAGTTTCAGGCGGATCGGCCTGATCGTTGTCCGCCTGGTAGATTGTTTGTGCCGGATGAGTGGACCAGTAGAGTCATCTCGGAGGTTCATTCTTCTGCGTTGGCAGGTCATCCGGGAATTTTTGGTACCAGAGATTTGGTGGCTAGGTCCTTCTGGTGGCCTTCCCTGTCTCGGGACGTGCGTACTTTTGTGCAGTCTTGTGATGTTTGTGCTCGGGTCAAGCCTTGTTGTTCTCGGGCTAGTGGTTTGTTGTTGCCCTTACCTGTTCCGAAGAGGCCTTGGACACACATCTCTATGGATTTTATTTCTGATCTCCCTGTTTCTCAGAAAATGTCTGTCATCTGGGTGGTGTGTGACCGTTTTTCTAAGATGGTTCATTTGGTGCCCTTGCCCAAGCTGCCTTCCTCATTTGAGTTGGTGCCCCTGTTTTTTCAGAATGTGATTCGGTTGCATGGTATCCCGGAGAATATAGTTTCCGACAGGGGATCCCAGTTTGTGTCCAGATTTTGGCGGGCGTTTTGTGCCAGGATGGGCATTGATTTGTCTTTTTCGTCTGCATTTCATCCCCAGACAAATGGCCAGACGGAGCGTACTAATCAGACCTTGGAGACTTATTTGAGGTGTTTCGTGTCTGCTGATCAGGATGACTGGGTCACCTTTTTGCCGTTGGCTGAATTTGCCCTTAATAATCGGGCCAGTTCTGCCACTTTGGTTTCCCCTTTCTTTTGCAATTCGGGGTTCCATCCTCGTTTTTCATCTGGTCAGGTGGAATCTTCGGATTGTCCTGGAGTGGATACTATGGTGGATAGGTTGCATCGTATTTGGGGGCAGGTGGTGGACAATTTAAAGTTGTCCCAAGAGAAGACTCAACGTTTTGCTAATCGCCATCGTCGTGTTGGTCCTCGTCTTCGTGTTGGGGACTTGGTGTGGTTGTCTTCCCGTTTTGTCCCTATGAGGGTCTCTTCTCCTAAATTTAAGCCTCGGTTCATCGGTCCTTATAAGATTTTGGAAATTCTTAACCCTGTATCTTTTCGTTTGGACCTCCCAGCATCCTTTGCTATCCATAATGTCTTCCATCGGTCATTATTGCGGAGGTATGAGGTACCAGTTGTGCCTTCTGTTGAGCCTCCTGCTCCTGTGCTGGTTGAGGGTGAATTGGAGTACGTGGTGGAGAAAATCTTGGACTCCCGTGTTTCCAGACGGAGACTTCAATATCTGGTGAAGTGGAAGGGCTACGGTCAAGAGGATAATTCTTGGGTTACAGCTTCTGATGTTCATGCCTCTGATTTGGTCCGTGCCTTTCATAGGGCTCATCCAGATCGCCCTGGTGGTTCTTGTGAGGGTTCGGTGCCCCCTCCTTAGGGGGGGGGTACTGTTGTGATTTGGTTTGTGGGCTCCCCCGGTGGTCTCTTGTGGTACTGGTGTCCTGCAAGCCTTGCTTTCTCAGTTCACCTGTTCCTATTAGGATGTGGGAGTATCCTATTTAGCCTTGCTCCTCAGTCATTCTAATGCCGGCCATCAATGTAACCAGAGTCATTCTGTTGCATGTTCCTGCTCCCAGTCTGCTGCTCAGCTAAGTTGGACTATTCAGTCCTTAAGTCTATTTTTTGTATGTTTGTCCAGTTTGCAGTTATGTGAATCTCTGCAGCTGGAAGCTCTTGTTGGGCTGAAATTACCACTCCAGTGGCACGAGTTGTCACATGAGTTAAGGTAATTTCAGGATGGTGTTTTGATAGGGTTTTGTAGCTGACCGCGAAGTCCACTATTGTATCTTTCTGCTATCTAGTTAAGTGGGCCTCGCTGTGCTAAATCTGCTTTCATACTACGTGTGTCTTTTCATCTGAACTCACTGTTATTATATGTGGGGGGCTACTATCTCCTGTGGGGACATTCTCTGGAGGCAAGCCAGGACTGTTTCTTCTACCAGGGGTAGTTAGTTCTCCGGCTGGCACGAGGCGTCTAGAGAAAACGCAGGTACGCCCCCTGGCTACTTCTAGTGTGGTGTATAGGTTTAGCATCGCGGTCAGCTCTAGTTTCCATCACCCGAGAGCCTGTCCGTTTTTTCTATGCTTCTGAGGTTCCCTTGCCATTGGGAACCATAACACTAAATACCCCTATAGATGGAATTGGGAATTCTATCTTGCCTCAGAGCAGAACCCCAAAGGATAGGCAGCCCCCCACAAATATTGACTGTGAGTATAAGAGGAAAAACACACGCAGGCAGAAAACAGGATTTAGCAAAAGAGGCACTTCTAGCTAAACAGAAAAGGATAGGACAGAATTCTAAGCGGTCAGTATTAAAATCCTAAAATTATCCACAGCAGGTAATACAAATATTCTACATCTAACTAAAGACATAGAAAGTATATCTGCATCTCCTGAGAATCCAGCATGACTGAAATATCCAAACAAAGTCTAAGCTGGACAAAAACACAATGAATTGCACTGAACTGCAAAGCACACTGCATGTGTGCACAGAGACAAAAAACCAGACACTTAGCTGAGTTGGCAGCAGGGCATGAGGAACCAGAGAGAGATGCAATCCCTCCAAGTACAATGGACAACTGGCAAGGATTCATGGATCCTGCACACTCAAATACCTAATAGAGGTGAAATCAGCAGAAACACCTGCCCTGGATTACAACCCCAAGACAACTGCACTACCACCAACAACCACTGGAGGGAGCCCAAGACAAGAATTCACAACAGTGGATCCTGTGTTATCTACTGTATATAGAGGTGTTATCAGTCATTGTACAGGAGGAGGAGGTGAGCTGTGACATCACCTATTGTGAATGGTGGATCCTGTATTATCTACTGTATATAGAGGTGTTATGAGTCATTGTACAGGAGGAGGAGGTGAGCTATGATATCACCTATTGTGAATGGTGGATCCTGTGTTATCTACTGTATATAGAGGTGTTATCAGTCATTGTACAGGAGGAGGAGGTGAGCTGTGACATTACCTATTGTGAATGGCGGATCTTGTGTCATCTATTGTATATAGGGGTGTTATCAGTCATTGTTCAGGAGCAGGAGGTGAGCTGTGACATCACCTATTGTGAATGGTGGATCCTGTGTTATCTACTGTATATAGAGGTGTTATCAGTCATTGTACAGGAGGAGGAGGTGAGCTGTGACATCACCTATTGTGAATGGTGGATCCTGTGTTATCTACTGTATATAGAGGTGTTATCAGTCATTGTACAGGAGGAGGTGAGCTGTGACATCACCTATTGTGAATGGTGGATCCTGTGTTATCTACTGTATATAGAGGTGTTATCAGTCATTGTACAGGAGGAGGAGGTGAGCTATGACATCACCTATTGTGAATGGTGGATCCTGTGTTATCTACTGTATATAGAGGTGTTATCAGTCATTGTACAGGAGGAGGAGGTGAGCTGTGACATCACCTATTGTGAATGATGGATCTTGTGTTATCTACTGTATATAGAGGAGTTATCAGTCATTGTACAGGAGGAGGAGGTGAGCTATGACATCACCTATTGTGAATGGTGGATCTTGTGTCATCTATTGTATATAGGGGTGTTATCAGTCATTGTACAGGAGGAGGAGGTGAGCTATGACATCACCTATTGTGAATGGTGGATCCTGTGTTATCTACTGTATATAGAGGTGTTATCAGTCATTGTACAGGAGGAGGAGGTGAGCTGTGACATTACCTATTGTGAATGGTGGATCTTGTGTCATCTGTTGTGAATTTGGATTCTGGGCTCCCCCGGTGGCTACTGGTGGAATTGAACTGGTGTCTTCATCTTCTCTGTTCACCTGTTCCCATCAAGATGTGGGAGTCGCTATATAACCTTGCTGCTCTGTTAGTTGCTTGCCGGTCAACAATGTTATCAGAAGCCTCTCTGTGCTTGTTCCTGCTCCTAGACAACTACTAGATAAGTTGGACTCTTGTCCATGTTTGTTTTTGCATTTTTGTTCCAGTTCACAGCTGTAGTTTCGTTACTGTGTCTGGAAGGCTCTTGTGAACAGGAATTGCCACTCTGGTGTTATGAGTTAATGCCAGAGTTTTAAAGTAATTTCTGGATGGTGTTTTGATAGGGTTTTCAGCTGACCATGAAAGTGTCCTTTCTGTCTTCTGCTATGTAGTAAGTGGACCTCAAATTTGCTAAACCTATTTTCATACTACGTTTGTTATTTCATCTTTATTCACCGCCAATACATGTGGGGGGCCTATGTCTCCTTTCGGGGTATTTCTCTAGAGGTGAGCTAGGACTAATATTTTCCTCTGCTAGCTTTATTTAGTCCTCCGGCTGGTGCTGGGCATCTAGAATCAACGTAGGCATGCTACCCGGCCACTGCTAGTTGTGCGTTAGGTTTAGTTCATGGTCAGCTCAGTTCCCATCTTCCAAGAGCTAGTTCCTATATATGCTTATGCTATGTTCTCTTGCCATTGAGATCATGACAGTTTGACCGGCCCACTAAAGGGTTAAAATCCTTGGCTGAGAAAGGAGAGAAATAAGTAGTCTGCTGAAATTTTTTTTTTTTTTCTCTCCTTCTAATCTTTGAATGGCTCTGTGTCCACCTGTTTGTAATGGATCTTCAGAGTGTAACTGCAGGTTTGAATAATCTCGCCACGAAGGTACAAAATTTGCAAGATTTTGTTTGTCATGCACCTGTATCTGAGCCGAGAATTCCTTTGCCGGAATTTTTCTCGGGGAATAGATCTGGGTTTCAGAATTTTCGAAATAATTGCAAATTATTTTTGTCCCTGAAATCTCGCTCTGCCGGAGACCCTGCACAGCAGGTCAGGATTGTGATTTCCTTGCTCCGGGGCGACCCTCAAGACTGGGCTTTTTCATTGACACCAGGGGATCCTGCGTTGCTCAATGTGGATGCGTTTTTTCTGGCCTTGGGGTTGCTTTATGACGAACCTCATTTGGAGCTTCAGGCAGAAAAAACTTTGATGTCCCTATCTCAGGGGCAAGATGAAGCGGAAATTTACTGCCAAAGATTCCGTAAATGGTCTGTGCTTACTCAGTGGAATGAGTGCGCCCTGGCGGCGACTTTCAGAGAGGGTCTCTCTGATGCCATTAAGGATGTTATGGTGGGGTTCCCTGTGCCTGCGGGTCTGAATGAGTCCATGACAATGGCTATTCAGATCGATAGGCGTTTGCGGGAGCGCAAACCAGTGCACCATCTGGCGGGGTCCACTGAGAAGTCGCCAGAGAGTATGCAGTGTGATAGAATTCTGTCCCGAAGCGAGCGGCAGAATTTTAGACGGAAAAATGGGTTGTGTTTCTATTGTAGTGATTCTACTCATGTTATATCAGCATGCTCTAAGCGCACTAAAAAGCTTGGTAAATCTGTTTCCATTTGCACCTTACCGTCTAAGTTTATTCTGTCTGTGACCCTGATTTGCTCTTTGTCATCTATTACCACGGACGCCTATGTCGACTCTGGCGCCGCTTTGAGTCTTATGGATTGGTCCTTTGCCAAACGCTGTGGGTATGATTTAGAGCCTTTGGAGACTCCTATTCCTCTGAAGGGGATTGACTCCACCCCATTGGCTAATAAAAAACCACAATACTGGACACAAGTAACTATGCGTATTAATCCGGATCACCAGGAGATTATTCGCTTTCTGGTGCTGTATAATCTACATGATGATTTGGTGCTAGGATTGCCTTGGCTGCAATCTCACAACCCAGTCCTCGACTGGAGAGCTATGTCTGTGTTGAGCTGGGGATGTAAGGGGGCTCATGGGGATGTACCTGTGGTTTCCATTTCATCATCTATTCCCTCTGAAATTCCTGAGTTCCTGTCTGACTATCGTGACGTCTTTGAAGAATCCAAGCTTGGTTCGTTACCTCCGCACCGAGAGTGCGATTGTGCCATAGATTTAATCCCGGGTAGTAAATACCCAAAGGGTCGTTTATTTAATCTGTCTGTGCCTGAACATGCTGCTATGCGAGAATATATAAAGGAGTCCTTGGAAAAGGGACATATTCGTCCATCGTCATCTCCCTTAGGAGCCGGTTTTTTCTTTGTGTCAAAAAAAGACGGCTCTTTGAGACCATGTATTGATTATCGGCTTTTGAATAAAATCACTGTTAAATACCAATACCCATTGCCGTTGCTGACTGATTTGTTTGCTCGCATAAAGGGGGCCAAGTGGTTCTCTAAGATTGACCTTCGTGGGGCGTATAATTTGGTGCGAATCAGGCAGGGGGATGAGTGGAAAACCGCATTTAATACGCCCGAGGGCCACTTTGAGTACTTAGTGATGCCTTTTGGTCTTTCAAATGCTCCGTCAGTTTTCCAGTCCTTTATGCATGATATTTTTCGTGATTATTTGGATAAATTTATGATTGTGTATCTGGATGATATTCTGATTTTTTCGGATGACTGGGACTCTCATGTCCAGCAAGTCAGGAGGGTTTTTCAGGTTTTGCGGTCTAATTCTTTGTGTGTGAAGGGTTCTAAGTGTGTTTTTGGGGTACAGAGGATTTCCTTTTTGGGATATATTTTTTCCCCCTCTTCCATTGAAATGGATCCTGTCAAGGTTCAAGCTATTTGTGATTGGACGCAGCCCTCTTCTCTTAAGAGTCTTCAGAAATTTTTGGGCTTTGCTAACTTTTATCGTCGATTTATTGCTGGTTTTTCGGATATTGCTAAGCCATTGACCGATTTGACTAAGAAGGGTGCTGATGTTGCTGATTGGTCCCCTGATGCTGTGGAGGCCTTTCGGGAGCTTAAGCGCCGTTTTTCCTCTGCCCCTGTGTTGCGTCAGCCTGATGTTGCTCTACCTTTTCAGGTTGAGGTCGACGCTTCTGAGATCGGAGCTGGGGCAGTGTTGTCGCAGAAAAGTTCTGACTGCTCCGTGATGAGGCCTTGTGCCTTCTTTTCCCGTAAATTTTCGCCCGCTGAGCGGAATTATGATGTTGGGAATCGGGAGCTTTTGGCCATGAAGTGGGCTTTTGAGGAGTGGCGCCATTGGCTTGAGGGGGCCAGACATCAGGTGGTGGTATTGACTGACCACAAAAATTTGATTTATCTTGAGACCGCCAGGCGCCTGAATCCTAGACAGGCGCGCTGGTCATTATTTTTCTCTCGGTTTAATTTTGTGGTGTCATACCTACCGGGTTCTAAGAATGTTAAGGCGGATGCCCTTTCTAGGAGTTTTGAGCCTGACTCGCCTGGTAACTCTGAGCCCACAGGTATCCTTAAGGATGGAGTGGTATTGTCAGCCGTTTCTCCAGACCTGCGGCGGGCCTTGCAGGAGTTTCAGGCGGATAGACCTGATCGTTGCCCACCTGATAAACTGTTTGTTCCTGATGATTGGACCAGTAGAGTCATCTCTGAGGTTCATTCTTCTGCGTTGGCAGGTCATCCTGGCATTTTTGGTACCAGGGATTTGGTGGCAAGGTCCTTCTGGTGGCCTTCCCTGTCACGAGATGTGCGAGGCTTTGTGCAGTCTTGTGACGTTTGTGCTCGGGCCAAGCCTTGTTGTTCTCGGGCTAGTGGATTATTGTTGCCCTTGCCTATTCCTAAGAGGCCTTGGACGCACATCTCGATGGATTTTATTTCAGATCTGCCTGTTTCTCAGAAGATGTCTGTCATCTGGGTGGTGTGTGACCGTTTCTCTAAGATGGTCCATTTGGTTCCTCTGCCCAAGTTGCCTTCTTCTTCCGAGTTGGTTCCTCTGTTTTTTCAAAATGTTGTTCGTTTGCATGGTATTCCTGAGAATATCGTTTCTGACAGAGGGACCCAATTCGTGTCTAGATTTTGGCGGGCATTCTGTGCTAGGATGGGCATAGATTTATCTTTTTCGTCCGCTTTCCATCCTCAGACGAATGGCCAGACCGAGCGGATTAATCAGACCCTGGAGACATATCTGAGGTGTTTTGTGTCTGCTGACCAGGATGATTGGGTTGCTTTTTTGCCATTGGCGGAGTTCGCTCTCAATAATCGGGCCAGCTCTGCCACTTTGGTGTCCCCGTTTTTCTGTAATTCGGGGTTTCATCCTCGATTTTCCTCCGGTCAGGTGGAATCTTCGGATTGTCCTGGAGTGGATGCTGTGGTGGAGAGATTGCATCAGATCTGGGGGCAGGTGGTGGACAATTTGAGGTTGTCCCAGGAGAAGACTCAGCTTTTTGCCAACCGCCACCGTCGTGTTGGTCCTCGGCTTTGTGTTGGGGATTTGGTGTGGTTGTCTTCTCGTTTTGTCCCTATGAGGGTCTCTTCTCCTAAGTTTAAGCCTCGGTTCATCGGCCCGTATAAGATATTGGAGATTCTTAACCCTGTTTCCTTCCGTTTGGACCTCCCTGCATCCTTTTCTATGCATAACGTTTTTCATCGGTCATTATTGCGCAGGTATGAGGTACCGGTTGTGCCTTCCGTTGAGCCTCCTGCTCCGGTGTTGGTTGAGGGTGAGTTGGAGTACGTTGTGGAGAAAATCTTGGACTCTCGTGTTTCCAGACGGAGACTCCAGTATCTGGTCAAGTGGAAGGGATACGGCCAGGAGGATAATTCTTGGGTGAATGCATCTGATGTTCATGCCTCTGATCTGGTTCGTGCCTTTCATAGGGCCCATCCTGATCGCCCTGGTGGTTCTGGTGAGGGTTCGGTGCCCCCTCCTTGAGGGGGGGGTACTGTTGTGAATTTGGATTCTGGGCTCCCCCGGTGGCTACTGGTGGAATTGAACTGGTGTCTTCATCTTCTCTGTTCACCTGTTCCCATCAAGATGTGGGAGTCGCTATATAACCTTGCTGCTCTGTTAGTTGCTTGCCGGTCAACAATGTTATCAGAAGCCTCTCTGTGCTTGTTCCTGCTCCTAGACAACTACTAGATAAGTTGGACTCTTGTCCATGTTTGTTTTTGCATTTTTGTTCCAGTTCACAGCTGTAGTTTCGTTACTGTGTCTGGAAGGCTCTTGTGAACAGGAATTGCCACTCTGGTGTTATGAGTTAATGCCAGAGTTTTAAAGTAATTTCTGGATGGTGTTTTGATAGGGTTTTCAGCTGACCATGAAAGTGTCCTTTCTGTCTTCTGCTATGTAGTAAGTGGACCTCAAATTTGCTAAACCTATTTTCATACTACGTTTGTTATTTCATCTTTATTCACCGCCAATACATGTGGGGGGCCTCTGTCTCCTTTCGGGGTATTTCTCTAGAGGTGAGCTAGGACTGATATTTTCCTCTGCTAGCATTATTTAGTCCTCCGGCTGGTGCTGGGCATCTAGAATCAACGTAGGCATGCTACCCGGCCACTGCTAGTTGTGCGTTAGGTTTAGTTCATGGTCATGGTCCCATCTTCCAAGAGCTAGTTCCTATATATGCTTATGCTATGTTCTCTTGCCATTGAGATCATGACAGTCATCTATTGTATATAGGGGTGTTATCAATCATTGTTCAGGAGGAGGTGAGCTATGACATCACCTATTGTGAATGGTGGATCCTGTGTTATCTACTGTATATAGAGGTGTTATCAGTCATTGTACAGGAGGAGGAGGTGAGCTGTGACATCACCTATTGTGAATGATGGATCTTGTGTTATCTACTGTATATAGAGGAGTTATCAGTCATTGTACAGGAGGAGGAGGTGAGCTATGACATCACCTATTGTGAATGGTGGATCCTGTGTTATCTACTGTATATAGAGGTGTTATCAGTCATTGTACAGGAGGAGGAGGTGAGCTGTGACATCACCTATTGTGAATGATGGATCCTGTGTTATCTACTGTATATAGAGGTGTTATCAGTCATTGTACAAGAGGAGGAGGTGAGCTGTGACATAATCTATTGTGAATGGTGGATCCTGTGTTATCTACTGTATATAGAGGTGTTATCAGTCATTGTACAGGAGGAGGAGGAGGTGAGCTGTGACATCACCTAATGTGAATGGTGGTGTTGTGAATTTACTTTTTGGCTCCCTCTAGTGGCTACTAGTGATTTGACTCTGGATATGTCAGTCATTCCTTTTATGCTCACCTGGGTCGTTAGGTCAGGGGTGTTGCTATATAAGCTCCCTGGACCTTCAGTTCAATGCCTGGCAACGTTGATATCAGAGCTAATCTGTAGTGCTCTTGTCTACTGATCCTGGTTCCTGCTTGATTAAGCTAAGTCTGCTTTTTTGCTTTTTGCAATTTGTTTTTGTTTGCTATTTTTGTCCAGCTTGTATATAATCTGTATCCTGACCTTGCTGGAAGCTCTAGGGTGGCTGGTGTTCTCCCCCCGGGCCGTTAGACGGTTCGGGGGTTCTTGAATCTCCAGCGTGGATTTTTGATAGGGTTTTTGTTGACCATATAAGTTATCTTACTATATTCTGCTATTAGTAAGTGGGCCTCTCTTTGCTAAACCTAGTTCATCTCTGTGTTTGTCATTTCCTCTTACCTCACCGTTATTATTTGTGGGGGGCTTGTATCCTACTTTTGGGGTCTTTTCTCTGGAGGCAAGAGAGGTCTTTGTTTTCCTCTTCTAGGGGTAGTTAGCTCTCCGGCTGGCGCGAGACATCTAGCGACCAACGTAGGCATGTTCCCCGGCTACTTCTAGTGTTGGCGTTAGGAGTAGATATATGGTCAACCCAGTTACCACTGCCCTATGAGCTGGATTTTTGTACGTCGCAGACTTACTTGTTTCTCTGAGACCCTCGCCATTGGGGTCATAACAGTTTGCCAGGGCCAGTATTAAATGTTAAATGCATTGCAGAAGTGGGATTATAAGAAAGAAAGTTCTGAGTTTTTTTTTCTCTCTCTCATTTTTTTTTTTCTTTTCCCCTTTACCTTTGAGTGGCTTGTGATTGCTGCAGACATGAATGTCCAGACCTTGATTACAAGTGTGGACCAGCTTGCTGCTCGTGTGCAGGGCATACAAGATTATGTTACCAGAAATCCTATGTCAGAACCTAAGATACCGATTCCTGAACTGTTTTCCGGAGACCGATTTAAGTTTAGAAATTTCAGGAATAATTGTAAATTGTTTTTGTCCCTGAGACCCTGTTCCTCTGGAGACTCCGCTCAGCAAGTGAAAATTGTTATTTCTTTTTTACGGGGCGACCCTCAGGATTGGGCCTTCTCGCTGGCGCCAGGAGATCCGGCATTGGCTGATATTGATGCGTTTTTTCTGGCGCTCGGTTTGCTTTATGAGGAACCCAATCTTGAGATTCAGGCAGAAAAAGCCTTGCTGGCTATGTCTCAGGGCCAGGACGAGGCTGAGGTGTATTGCCAAAAATTTCGGAAATGGTCCGTGCTGACCCAGTGGAACGAGTGTGCATTGGCTACAAATTTTAGAAATGGCCTTTCTGAAGCCATTAAGAATGTGATGGTGGGTTTTCCCATTCCCACAGGTCTGAATGATTCCATGGCCCTGGCAATTCAAATTGACCGGCGGTTGCGGGAGCGCAAAACCGCAAATTCCCTCATGGTGTTATCTGAACAGGCACCTGACTTAATGCAATGTGATAGAATCCTGACTAGAAATGAGCGGAAAATTCATAGACGCCAGAATGGCTTGTGTTACTACTGTGGTGATTCTACACATGTTATCTCAGCATGCTATAAGCGTCTTACTAAGGTTGTTAGTCCGGTCGCCATTGGTAATTTGCAACCTAAGTTCATTCTATCTGTAACTTTGATTTGCTCACTGTCATCGTATCCTGTCGTGGCGTTTGTGGATTCAGGTGCTGCCCTGAGCCTTATGGATCTGTCATTTGCCAAGCGCTGCGGTTTTGTTCTTGAGCCATTAGAAAATCCTATCCCTCTTAGGGGTATTGACGCTACGCCATTGGCAGAAAATAAACCGCAGTTTTGGACACAGGTTACCATGTGCATGACTCCCGAACATCGGGAGGTAATACGTTTTCTTGTTCTGCATAAGATGCATGATTTGGTTGTTTTGGGTTTGCCATGGTTGCAGACCCATAATCCAGTCTTGGACTGGAAGGCAATGTCAGTGTCAAGTTGGGGCTGCCATGGAATTCATGGAGATTCCCTGCCCTTGTCTATTGCTTCTTCTACGCCTTCGGAAGTTCCGGCGTATTTGTCTGATTATCAGGATGTCTTCAGTGAGTCTGAGTCCAGTGCACTGCCTCCTCATAGGGACTGTGACTGTGCTATAGATTTGATCCCAGGCAGTAAATTTCCTAAGGGAAGACTGTTTAATCTGTCGGTACCTGAACATACCGCGATGCGCTCATATATTAAGGAGTCTCTGGAGAAGGGGCATATCCGTCCTTCTTCTTCCCCTCTTGGTGCGGGATTCCTTTTTGTGGCTAAAAAGGACGGATCTTTGAGGCCTTGTATTGACTATCGGCTTTTAAATAAGATCACTGTCAAATTTCAGTATCCTTTGCCTCTGTTGTCAGACTTGTTTGCCCGGATTAAAGGTGCCAAGTGGTTCACCAAGATAGACCTTCGTGGTGCGTACAACCTTGTGCGCATTAAGCAAGGAGATGAATGGAAAACCGCATTCAATACGCCCGAAGGTCATTTTGAGTACTTGGTGATGCCATTTGGGCTCTCTAATGCACCTTCAGTTTTTCAGTCCTTTATGCATGACATTTTCCGGAAGTATCTGGATAAATTTTTGATCGTTTATCTGGATGATATTCTGGTTTTTTCTGATGATTGGGACTCACATGTGGAGCAGGTCAGGATGGTTTTCAAGATTTTGCGTGAAAATTCTTTGTTTGTTAAAGGCTCAAAGTGTCTCTTTGGTGTACAGAAGGTTCCCTTTTTAGGGTTCATTTTTTCCCCTTCTGCTGTGGAGATGGACCCAGTCAAGGTTCGAGCTATTCATGATTGGACTCAACCCTCGTCAGTTAAGAGTCTTCAGAAGTTCTTGGGTTTCGCTAACTTCTACCGTCGTTTTATCGCTAACTTTTCTAGCATTGTGAAACCTTTGACGGATATGACCAAGAAGGGCTCCGATGTGGTTAATTGGGCTCCTGCTGCCGTGGAGGCTTTCCAGGAGTTGAAGCGCCGGTTTACTTCAGCGCCTGTTTTGTGCCAGCCTGATGTCTCACTTCCCTTTCAGGTTGAAGTGGATGCTTCGGAGACTGGGGCAGGGGCTGTTTTGTCGCAGAGAGGCCCTGGTTGCTCTACTATGAGACCTTGTGCCTTTTTCTCTAGGAAGTTTTCGCCGGCAGAGCGAAATTATGATGTGGGCAATCGGGAGTTGTTGGCCATGAAGTGGGCATTTGAGGAGTGGCGTCATTGGCTCGAGGGTGCTAAGCATCGTGTGGTGGTCTTGACTGATCACAAAAATCTGATGTACCTCGAGTCTGCTAAACGCCTGAATCCTAGACAGGCCCGCTGGTCATTGTTTTTCTCCCGTTTTGACTTTGTGGTTTCGTATTTACCAGGTTCTAAGAATGTGAAGGCCGATGCTCTGTCTAGGAGCTTTGTGCCTGATGCTCCTGGAGTCGCTGAACCTGTGGGTATTCTTAAGGAAGGAGTTATCCTGTCAGCTATTTCTCCAGATCTGCGACGTGTGTTGCAGAGATTTCAGGCTGGTAGGCCTGACTCTTGTCCACCTGACAGATTGTTTGTGCCTGCTAAATGGACCAGCAGAGTCATTTCCGAGGTTCATTCCTCGGTGTTGGCAGGGCACCCGGGAATTTTTGGCACCAGAGATCTGGTGGCCAGGTCCTTTTGGTGGCCTTCCTTGTCAAGAGATGTGCGGTCATTTGTGCAGTCCTGTGGTACTTGTGCTCGAGCTAAGCCTTGCTGTTCTCGTGCCAGCGGGTTGCTCTTGCCCTTGCCTGTCCCGAAGCGACCTTGGACACACATCTCTATGGATTTCATTTCGGATCTTCCGGTGTCTCAGGGCATGTCTGTCATCTGGGTGATATGTGATCGTTTCTCCAAGATGGTCCATCTGGTTCCTTTGCCCAAACTGCCTTCCTCTTCTGATCTGGTTCCTGTGTTCTTCCAGAACGTGGTTCGCTTGCACGGCATTCCTGAGAATATTGTGTCGGATAGAGGATCCCAGTTTGTTTCCAGGTTCTGGCGATCCTTTTGTGGTAGGATGGGCATAGATTTGTCGTTTTCGTCCGCTTTTCATCCACAGACTAACGGACAAACGGAACGAACTAATCAGACTCTTGAGGCGTATTTGAGGTGTTTTGTCTCTTCTGATCAGGATGATTGGGTGACCTTCTTGCCGTTGGCTGAATTTGCCCTTAATAATCGGGCTAGTTCTGCCACCTTGGTTTCGCCATTTTTCTGCAACTCTGGTTTCCACCCTCGTTTTTCCTCGGGACATGTCGAGCCTTCTGACTGTCCTGGGGTGGATTCTGTGGTGGATAGGTTGCAGCGGATCTGGAATCATGTGGTGGACAACTTGAAGTTGTCACAGGAGAAGGCTCAGCGTTTTGCCAACCGCCGCCGCGGTGTGGGTCCCCGACTTCGCGTTGGGGATTTGGTATGGCTGTCTTCTCGATTTGTTCCTATGAAGGTTTCCTCTCCCAAATTTAAACCTCGATTCATTGGTCCTTACAAGATATTGGAGATCCTTAATCCTGTATCCTTTCGCCTGGATCTTCCGGTGTCGTTTGCCATTCACAACGTATTTCATAGGTCCTTGTTGCGGCGGTACGTTGTGCCTGTGGTTCCTTCTGCTGAGCCTCCTGCTCCGGTGTTGGTTGAGGGCGAGTTGGAGTACGTGGTGGAGAAGATCTTAGATTCTCGTCTCTCCAGGCGGAGGCTTCAGTACCTGGTCAAGTGGAAGGGCTATGGTCAGGAGGATAATTCCTGGGTGGTCGCCTCTGATGTGCATGCGGCCGATTTAGTTCGTGCCTTTCACGCCGCTCATCCTGATCGCCCTGGTGGTCTTGGTGAGGGTTCGGTGACCCCTCACTAAGGGGGGGGGTACTGTTGTGAATTTACTTTTTGGCTCCCTCTAGTGGCTACTAGTGATTTGACTCTGGATATGTCAGTCATTCCTTTTATGCTCACCTGGGTCGTTAGGTCAGGGGTGTTGCTATATAAGCTCCCTGGACCTTCAGTTCAATGCCTGGCAACGTTGATATCAGAGCTAATCTGTAGTGCTCTTGTCTACTGATCCTGGTTCCTGCTTCATTAAGCTAAGTCTGCTTTTTTGCTTTTTGCAATTTGTTTTTGTTTGCTATTTTTGTCCAGCTTGTATATAATCTGTATCCTGACCTTGCTGGAAGCTCTAGGGGGTTGGTGTTCTCCCCCCGGGCCGTTAGACGGTTCGGGGGTTCTTGAATCTCCAGCGTGGATTTTTGTTTGGGTTTTTGTTGACCATATAAGTTATCTTACTATATTCTGCTATTAGTAAGTGGGCCTCTCTTTGCTAAACCTAGTTCATCTCTGTGTTTGTCATTTCCTCTTACCTCACCGTTATTATTTGTGGGGGGCTTGTATCCTACTTTTGGGGTCTATTCTCTGGAGGCAAGAGAGGTCTTTGTTTTCTTCTTCTAGGGGTAGTTAGTCCTCCGGCTGGCGCGAGACATCTAGCGACCAACGTAGGCATGTTCCCCGGCTACTTCTAGTGTTGGCGTTAGGAGTAGATATATGGTCAACCCAGTTACCACTGCCCTATGAGCTGGATTTTTGTACTTCGCAGACTTGCTGATATCTCTGAGACCCTCGCCATTGGGGTCATAACAGGTGGATCCTGTATTATCTACTGTATATAGAGGTGTTATCAGTCATTCTACAGGAGGAGGAGGTGAGCTATGATATCACCTATTGTGAATGGTGGATCCTGTGTTATCTACTGTATATAGAGGTGTTATCAGTCATTGTACAGGAGGAGGAGGTGAGCTGTGACATCACCTATTGTGAATGGTGGATCCTGTGTTATCTACTGTATATAGAGGTGTTATCAGTCATTGTACAGGAGGAGGAGGTGAGCTGTGACATCACCTATTGTGAATGGTGGATCCTGTGTTATCTACTGTATATAGAGGTGTTATCAGTCATTGTACAGGAGGAGGAGGTGAGCTGTGACATCACCTATAGTGAATGGTGGATCCTGTGTTATCTACTGTATATAGTGGTGTCATCAGTCATTGTACAGGAGGAGGAGGTGAGCTGTGACATCACCTATTGTGTATGGTGGATCCTGCGTTATCAGCTGTATATAGAGGAGTTACCTGTCATTGTAATCCTGCCTATAATTTTAATGAGCCTGCTGAAAAGTCCTGAAAGAACAAGAAATATAGAATCCAATAGAGCCTCAATAGCCAGTGTGAAAATTTCAATATACCGTAACTATTTTTTGTAATAACGATTGTGAGATAAAAAATATAAATTAAAAAATAAAATACAATGTGTGAAAAAAAACAACAAATGGCGCTGCACACAATCCCCGATCTTCTGCAGCAAATGATAGGACTATACCACTCTCTTTGTCCGATTGTAAAATAGTATTTGAAAAGATTAGTATTTGCGCTGAAAGACCGGAATATATGAATATCTAAAATAATGAATAAAAAGGAAAAGTCTATAAAACTCGAGCCAGAGGCATTAAAAGTCATAAGGACCTTGAACAGAGTATAAACATTTAATATTCGATTACCTTTGCTTGATGAAATCACACCATGAGGATGATGAGGGTGGTGATCCACATAAAAAGGTCCTTGTGATGGGCAGACTAAACACAGTTCAATAATGTGGAAGGTGTAGCGTGTTCACCGAACGTGTTCTGTAATAGAGCGGAAGAAAGATGATTTCCAGATGATCGGGGCGCAGTCCCGGCCGGTGACAGACGTCCTTCTTAGAATGTGCCGCGCTGCCGCGTGCAGGCAGTAACAGCACTATGTCCGGACTCCGGAATAGAGCCAGCAAGGTGCAGAGAGACTGCAGGACCTTGCGTGACGTCACGGTCACGTGATCACTCACATGACTGGCTACGGAGCACACAGGGGACCAAAATCCTACGCGTTTCGGAATACACGGATTCCTTCCTCAGGGATGGTCCAGTGTGTTCTGTAGGCGCTTACATATCATGCAGCGAGTGATAGCCCTGCATTATTTGTTGAAGGCAAACAATTCTATTTCACTGTTCAAGCCATTAGGTCTTAAAGTATTAATTTCAAAGATCCACCTGCTCTCTTCACGGGACATCTGATTAATAAAATTGCCCTTTCTCCAACTTTTTTTTTACAATTTTGATGCCGGTGACTTTGATTTTGTTAAGTGAACCCCCATGGTGGCTTAAAAAATGTTGGGATAAAGGATGGCCCGTAAATTTGTTGCTAATATTGCGCAAGTGTTCTCCAATCCTTCACTCATTGGGTGTATAGTTCGCCGTATGTATAGTTTCCCACAAGGGCATACTATGCCGTACATTACCCCTTGGGTGGCACAGGTGATAAAATCTTTAATACTAGCTTCTGCTGACTGATTGGTAATAGTGAATTTTTTTTTAGTGCCCAGTTTTTTGCACAGTAAGCATTTCTTACAAGGAAAAAAGCCAGAGGGACGTTGTTGTGAATGGGAGACCCCCAACTATATCCAAACCTTTTATTTTGGGGGTCTCACATTCACAAGGACCTTTTTAAGTGGATCACCACCCTCATCATCCTCATGGTGTGATTTCATCAAGCAAAGGTAATCGAATATTTAATGTTTATACTCTGTTCAAGGTCCTTATGACTTTTAATGCCTCTGGCTCGAGTTTTATAGACTTATCCTTTTTATTCATTATTTTAGACATTCGTATACTCCGGTCTTTCAGCGCAAATACTAATCTTTTCAAATACTAAAAAATAAAATAGATGTAAGACCTAAATCTGATTTAAAAAATAGATCAATTTTTGCTCATTTAACTATCGTAGAATATACAGGGGGGCCATTTATATGGATACACCTAAATAAAATGGGAATGGTTGGTGATATCAACTTCCTGTCTGTGGCACATTAGTATATGGGAGGGGAAAACATTTCAAGATGGGTGGTGACCGTGGCGGCCATTTTGAAGTCAGACATTTTGGATCCAACTTTATTTTTTTCAATGGGAAGAGGATCATGTGACACATCAACACTTATTGAGAATTTCACAAGAAAAACAATGGTGTGCTTGGTTTTAATGTAACTTTATTCTTTCATGAGTTATTTACAAGTTTATGACCAGTTATAAAATGTGTTCAAAGTGCTGCCCATTGTGTTGGATTGTCAATGCAACCCTCTTCTCCCAATCTTGACACACTGATAGCAACACCGCAGAAGAAATGCTGGCACAGGCTTCCAGGATCCGTTGTTTCAGATGCTGCACAGCTCCTATCTTCACAGCATAGACAATTGCCCTCAGTTGACCCCAAAGAGAAAAGTCTGAGGGGGTCAGATCGGGAGACGTTGGTGGCCATTCAACTGGCCCACGATGACCAATCCACTTTCCAGAAAACTGTTCATGTAGGAATGCTCGAACCTGACCCCCAAGATGATGCACCACCACATTATGGGTGTCAGGTTCGAGCATTCCTACATGAACAGTTTTCTGGAAAGTGGATTGGTTGTCGTGGGCCAGTTGAATGGCCACCAACGTCTCCCGATCTGACCCCCTCAGACTTTTCTCTTTGGGGTCATCTGAAGGCAATTGTCTATGCTGTGAAGATACGAGATGTGCAGCATCTGAAACAATGGACACTGGAAGCCTGTGCCAGCATTTCTTCTGTGGTGTTGCTATCAGTGTGCCTAGAGTGGAAGAAGAGGGCTGCGTTGACAATTCAACACAATGGGCAGCACTTTGAACACATTTTATAAGTGGTCATAAACTTGTAAATAAGTCATGAAAGAATGAAGTTACGTTAAAACCAAGCACACCATTGTTTTTCTTGTGAAATTCTCAATAAGTCTGATGTGTCACATGATCCTCTTCTTATTGAAAAAAATAAAGTTGGATCCAAAATGTCTGACTTCAAAATGGCCGCCATGGTGACCACCCATCTTGAAATGTTTTCCCCCTCCCATATACCAATGTGCCACAGACAGGAAGTTGATATCACCAACCATTCCCATTTTATTTAGGTGTATCCATATAAATGGCCCGCCCTGTAGTAGTATTAATCATATAATTGCAGTTTCCAGTCCTGTAGGGGGACTAAGACAATATGTAAAAATTAGTTAACAAAAATGTAAAAGAAAAAAAGAAAAAAAACACCATAACTGTTGAAATCACCTTCCTTTTCTTAATCCAAAATAAAGAGATAAAAAATAAAAATATTTAGTATCGCCGTATTTTTAAAAGTTTGGATAATAGTGGATGTGATTAGATCATTATGAGAACGGAGAGCAGGTGGTATGTGAGGGTGGAGATGGAGGGTGGTGCAGACCTGTGGAGAAGCGGGTAGGGTGGTTGACAGAGATGAGGGAGGAGATGTAGGGGCAGTGTATCTCTGTGGAGAGGACGGGTACAGTGGGGAAAATAAGTATTTGATGTTCTGCCAATTTTGCAAGTTTTCCCTCCTACAAAGAATGGAGAGGGCTGTAATTGCAATCATAGATGCACTTCACCTGTGAGAGACAGAATCTTAAAAAAAAGCCTGAAAATACCATTGTCTGATTTTTAAATAATTAAATTGCATTTTATTGCATGAAATAAGTATTTGATCACTGACCAAAGAGCAAGAATTCTGCCTCTCACAGATCTGTTAGTTTTCCTGTAAGAAGCCTCCTACTCTGCGCTCATTACCTGGATTAATCGCACCTGTGTGACCTCGTTACCTGTATATAAGACACCTGTCCACACTCAATCACACTCCAACCTCTCCACCATGGCCAACACCAAAGAGCTGACTAAGGACACCAGGGACAATTGTAGGCCTGTACAAGACTGGGATTTGCTACAGGACAACAGGCAGGCAGATTGGTGAGAAGGCAACAACTGTTGGAGCAATTATTAGAAAATGGAAGAAACATAAAGATGACTGTCAATCCTCCTCGGTCTGGGGCTCCATGCAACTTCTTTCCTCATGGGGTAAGGATGATTCTGAGAAAGGTCAGGAGGACCTGGACAATGACCTGAAGAGAGCTGGGACCACAATCTCAAACATTACCATTAGTAACACACTACGCCATCATGGATTACAATCCTGCAGGGCACACATGGTCCTCCTGCTCACACCAGCACATGTCCAGACCCGATGTGTACAACCATAAGAACACCATCCCAACCATGAAGCATGGTGGGGGAAACATCATACTTTGGGGCTGCTTTTCTGCAAAGGGGACAGGACGACTGCACGGTATTGAAGGGAGGATGGATGGGGGGTCATGTATCGTGAGATTTTGTCCAACAACCTCTTCCCTCAGTAAGAGCATTGAAGATGCGTCTTAGCCGGGTCTTCCAACATGACGATAACCCCAAACACACAGCCAGGACAACTAAGGTGCGGCACAGTAAGAAGCATTTCACAGTCCTGGAGTGGCCTAGCCAGTCTCCAGACCTGAACCCAATAGGAAATCTTTGGAGGAGCTGAAACTCAATGTTAGCCAGGAACAGCCCCGAAACCTGAAAGATCTGGAGAACATGTATATGGAGGAGGGGGCCAAAATCACTGTTGCAGTGTGTGCAAACCTGGGCAAGATCTACAGGAAACGTCTGACCTCTGTAACTGCAAACAAAGGTTTCTGCACCAAATATTAAGTTCTGCTTTCTATTGTATCAAATACTTATTAATGCAATAATATGCAAATTAATTGTGTAAAAATCCTACAATGTGATTTTCTGGATTTTGTCTTTAGATTCTGTCTCTCTCAGGTGAAGTGTACCAACGATAACAATTACAGACCTCCCCATTCTTTGTAGGAGGGAAAACTGGCAAAATCAGCAGTGAATTAAATTCTTATTTTCCCCACTGTAGGAGGTAGCCAGAGTTGAGACAGGAGATGTAGGGTGGTACAGAACTGTGGAGAGCTTTGTGGGTGAGAGAGAAGTTTATATTGGACTCTATGATGGATCGCCACCGGTGCAATGACTGGCACAGGGTGGAGGCATCGGTGTAGCTTCTGGACAGAAATATCAGAAATATGCCCGTCAGCTGCATTCTGGATAGGATGGAGAGGGGAGAGTTTGGTTTGAGGGAAACTGATCTGTAGAGAGTTAATAGTCCAGACGACAATAAATAAGAGCTACAGTAAGAGTTTTTGCAGCGACAAATGTGAGAAAAGGTCAGATTCTGAAAATGTTTTTAGGAGCAAGTGAGGGATTAGATATAGGGAATAAAGTAAAGTTCTGTGTCACATATAACCCCAAGAAAGTGGGCATGTTGCTGGGGAGTAATTGTACAACCACACACTGAGATGGCAATGTCAGGCAAAGGTAGGTTAGTGGGGGAGGAAACACAAGGAGTTCAGTTTTTGATATGCTCAATTTCAGATAGAGGGAGGACATGATGTTGGAGACAGCGGTAAGACAATCACTGGTATTTTGTAGTAATGTGGGAGACAATGTGTATAATTGAGTTTCATCGTCATTCAGAGTAGAAATGGTACTGAAAACCAAATCTACTGATGGTTTGTCCAATAGTGGCGATGTACAGTTGTGCTAAAAAGTTTACATACCCCAGCATAATTTTTGCTTTCTTGGCCTTTTTTAAGAGAATATGAATGATAACACCAAAACTTTTTCTCCACTCATGGTTAGTGGTTGGGTGAAGCCATTTGTTGTCAGACTACTGCATCTTCTCTTTTTAAATCATAATGACAACCCAAAAATCCAAATGACCCTGATCAAAAGTCCACATACCCCATTTCTTAATACCGTGTATTGCCCCCTCTAACATCAATGACAGCTTGAAGTCTTTTGTTGTAGTTGTGGATGAGGTTCTTTATTTTCTCAGATGGTAAAGCTGCCCACACTTCTTGGCAAAAAGCCCCCAGTTCCTGTAAACTCCTGGGCCGTCTAGCATGAACTGCGCTCTTGAGATCTCCCCAGAGTGGCTCAATGATATTGAGGTTAGGAGACTGAGATGGCCACTCCAGAACCTTGACTTTGTTCTGCTGTAGCCAATGACAGGTCGACTTGGCCTTGTGTTTTGGATTGTTGTCATGTTGTCAAGTACGTCCCATGTGCAGCTTCCGGGCTGATGAGTGCAAATTTGCCTCCAGTATTTGCTGATAATGTGCTGCATTCATCTTTCCTTCAGCTTTGACCAAGTTTCCTGTGCCTTTGTAGTTCACACATCCCCAAACATCAGCGATCCACCTCCACCGTGCTTTACAGTAGGAATGGTGTTCCTTTCATCATAGGCCTTGTTGACCTCTCTCCAAATGTGACGTTTATGGTTTTGGCCAGAAATTTCAATTTTGGTCTCATCACTCCAAATTACCTTGTTCCAGAAGTTTTGAGGCTTGTCTCTGTGCTGTTTTGCGTATTGTAGGTGAGATACTTTGTGGCATTTGTACAGTAATGGCTTTCTTCTGGCGACTCGACCATGCAGCCCATTTTTCTTCAAGTGCCTCCTTATTGTGCATCTTGAAACAACCACACTTCTAGTTTTCAGAGAGTCCTGTATTTCAGCTGATGTTATTTGTGGGTTTTTCTTTGTACCTTGAACATTTTTCCTGGCAGTTTTGGATGACACTTTTGTTGTTCTACCTGACCGTGGTTTTGTTTTTACAGAGCCCCTGATTTTCCATTTGTTAATCACAGTGTGAACGTTGCTGACTGGCATTATCAATTCCTTGGATATCTTTTTGTATCCCTTTCCTGTTTTATACAGTTCAACTACCTTTTCCCATAGATCCGTTGACAATTCTTTTGCTTTCCCTGTGACTCACAATCCAGAAACGTCAGTGACTGGATGAAAGATGCAAGAGTCTGTCTGGATCCCAGAAACTCACTCAGCTTTTATGCACACACTGATTACAAGCAAACAGGTCACAGGTGAGGATGTTACCGTTAGTAGCCATTCACACCCATTTGTGTCAACTTCTGTGCATGTTATCATTCCATAATCACCAGGGGATGTGAACTTTTGATGAGGGTCATTTGGATGTTTTGGGTTGTCATTATGATTTAAAAAGAGAAAACACAGTAGTTTGACAATTAATGGCTTCACCCAACCACTAACCATGAGTGGAGGAAAAGGTTTGGTGTTATCAAGAAAAAAGGCCAAGAAAGCAAAACCTTTTAAGCACAGCTGTATAGAGAGAAGAGGAGGGGGCCTAAGACTGAACTCTGAGGAATACGACAATAAGAGGGGGCATAAGTCTGAACCCTGAGGACACCGACAGTAAGAGGAGGGGGCCTAGGACTGAACCCTGAGGACACTGACAGTAAGAGGAGGAGGCCTAAGACTGAACCCTGAGGAACCCGACAGTAAGAGCAGGGGGCCTAGAACTGAACTCTGAGGAACCCGACAGTAAGAGGAGGGGGCCTAGGACTGAACCCTGAGGAACCCGATAGTAAGAGGGGGCATAAGACTGAACCCTGAGGAACCCGACAGTAAGAGCAACGGGCCTAGAACTGAACTCTGAGGAACCCGACAGTAAGAGGAGGGGGCCTAGGACTGAACCCTGAGGAACCCGACAGTAAGAGCAGGGGGCCTAGAACTGAACTCTGAGGAACCCGACAGTAAGAGGAGGGGGCCTAGGACTGAACCCTGAGGAACCCGATAGTAAGAGGGGGCATAAGACTGAACCCTGAGGAACCCGACAGTAAGAGCAGGGGGCCTAGAACTGAACTCTGAGGAACCCGACAGTAAGAGGAGGGGGCCTAGGACTGAACCCTGAGGAACCCGATAGTAAGAGGGGGCATAAGACTGAACCCTGAGGAACCCGACAGTAAGAGCAACGGGCCTAGAACTGAACTCTGAGGAACCCGACAGTAAGAGGAGGGGGCCTAGGACTGAACTCTGAGGAACCCGACAGTAAGAGGAGGGGGCCTAAGACTGAACTCTGAGGAATACGACAATAAGAGGGGGCATAAGTCTGAACCCTGAGGACACCGACAGTAAGAGGAGGGGGCCTAGGACTGAACCCTGAGGACACCGACAGTAAGAGGAGGAGGCCTAAGACTGAACCCTGAGGAACCCGACAGTAAGAGCAGGGGGCCTAGAACTGAACTCTGAGGAACCCGACAGTAAGAGGAGGGGGCCTAGGACTGAACCCTGAGGAACCCGATAGTAAGAGGGGGCATAAGACTGAACCCTGAGGAACCCGACAGTAAGAGCAACGGGCCTAGAACTGAACTCTGAGGAACCCGACAGTAAGAGGAGGGGGCCTAGGACTGAACCCTGAGGAACCCGATAGTAAGAGGGGGCATAAGACTGAACCCTGAGGAACCCGACAGTAAGAGGAGGGGGCCTAGAACTGAACTCTGAGGAACCCGACAGTAAGAGGAGGGTGCCTAGGACTGAACCCTGAGGAACCCGATAGTAAGAGGGGGCATAAGACTGAACCCTGAGGAACCCGACAGTAAGAGAAGCTGGCCTAGGACCGAACACTGAGGAACCCGATAGTAAGAGGGGGTATAAGACTGAACCCTGAGGAACCCGATAGTAAGAGGAGGGGGCCTAGGTCTGGACCCTGAGGAACCCAACAGTAAGAGGAGGGGTCATAGGACCAAACCCTGAGAACCCAATATTAAGAGGGGGCTTAAGACTGAACCCTGAGGAACCCAACAGTAAGAGGTGGGGACCTAGGACTGAACCCTGAGGAACCCGTTAGTAAGAGGAGGGGGCCTAAGACTGAACCCTGAGGAACCCTACAGTAAGAGGAGGGGGCCTAAGACTGAACTCTGAGGAACCCAACAGTAAGAGGAGGGGGCCTAACATTGAACCCTGAGGAACCTCAGGCAGTAAGAGGAGGGGGCCTAGGACTGAACCCTGTGGAACCCCAACAGTAGGGGGACAAGCAGAGGACAAAGAGCTGGTAAAAGACTCAGTGAAGGATCGGTCAGAGAGATAGGAGGAGAACCAGGAGAGAACGGTGTCCTTGAGACCGATGGAGCAGAGCATAGTGAGGAGGAGCTGATGATCCACAGTATCATATGCTGCAGAGAGATCCAGGAGATCAGCTGGGAGCAGGGACCATTAGGTTGAGCTGTTAGTAGACCATTAGAGACTTTAGTGAGGGCAGTTTCATTATCAAGCAAAACTACAACTCATCAAACAATAATATGCATATTTTGGTTCGGGAAAAAAAAAGCATTTTTGAACTTGGCCTCTCGATCGGCATTTTATCAGCTGTTGGTATAAATAAATCTCAAGAAACAGCCACACTCATAAATAACCTTTTACCTCCTTTATTTCAGATTCGTGGTCCGGTACCAGGTAGAGGTGAATGAGATACTTGGTCACGAGTTTTTTGCCAAACATCAGTACGGCTCCAGGGAAAGAGAAAAAGCTTGATATACACATCCACATCTTTTCTATCAGAGCTCCCAGGCAGCAAAAACTTGGGTCTTCCAGTATCACGTAGGATGGGTCGATCTGTGTCGGCGTCTCCAGGACTATTTTACCTGGTCTGTAATGGACACATTTGATGTAGGGTTTATACATGTCACAGTCTGTGAACAGAGATGGGAAGTATGGAAATGTGGGTGCCAGACAGGAGCCGAGGAGCAGAGGTCGTATGAGCAGTTACCTCTCTCCCAGCACACACGGTTTGATTATTAGAAGGACCTTGTCTTACAGGAGCTTCTCACAAAATGAGAATATCATCAAAAAGTGAATTTATTTCAGTTCTTCAATACAAAAAATTAAACTCGTATATTATATAGATGTAGAGTCATTATAAACAGAGTGATCTATGTCACGTGTTTATTTCTGTTAATGAATATGGCTTACAGCCAATGAAAACCCAAAAGTCATTATCTCAGTAAATTAGAATAATTAACGAAAGATACCTGCAAAGGTTCCTAAGTGTTTATAAAGGTCCTTAGTCTGTTTCAGTAGCTCCACAATCATGGGGAAGACCGCTGACCTGACGGATGTCCAGAAGGCGTCACTGACACACTCCACAAGGAGGGGAAGCCACAAAATGAACATAGTAACATGGTTAGTAAGGCCGAAAAAAGACATTTGTCCATCCAGTTCAGCCGATATTCTGAGTCGCCCCCAGGGCAGTGGGGTACTCGGTACCGGGTCCGATCTGCAGGGGGATGTCATGGTGGCTGCGACCCGGTTCGTAGGCCTAGGGTCTCAACGTTAAAGGGGGTTATAATGTTCAAAGTTTGTTGTGACGCCACCTGTGGAGTTCGGTCAAGAGGGGGGGAACCGATGCTGCATTAAAAGGGTCCCCTGGGGGATGTTGCAGCAGCACAGATGTTCTATTGACGTAGAGGCATTATACAGTAATATTCCACATGGGGCAGGCATCAGGGGGATTGAATTTTTCCTCAGCACTAGAGCCACTCAGTGTATCCCCCATAACAACTTGGTGATTGAACTCTTGACCTATGTTTTAAACCATAACTGTTTCCTCTTTAATGGGAGGGTCTTCCACCAGCTCAGGGGGACTGCGATGGGGAGTCCTTCTGCCCCATCGTACGCTAACCTCTTCCTGGGCTGGTTGGAGGAGACTATGATTTTTGTAGAGGAGGCCTGGTGGTTTCCACACATCCTATTTTGGTCAAGATTTATCGACGACGTGTTCATCTTATGGACCAGCTCGATTGAGTTCAATCGGTTCAATATGTGTATCAATGAGAATGAAATAAATATGAGGTTCACGTCAGAGATACATGAGGATTCTATCAATTTCCTTGACGTGAACATCAGCAAGAATGGTAGGGGTGGAATTACCTAGTAAATATAGAAAAACTGACTGAACAGCCATCTAGTCTGAACTTGTGCATAACCAAAAAGTCTTACATAGCAAATAGATAATGGCTGCACTCAAGTTTATTGTGCTAAAGCAAGGAAATGTGCAATATATGAAATGTGAACAGCATAATGGCTTGTGTTCACACTAGGCAGACAGGTTAGTTACCCATTCGATCTGAGATTACCTTGACGTTTGGTGAATGGGCTCACAACTTTTGGCCAAATCTTGTGCTAAAAATCTCATGTGTTTTTTCATAAATTTCACAAGCCATTATGCTGTTCACATTTCATGTATTGCACATTTCCTTGCTTTAGCACAATAAACTTGAGTGCAGCCATTATCTATTTGCTAGGGGTGGAATTACCACCAGGACATTCAGGAAACCCACATCTATAAATGGTCTCCTCAGGTGGGATAGTTTTCATCCTGGTGCGTAGGGGTATTCCCAAAGGTCAATTCTTGCGCATCAGGAGAAACTGTTCTGATAGCCAAGAGTTTGTTTCACAGGCTTATGATCTTAAGAAGAGATTTTGCCAAAGGGGATACCCGGAAGTGGTTCTGGATGGAGCATGGAGGCATGCGGCAGGCAGGATTCGGCATGAGTTGCTGCATCCGTCACCCAAAATAGATGAACCTGCGGTTCCCAGGATTATCGGTATGTTCGATAATAGATGTAGTGTGGTACATAATATCTTGAGGAAACATTGGGGGATCCTTAGAGCTGACCCTGACTTGAAAGGCTTCATCCCCCCGAACCCTAAGATTACATACAGAAAAGGTAGATCTATCAGGTACCGGCTAGTACACAGTCTCTACGATAAACCTAAATCACCGGGCACATGGTTGGACCGTAAACCATGTGGCACATTTAGATGTGGGGACTGTAAATTCTGTCCATGGGTGAGAAAAGGAAAGGTCTTTAAGGGTACTACATCTGAAAGAATTTACTCCATGAGGGATTTTGCAAATTGCAAAACAGAAGGGGTACTGTACATGGTTACATGTACCTGCCCACTCAACTACATCGGTAATAATAATAATAATAATAATTTTTATTTATATAGCGCCAACATATTCCGCAGCGCTTTACAACTTATAGAGGGGACTTGTACAGACAATAGACATTACAGCATAACAGAAATCACAGTTCAGCACAGATACCAGTAGGAATGAGGGCCCTGCTGCTCGCAAGCTACAATCTATGAGGAAAAGGGGAGACACGAGAGGTGGATGGTAACAATTGCTTTAGTTATTTGGACCAGCCATAGTGTAAGGCTCGGGTGTTCATGTAAAGCTGCATGAACCAGTTATCAGCCTAAGTATGTAGCAGTACAGACACAGAGGCTATTAACTGCATGAAGTGTATGAGAACACGATGAGAGGAACCTGATTATGTTTTTTTTTTTTTCTATTTTTAATGGGCCACACACGGATAGTTAGTTTAATGCGTTGAGGCGGTAGGCCAGTCTGAACAAATGCGTTTTTAGGGCACGCTTAAAACTGTGGGGATTGGGGATTAATCATATTAACCTAGGTAGTGCATTCCAAAGAATCGGCGCAGCACGTGTAAAGTCTTGGAGACGCGAGTGGGAGGTTCTGATTATTGAGGATGCTAACCTGAGGTCATTAGCGGAGCGGAGGACATGGGTATGGTGGTAGACTGAGACCAGAGAGGAGATGTAGGGTGGAGCTGAGCCATGGAGTGCTTTGTGGATGAGGGTAGTAGTTTTGTACTGGATTCTGGAGTGGATGGGTAGCCAGTGTAATGACTGGCACAAGGTAGAGGCATCGGTGTAACGGTTGGTGAGGAATATGATCCTGGCAGCAGCATTCAGGACAGATTGGAGCGGGGAGAGTTTGGTAAGAGGGAGGCCGATTAGTAGAGAGTTACAATAGTCCAGACGAGAATGAATAAGTGAGACAGTAAGAGTTTTTGCAGAGTCGAAAGTAAGAAAAGGGCGAATTCTAGAAATGTTTTTGAGATGCAGATAAGAAGAGCGAGCCAGTGATCGGATGTGGGGGGTGAATGAAAGCTTGGAATCAAGGATGACCCCAAGGCAGCGGGCATGTTGCTTTGGAGTAATGATTGAACCGCACACGGAGATGGCAATGTCAGACAAAGGTAGGTTAGTAGAGGGAGAGAACACGAGGAGTTCAGTTTTTGACAGGTCAGTTTCAGATAGAGGGAGGACATGATGTTAGAGACAGCGGTAAGACAATCACTGGTGTTTTCTAAGAAGGTCGGAGTGAAAGCAGGAGAAGAGGTGTATAATTGGGTGTCGTCAGCATAGAGATGGTACTGGAAACCAAATCTACTGATTGTTTGTCCAATAGGGGCAGTATACAAAGAGAAGAGGAGGGGGCCTAGGACTGATCCTTGAGGAACCCCAACGGTAAGGGGAAGGTGAGAGGAGGAGGAACCAGCAAAACATACAGTGAAGGAGCGGTCAGAGAGGTAGGAGGAGAACCAAGAGAGAACGGTGTCCTTGAGGCCGATGGAGCGGAGCATAGTGAGGAGGAGCTGATGATCCACAGTGTCGAATGCTGCGGAGAGATCCAATAGAATTAGCATGGAGTAGTGACCATTAGATTTAGCTGTTAGTAGGTCATTAGAGACTTTAGTGAGGGCAGTTTCAGTAGAGTGTAAAGAGCGGAAGCCAGATTGAAGAGGGTCGAGAAGAGAGTTATCTGAGAGATAGCGGGTAAGACGGGAGTGGACCAGGCGTTCGAGGAGTTTAGAGATGAAGGGAAGATTAGAGACAGGTCTATAATTAGCGGCACAGTTTTGGTCGAGGGAGGGTTTTTTAAGTAATGGATGTATGATGGCATGTTTAAATGAGGAGGGAAAAATACCGGAAGTGAGGGAAAGGTTGAATATTTTTGTTATGTGAGAGGTGACAGCCGGGGAAAGGGACTGGAGGAGATGTGACGGAATGGGGTCACTGGTGCAAGTGGTCGGGCGAGAAGATGCAAGGAGCCTGATTACTTCTTCTTCAGTAACTGGTTCAAAGTCAGAGAGTGAACTAGATGCAGTGGGTGAGGGAGGACAGTGCCTGGTATGAAGAGATTGGGAGATGATTTCCTGTCGAATGTGGTCAATTTTTTCTTTGAAGTAATTGGCCAGATCTTCAGCGCGGAGATCTGTGGTTGGGGCCTGCTCTCTTGGGTTGAGTAGGGACTGGAAAGTGTCGAAGAGACGTTTAGGGTTATTGGACAGTGAGGTGATGAGGGTGTTGAAATAGGTTTGTTTGGAGAGGTGAAGGGCAGAGTTGTACTTCGCAGACGCATTGGTGAACATCTTGGTATCATAAAGCACAAAAGGGATACACGAGGTGGGAATCTTGACAGGCTTCTTCTTCAAAAAGAATGTTTATGGATATTTAAACTTCAAACTCTTGTGCCGGATGACCTGAATGAGCAACAAAATTACTGTTGCTTTATATGATCCATAAGTCCATTTTCACTAGCTAGCTGTGACTGGTTTAACTAGTCATTATAATTTATCCTTATCTGTTTTGTATTTCTATGGTGCATCTATGTTTAATTGTATTGTGGATACCTCTAAATAAGTTTGGCTACACATTGATTTCCTCCTAAAAAAGGCATATATGTGGATTTTGTGTGGGGTGCATATATGCCTCTGGTGTTAGTACTATACTATAAATCCACTATACCAGATGTAACTTCATATACAATTGTTTAAATTTCACATGTGGTGTGCGCTGTTTTAAGTAACCCCTTACTTTATCTTTTGTTATGTACTTTGCTTCTTGTTTGTACTTGGGATTTATGCGTAGCGGCGGCTGTGCGCCACTCTCAGCCTTGGAGCGCCGGCGCATGCGCAGTAATATTGTTCTGCGGCGAGCATGCGCATTTGGCTTTGGAGTGAACTGACTTCAGCATAATGGCGCCGGTCAGTATTCTAGTGGCGCCATGGGCAGGTAAACTTACGGGGGTGTGGTCTGTGTCCGTGAAACAGGACCTGATGTTCACACGCCTGGGCTGTACTGTGTCCTTCTTGTCACTACATGCGCAGTGATATCCCAGCGCTCTCGCATATGTTCTATCCCTGGTGCAGTGATGCATGCGCTGTAATATACAATGATGTTACCGGTACATTATATCGGGGGTGAAGCATGCGTACGGAGGACTGATCTCCAGTTTAATGTCGCCAGATAGGATTACATAACCACGGTATGCAGACAAACTGGAGCAGTGATGTTTTTTTGTCCAGCTTAGATTGTATCAGTATTTTTTCAGTCTTGCTGGATTCTCAGGAGTTGCAGATATACATTCCATGTCTTTAGTTAGATTGTGGAACTTTTTGTATTTTCTGCTGTGGATATTTTTAGAGTTTTAATACTGACCGCTTAGTATTCTGTCCTATCTTTCCCTGTTTAGCTAGAGTGGCCTCTTTTGCTGAAATCTGTTTTCTGCCTGTGTGTGTCTTTCCTCTCCTATTCACAGTCAATATTTGTGGGGGGGCTGCCTATCCTTTGGGGTTCTGCTCTGAGGCAAGTTAGTATTCCTATTTCAATCTATAGGGGTATTTAGTCCTCCGGCTGTGTCGAGGTGTCTAGGGTTTTCTTAGGCACACCCCACGGCTACTTCTAGTTGCGGTGTTAGTTCAGGGTTTGCGGTCAGTATAGATTCCACTTCTCCTGAGAAAGTCTCATGCGGCTCCAGAGTCACCGGATCATAACAGTTGTGTTCAGATGAAAGTAAATTTTGCATTTCATTTGGAAATCCAGGTCCCAGAGTCTGGAGGAAGAGTGGAGAGGCCACAATCCAAGCTGCTGGAGGTCTAGTGTGAAGTCTCCACAATCAGTGATGGTTTGGGGAGCCATGTCATCTGCTGGTGTCGGTGCACTGTGTTTTATCAAGACCAAAGTCAGCGCAGCCGTCTACCAGGACATTTTAGAGCACTTCATGCTTCCCTCTGCTGACAAGCTTTTTGGAGATGGAAATGTAATTCTCCAGCAGGACTTGGCCCCTGTCCACACTGCCAAAAGTACCAATACCTGGTGTAAAAACAACAGTATCACTGGGCTTGATTGGCAGCAACTCGCCTGACCTTAACCCCATATAGAATCTATGGAGTATTGTCAAGAGGAAGATGAGACACCAGACCCAACAATGCAGACGAGCTGAAGGCTGCTATCAAAGTAACCTGGGCTTTCATAACCCCTCAGCAGCACCACAGGCTGATCGCCTCCATGCCACGCCGCATTGATGCAGTAATTGATGCACAAGGAGCCCAACCAAGTACTGAGGGCATTTACTGAACATACATCTCAGTAGGACGACATTTCAGATTTTACAATAATTTTTCAAACTGGTGTTATAAAGTATTCTAATTTACTGAGATAATGACTTTTGGGTTTTCATTGGCTGTAAGCCATAATCATCAACATTAACAGAAATAAACACGTGAAATAGATAACTCTGTTTGTAACGACTCTATATAATATAGGAGATTCACATTTTGTATTGAAAAACTGAAATATATTAACTTTTTGATGATATTCTAATTTTGTGAGAAGCCCCTGTACGTATTTTCTGTTTTTACGTACCTGCTGCTGATAAAGTATGAGGTAGATAAACGGCTGACACTTCTCCCGGCTGCAGTGATGTCTTGATGTTGAAGAGAGGACTTATAGCCGCACATCCGTCCCTCTGTATTGGTGTCATGTGATTGCGCCAAGAATCGATCTCATATTCAATAATCAGAGGATTTTTCACCCGGAACTTAATTCCGGTATATTTGCAGCTGAAAAGGCCGGAAGATTTCATCTCAAGTCTGGAACAAAGGCAAAACAGGTGTGAAATCTTGTATTCCTGGGACCAGTCACCACGCAAAATATTTATAAGTATCAAAGTAATTACTCACCTGCCGACTAATGGTAAGGATGAGATAATTCCAGGCTCCTATTTTCCAATATACTGTAATTTCATAAATACAGATCTTAAACTACTCACCAAAATGTTTGTGAATAGGTTGTTCATGGGGATGTGGGCGTCTGATTCCCTGATCCCAGGTGTAAGAAACAAGGGAGTCTCTATTTTGGATTTATGAATTCAGGCCCCATAGATTCAGAAGTTCTCCCTCCACTCCGGAAATGTGGCCCCCACTCTTGGGAAAAGCATACGGATTCCCATCAGAGCAGGACTTTTGCCAAATGGCCAGTGAATTAGAGGCCATGTGTTAATGAAGGCGGGGAGGAGCAGAGCTAGGACCCCCTGCTGTCTTTTGTGCAAGGCAGCCTGCATCAAAGCAGACTCTAGACCAAACGTCACCGACACCTAGAGATGAATCATGAGCATACTGTGCATCTCAGGGTTATGTCCGATATACCACCAGACTCCAGGGAGCCCCCTGCACGCACCCCCGCATCTCATATCTCTCTAACTGTCCTGGATGCCGAGCTATCGAGACTGGCTCTCCAGAACCACTTAGCCAACCCGAGTTTGGACTCTGTATCGGTCCAGCCGCAACAAACCAGTTGAGACATCGGTCATCCCGTTTGGACCTACCACTAGGAAGTTATGACCCATCCCAGATATTGGGAATTATTTCGGCTAGGAGGTCAAGGGAGGAGAATAAAGCCCAACCCAGAGGGGCGGTGGCAAATATGGGAGGGGGTGAGCTAGGGGTTAAAAGCTAGCTACACACTTCCAGCTCCGTCTTCATTCTGCCTTGGAAGCCACATCACGTTACATGTGGAGACGGGCCAGGAACTAAGGAAGTACCTGTGGACTCAGCGCTTCCCTGGGGCCCACATGCTATAAGACGCGATAACTTGACACATACACTAACTGCTATCCCCAACCTGTAGCCTAATTTTTATCTGTACCTCTGACTGTAATATCTGTATATATTGTATTATCTAGTGCGCCTTTTGGCAATTAAAATATCAATTAATTTTGGGCTGCTCTTTTATCTCGAAACCCGGTTTCCCACATCCATGAGTCCGGCTAGTACTTATACGCTACCTGGGGTTGGTTTCTGACCCGGTATAGGCTTGTTAACGGACCGGGCTTATATCTAACGAGGTAGTGGTGGAAGCATACTGTTCTGGTGTTATTGGGGGATCCTGACAGTGACGGACCAGAGGTTTATATATATATATATATATATATATATATATATATATATATATATATATATATATAATATAACGCTGGGAGCGTCACTCTGTCCAAAGCCTTTATAGACTGCGCAAGCGCAAGCGCCGGCGCAGTCTGGACCCCACAGAGCGACGCTCCCAGGAGATCGCGGTATGCGTAAGCGCTGAACGCACACCGCGATCTCCAACGGGGAAACAGGGACGAGCCAGGAGGCGGAGGGTGAGTATACTTACCTGTCCCGTTCCACCGACGCGATTCCGGGCCATGAATGTCCCCCTGCTTCCGGAATCGGCGCCTGCGCAGTCCGCGCTTTCCGGCGCCATTTTCTTGAAGACACATTGCAGTGTGTCTTCAAGAAAATGGCGCCGGAAAGTGCGGACTGCGCAGGCGCCGATTCCGGCACCAGGAGGACACAGAAAATGGCGCCGGAAATGAATGAGGTAGCGCAAGTAACAAATTGCTGTGCCATGAGGCTGTGGCACTTCATGCCACAGCTATTTGTTACTTACGCCACCTGATTCATTTCCGCCACCATTTTCTTGGTCCTGCTCCCGGAATCGGCGCCTGCGCAGTCCGCGCTTTCCGGCGCCATTTTCTTGAAGACACATTGCAGTGTGTCTTCAAGAAAATGGCGCCGGAAAGCGCGGACTGTGCAGGCGCCGATTCCGGGAGCAGGACCAAGAAAATGGTGGCGGAAATGAATCAGGTGGCGACAGCCGTCGCACCCAGCACAGCCACCGCACCCAGCACAGCCGTCCACAGCCGCCGCACCCAGCACAGCCACACACAGCCACCCACACCCAGCACAGCCACGCACAGCCGCGCCACATACAGCCGCCCGCACTCAGCACAGCCACATACAGCCGCCCACACTCAGCACAGCCGCCCGCACTCAGCACAACCGCCCGCACTCAGCACAGCCGCCCGCACTCAGCACAGCCGCCCGCACTCAGCACAGCCGCCCGCACTCAGCACAGCCGCCCGCACTGATGGGGGTGCAGGATGGAGCAGCACGTGATAGGATGGGGGCGCAGGATGGGAGCACATGACAGGATGGGGATGCAGGATGGAGCAGCACATGACACGGTGGAGCAGCACATGACAGGATGGGGGCGCAGGATGGAGCAGCACATGACACGGTGGAGCAACACATGACAGGATGGGGGCGCAGGATGGAGCAGCACATGACACGGTGGAGCAGCACATGACAGGATGGGGGCGCAGGATGGAGCAGCACATGACAGGATGGGAGAGCAAGATGGGAGCAGCACATACCAGGATGGAGACCATATACTAATATAAATGCTCGCCACCCGGGCGTAGAATGGGTTCAATAGCTAGTATATATATATATATATATATTCCTGGCCTGGGGCTGGTGATATTTATATACCACCCTCACTGCAGACTGCCCTGATAACCAGTACGTGACAGGGCAGCCTCGCCGGCGACTACCTATCCTAGGTGCAGTTCCCTGACTGACCTGAGGGTAAGGACGCCAGAATGCTACGACTGTAAGCTCCATCACAGATTGGTGGTTGGTGGAGTGATATCCGTATGCCCCCAGTCCTCTCATGTGTGTGTTTTCGTTACACCAGGGGATGTGGGCGTCCGATTCCCTGATCCCCGGAGATGTGGATGTTCGATTTCCTGATCCCCGTGGGAATTTTTTTTTTTTTTCATTTATCAGTACAATATACAGCTCTGGCAAAAATTAAGAGACCACCACATCAAATCCCTGTCATGGCCGCCCAATCTCCAGACCTGAACCCCATTGAAAGCCTCTGGAATGTAATCAGGAGGGAGATGGATGGTCACAAGCCATCACACAAAGAAGAACAGCTGACATTATTGTACCAGGAGCGGCATACGGTCGCCCAGGAGCAGTGTGAGAGAATGGTGGAAAGCTGCCAAGATGCAGGAAAGCTGGGATTAACAATCATGGTTATTCCACAAAATATTGATTTCTGAACTCTTCCTGAGGTTAAACATTAGTATTGTTGTTTCTAAATGATTATGAGCTTGTTTTCTTGCATTATTTGAGGTCTGAAAGCACTGTTTTGTTTTGTTTTTATTTTGACCATTTCTCCTTTTCAGAAAAAAAATACAAAATTAATTGCTTGGAAATTCAGAGACATGTTGCGAGCAGTTTACAGAATAAATGAGAAATTAACATTTTACTCAAAAATATAAAGAGAAAAATCAACAAACACAACCTCAATATGAGTATAGAGGTACGACGATAAATTGCAAAAAGTATTGGCCCCCCCCCATAGAAGAAGCATAACGCGAAACGGTGAGAGGGACTTCTTCTCATCCAGCACCTTCTAGGTATTGTACTGCATATGACATTATGAGCTGTATACCAGCCTTTTTTTTTTTTGCACTTGTCACTTTCAATTTGAGATTAGGCTAAGCCCATGCACAGTCCATTATAAATGTTAATATTTGCACCAGGCACTATGCACTTTATATGATATTCATGAATTGGAACCATTTTCCATGTCTCAAAAAAATCTTTCTATATGGGAAGTCCTTTTTTTCATTCTAATTAGTGCAGCTATTCATTTTTTGTACCGATGCTCCCGCACTCTTCGTATGTTCCAGAAGCTTGATTTCACTTCATTCTATTATATTATATACATTTTTACTTGATGTCAATTAAAATTAATTTTTTTAATCTTTCAATACTTTTTTCTATTTATCATCGTACTTCTATACTCACATTGAGGTTGTGTTTGTGGATTTCATGAATAGACGTTTTTTGCCCTTCTTTCTTTAGACTGTGTTAATTTATTAAAGAGAAAAATCAGACAAACTGAACATTTTGTAGTGGTCTCTTAACTTTTGGCAGAGCTGTATGTATAAATGAATGGTGGGATTTAAAACTGCAACTTGTCATGCAGAAAACAGGCCTTCATATGGCAATGTTAATGGAAAATAATTTATGGCTCTTTGAAGAAAAGGAGGAAAAAAGTAAAAATTATCCTCTGCCTTACGACGATAAAGCATAGAATCTATTGAAATTTGCCATATAATTTTATTTCTGTTGGTCTTTAATTTTCCTATTTATTAAGGTTACACTTTACTAGGAAAAGCTTTTTACTTTTTCCAGTTATTTTCCCTGTTTCTATTACTAACCCCCAAGTTTACAGCTGCTGTCATCCCAAAGCCACGGAGAATGACAGTGACATTTCTAGCAGGTGACGTCTTACCTGTATGTGTTCCCATTTTTTACTGGACTGACGGTCACATCTCCACACTCTGGATACTAAGGAGGAAATGGAAAATACATTTATATGAGGGAATCACTGAATATAAGGGCAGATGCAGACGACCATTTGAGAAAAATGGTCCAATTTTGCTGATGCACTACTTTATAGCACAAGCAATCAGACAATCGCAGCTTCAAGTCCCCTAAGAAGTACAGTAAAAAGTGACAAAAAAAGTTTTTAAAAATATGAAAAAAAAACACTTTTGCCCCATTAAAAAAGAAACAATTAAAAAAATACACATATTTGGTATTGCTGTATTCAGAAATGTCCAATCTATCAAACTATAGAATAAATTATTCCAATCGGAAAACGGCGTAATGAGAAAAAAAATAGCACCAGTGACCCCATTCCGTCACATCTCCTCCAGTCCCTTTCCCCGGCTGTCACCTCTCACATAACAAAAATATTCAACCTTTCCCTCACTTCCGGTATTTTTCCCTCCTCATTTAAGCATGCCATCATACATCCATTACTTAAAAAACCATCCCTCGACCAAAACTGTGCCGCTAATTATAGACCTGTCTCTAATCTTCCCTTCATCTCTAAACTCCTCGAACGCCTGGTCCACTCCCGTCTTACCCGCTATCTCTCAGATAACTCTCTTCTCGACCCCTTACAATCTGGCTTCCGCTCTTTACACTCTACTGAAACTGCCCTCACTAAAGTCTCTAATGACCTACTAACAGCTAAATCTAATGGTCACTATTCCATGCTAATTCTCTTGGATCTCTCCGCAGCATTCGACACTGTGGATCATCAGCTCCTCCTCACTATGCTCCGCTCCATCGGCATCAAGGACACCGTTCTCTCTTGGTTCTCCTCCTATCTCTCTGACCGATCCTTCACTGTATGTTTTGCTGGTTCCTCCTCCTCTCACCTTCCCCTTACTGTTGGGGTTCCTCAAGGATCAGTCCTAGGCCCCCTCCTCTTCTCTTTGTATACTGCCCCTATTGGACAAACAATCAGTAGATTTGGTTTCCAGTACCATCTCTATGCGGACGACACCCAATTATACACCTCTTCTCCTGTTATCACGCCGACCTTCTTAGAAAACACCAGTGATTGTCTTACCGCTGTCTCTAACATCATGTCCTCCCTCTATCTGAAACTGAACCTGTCAAAAACTGAACTCCTCGTGTTCTCTCCCTCTACAAACCTACCTTTGCCTGACATTGCCATCTCCGTGTGCGGTTCCACCATTACTCCAAAGCAACATGCCCGCTGCCTTGGAGTCATCCTTGATTCCGAGCTTTCATTCACCCCCACATCCGATCACTGGCTCGCTCTTCTTATCTGCATCTCAAAAACATTTCTAGAATTCGCCCTTTTCTTACTTTCGACTCTGCAAAAACTCTTACTGTTTCTCTTATTCATTCCCGTCTGGACTATTGTAACTCTCTACTAATCGGCCTCCCTCTTACCAAACTCTCCCCGCTCCAATCTGTCCTGAATGCTGCTGCCAGGATCATATTCCTCACCAACCGTTACACCGATGCCTCTACCTTGTGCCAGTCATTACACTGGCTACCCATCCACTCCAGAATCCAGTACAAAACTACTACCCTCATCCACAAAGCACTCCATGGCTCAGCACCACCCTACATCTCCTCTCTGGTCTCAGTCTACCACCCTACCCGTGCCCTCCGCTCCGCTAATGACCTCAGGTTAGCATCCTCAATAATCAGAACCTCCCACTCCCGTCTCCAAGACTTTACACGCGCTGCGCCGATTCTTTGGAATGCACTACCCAGGTTAATACGATTAATCCCCAATCCCCACAGTTTTAAGTGTGCCCTAAAAACTCATTTGTTCAGACTGGCCTACCGCCTCAACGCATTAACCTAACTATCCCTGTGTGGCCTATTAAAAATAGAAAAAAAACAAAAAAACACATAATCAGGTTCCTCGCATCATGCTCTCATACACTTTATGCAGTTAATAGCCCTCTGTGTCTGTACTGCTACATACTTAGGCTGTTAACTGGTTCATGCA
Organism: Ranitomeya variabilis; assembly: GCF_051348905.1. Taxonomy (NCBI): domain Eukaryota; kingdom Metazoa; phylum Chordata; class Amphibia; order Anura; family Dendrobatidae; genus Ranitomeya; species Ranitomeya variabilis. Next base: position 10,690,539 of record NC_135238.1, read on the forward strand.
GCTTTACATGAACACCCGAGCCTTACACTATGGCCGGTCCGAATAACTAAAGCAATTGTTACCATCCACCTCTCGTGTCTCCCCTTTTCCTCATAGATTGTAAGCTTGCGAGCAGGGCCCTCATTCCTCCTGGTATCTGTTTTGAACTGTGGTTTCTGTTATGCTGTAATGTCTATTGTCTGTATAAGTCCCCTCTATAAGTTGTAAAGCGCTGCGGAATATGTTGGCGCTATATAAATAAAAATTATTATTATATTATTATTAGAAATTAGAATTACGTGTTTTTGGCCCCAGCAACATTGAAATAAAATGCAATAAGAGGCAAATATAACATTTTATCTACCCCAAAATGGCATCAATAAAAATGTCAGCTCGGAGTGCAAAAAATAAATCCTCCGCAGCCCCAGATCTTGAAAAATGAGAAAGTTAGGGATCTCGTAAAATGGCAACAAGAGTGAATTTTTTTTCCTTGCAAATTTCTTAAAACAATTTCACAACTTACGGTAAATAAAAAATATATACATTTTTGGTATCTGCAAACTCGTATTGACCTGGGGAATCTTTCTGCAAGATCAGTTTTATCATATAGAGAACATGGTAAATAAAAAACCCAAAAAACAATTGTGAAATTGCACTTTTTTTTTTGCAATTTCAACACACTTGGATTTTTTTCCCTGCTTCCCACTGCATCATATGATAAAATGAATAATGCCATTCTAAAGTACAACTTGTCCCACAAAAAAAATAAGTCCTCAGAACCTGAGATCAGCGTGTGTCCTTGATGTTTGGGCACATTTCAGTCAAAAAGCATCTTAGTTGTGTTACTTATTTGTGCACAATGGAGAATAATTTGTTCTTAATCTGGATAGAAATTTTAGTTTGCAGTTGACACGGCTACAGTTATCAGTGTAAAGTATTAATCGGAATGAGATATTGTCAGTTTTCTTTTCATCACCTTGGAGACCGACCACCGCTGCCATCTAGCTTGTAAGCGATGTGATGAAGCTGGCCGGGATTAGGAGGCAGTGATCCTGGCAGCTTCAACACAGTGCTTACAAGCTGAACAGAAAGAGCTGGTAAGCACACATTAGTGCAAAACGGCCGTCATCCAGTACAGCTCCTCTTTGAACTCCTGCCTTTGCTTTCTGCGAATCCAAATAAAAAGACATTTTATGGGACGGTGAGTGCCACTCTCTTCTTGATTTTGTAGACTTGAATATTGCTTTGGCTTTTTTTTTTAAGTGTGGCACCCGGGATCCCTGAGTCGGTGCTGAGTTGTCCTGGAATGGCACAGCGGTGCCGGCCACCTGTGTTCACTTTCAGCATTTATTCATATATTAACATATTATCTGATATATTGTGTCTCGCCCCACTCACCGTACTGCCCTGCTCTGTATCCACCTCCTGCTTCGTCTCGTCACACTGACTCTCATTGGTTACCCTTTCTTCTTTTATATATTTCACATCTAAAATACACAACACAGAATTGGTTACAATTTTTTTTTTCGTCTCTCTTGACAACCCAACACACCTGTATATCTGATGGACAAAACTATCAATTGCAATGTATATGGTGTAAAACATCATCTGCCCTGTAGAGGCGCTGTGGGGGAATTGAGCACTGGCTACAGGTTTAACAGCAAATACCAGGTAACTGCTGGTGGTCTCAATGATCAGTCACTTATCAGGGACAATACATGGACCCAACATTCATTCTCAAAATTCGAAATTCCCGGGTAAAATCTGTATTCCGTGAAGATCGATTGTTACTTTACTGAGATATTAGATGGCAGTTGGTGCTAATAAGATTCTATGCAGTGGGGAGGAGCTCTGCCTTTAGCTCCTCCCACTTCCTTCCCGCTACATAAGATCTGATCAGCACTAACTTTCATCTCCGATCTCAGTGATTTACCAATCGGTCTTCACTGAATACAGATTTTACCCTTGAATTAACAATTCTGAAAATGAAAGATCAGTCCTGGCCGAGAAAGAAGCATTTTTATCTGTTAAGATTTATGATAATGCAGTGTTCCCCAACTCTGGTCCTCAAGAACCAACAACAGGTCATGTTTTCAGGATTTCCTTAGTATTACACAGGTGATAATGGCATCACCTGCAAAGGCAATAATTCCAAACACCTGTGCAATGCTAAGGAAATCCTGAAAACACCACCTGCTGGTGGCTCTCGAGGACCAGAGTTGAGGAACACTGTTATAAGGTTTCTTATTTTCATCTGTGCAAATGATTTATGAAATAAAAATTAAAATGATGGTGTGGAGACATGGGGGTCAGGGGGTGCCCTAGCCCGCTAGCTGAAACCGCATGGACCAGGGCTCATCCCACTGAACCCCCGCTCTCCTTTTACTGTGGACATAATACTCAGACAACACGGTGAGGGTAAAACAGCGTGGCAATACTTTATTGAACCACAACACAGGCAAATAACACATAGAACAGCCTCAGCAAAATACTCAAAATGGTGCAAAATTACAGTCTCACCCTTCCACTGACTCGCTGGGATTAAAACCAGCTGCGACTTCCAGGGCCCATTACCCTCACCTGTGGCACGCACAGAGAGGAAGTAACAACAAGATTTGGAAGCTGACAGTCCATTGCGGTACGAGGCAAGGTGCCCAGAGGGTCACAACCTGGCTTCTCCGATCATCTCCATGGAGCCAGGTGTTATGATCTGGTGGCCTAAGAGCAGCATGAGACGTACTCTGGAGAAGGTGGTACCTGTACTGACCGCAGACCCTCAACCTAACACCGCAACTAGAAATAGCCGTGTAATGTACCTTGCGCTCCCTAGACATCTCGACACAGCCGGAGGACTAATTACCCCTAGAGATAGAAAAGGGAAAACTATCTTGCCTCAGAGAAAATCCCCAAAAGATAGGCAGCCCCCCACAAATATTGACTGTGAGAGGAGAGGGAAAAAACATACACAGACTGAAATGAGAATTTAGCAAAGGAGGCCACTTCTAGCTAAATAGAAAGGATAGGACAGAGTACTATGCGGTCAGTATTAAAACACTAGAAAATATCCACCACAGAAAATACAAAATCTCCACAGCTAACTAAAGATATGGAGGGTATATCTGCATCTCCAGAGATATCAGCTTGGCAAAACAAATCCTTATACAGACCAAGCTGGACAAGACAAAAACATGGAAAAGAACTGAACAATAAGGCCACAGCATGTGGACAGCAAAAATCAAGGCCAGAACTTATCTTTGTTGAAATGAACTGCAAAGCAGAAGAGACCAGGAAGGGATGTGAATCCTCCAGGAACAATGGACAACTGGCACTGACTAAAGGGTGAAGCAAGACTAAATAGCCCAGTCAAAATTGCAAAAAGTGAACACACCTGATAAATGCTGCGATTCAGAGACAGCAGCGCTACCACTTACAACCACCGGAGGGAGCCCAAGAGCAGAATTCACAACAGCCAGGTGACCGGTGGGTCTCAACCTGGCTTCTCCGAACATCTCCATGGAGCCAGGTGACCAATGGGTCCTATTTTTGGCTTTCACAAATGTAATCATGGGGCTCAGGTGACTGGTGGGTCCAAATCCAGACTACTCCAAATATATCCATGGGTTCAGTGATGGCCAGTGTGGAGCCGATCTGTATTCTTTCAACTGGGGCTGTGGTCCTCTAAGCTGGCATCCTTCAGAATGTCAAATCTGTGTCCCTCGTGATAGAGCCATGATCTGGAAGCTCATGATCTAGCAGCTATCCTGTAGAGCAATGTTTTCCAACTCAGGTCCTTAAGCGCCACCAACAGGTTATGTTTTCAGGATTTCTTTAGTATTGCCAGGTGATGGAATTCTTGCCTGTCCTGGTGATTCAATTATCACCTGGGTAATACCAAGGGAATCCTGAAACCATGACCTGTTGGTGGCTCTTGAGGACTAGAGTTGGGGAACACTGTGTGTAGAGTATTCATGGCTGTGGATTTGCAAAGAGTCTCTGGTTCTTTGGACCTCTTGGATGTATATTGTTACAGAGGCATATTCCCTTTTTATAAGTCACAACTGTTCTACAAGCCATTATTCACAGGTCAATGGGAAGGGATGATAAGTAAGGCTACTTTCACACTAGCGTCGTTTGGCCTCCGTCGCAATGCGTCATTTTGGAGAAAAAACGCATTCTGCAAAAGTGCTTACAGGATGCGTTTTTTCGCCATTGACTTGCATTAGCGACGCATTGCGACGGATTGCCACACGTCGCATCCGTCGTGCGACGGATGCATCGTGTTTTGGCGGACCGTCGGCACAAAAAAACGCTACATGTAACGTTTTTTGTGCCGAGGGTCCGCCATTTCCGACCGCGCATGCGCGGCCGGAACTCTGCCCCCTCCTCCCCGGACCTTACAATGGGGCAGCGGATGCGTTGAAAAACTGCATCCGCTGCCCCCGTTGTGCGGCGCTATCAACGCTAGCGTCGGCACGTCGCATTGCGACGTGCAGTGCACGACGCTAGTGTGAAAGTAGCCTAACTCACACTGTTTGATTATTTAATCACTTTTGCATAGTTTTTAATCCTCTGTTTTGCAAGTCAACAAGCCACAGGACCCACGCCATAATCATTCAACATATCAACATATTAAGCAAGCATCCATTGATCAGTGACCTTGCGCACTTGTTTTTCAAAAATATACCTTACAATAAACTGTATAATAGGTAAATAACAGCTGTTCATCAATTTACAAATATCAATTCAACCTACAAGAAGAGTCAATATAAAGATAACAGTCTACGCCTCCTGGTTTTACTGAAAATAGACATCTGGATAATTAAGATGAAATCCTGTGTCGTCACAGATGGTTAGTCCACATTACACATTAGATGACTATTGACCAAACAACGCTTCAGCTGATCGGTCAGTCATCTCAGCCATCTTTCTCACACGTTCGGCTGAGAACTCTTGTGTTTTCTATAAGAAATCCTCCGACTGTCATGTCACGGCAGTCTAAGGGTATGTGCACACGTTGCGGATTCTCTGCGGATCCACAGCGTTTTTTGCAGTGCAGAAACGCTGCAGATCCGCAATTGATTTACAGTACAATGTAAATCAATGAGAAAAAAAAAATGCTGTGCACACTTTGCGGAAAATCTGCTGCTGAAACGCTGTGGTTTAAAAGAAGTAGCATGTCACTACTTTTTTGTGAATCTGTAGCCTCTTTGTACCCGTTCCATTATAGAGAACCGCAGGAGTAAAAAACGCAGCAAATCCGCAAGAAAACCGCAGCAAAAACGCACAAAAAAACGCTGCGGAACCACACAAAAAACACAGGTGCGTTTTCTGCCAGGAGAGACAGAATCCGCACCAGAAATTCTTAAGCTGAATCCGCAACGTGTGCACATAGCCTAAAACTCGACATGAGTGATCGTCATCTGCCCCGACCATTGCTCAGCCAGTGTCCCCATAACCATTAGAACGTCATCCAGGTCCGTTGATATCGAGCGGTTTGGCCCACAATATAATGTGTATGGGGGTTTTAAACTACACAGTATTAAAATTAGACAGTTTTATCCAACAGCATGAAGCTGGCGTATATTGTAAGACTTGTCAGATCTAAAGGTACCTTCACACTGAGCAACTTTACAATGAGAACGACAACGATCCGTGACGTTGCAGCGTCCTGGTTAGCGATCTCGTTGTGTTTGACACGCAGCAGCGATCTGGATCCTGCTGTGATATCGCTGGTCGGAGCTAGAAGTCCAGAACTTTATTTCGTCGCTGATGACCCGCTGTCATCGCTGGATCGGCGTGTGTGACGCCGATACAGCGATGTGTTCACTTGTAACCAGGGTAAACATTGGGTTACTAAGTGCAGGGCCGCGCTTAGTAACCCGATATTTACCCTGGTTACCATTGTAAAAGTTTAAAAAAAAAACCACTACATACTCACATTCTGATGTCTGTCACGTCCCCTGGCGTCCACAGGGTTAAAACTGCTTTTGGCAAGAGCGCTTGCTAATGCTGTGCTGCTGCCGAGAGCTTCCTGCACTGACTGTGTCAGCGCCGGCCGTAAAGCAGAGCACAGCGGTGACGTCACCGCTCTGCTCTGTGGGAGATGCCGGAGATGTTCGGCGCTGACACAGGATGCAGGAGGAGTGCAGGGAAGCGGACGCCGGACACCGGAATGTGAGTATGTGGTTTTTTTTTACATTTCCAATGGTAACCAGGGTAAACATCGGGTTACTAAGCGTGGCCCTGCGCTTAGTAACCCGATGTTTACCCTGGTTACCCGGGGACTTCGGCATCGTTGGTTGCTGGAGAGCGGTCTGTGTGACAGCTCTCCAGCGACCACACAGCGACTAAACAGCGACGCTGCAGCGATCGGCATCGTTGTCTGTATCGCTGCAGCGTCGCTTAGTGTGAAGGTACCTTAAGTTTGCACTAAGAATTAGACAGTATTGATAAATATGCCTCAATGGCAGGGGTGTCACATACATTCAGCTGAAGCACAGGCACTTGCAAGCACATTATAACAAGAAGGAGCCCAAGATGGGGGCATTATTACTGGAAGGTGCCAGGATGAGTGACATATCAGGAAAAGGCACAGGATGGTAGCCATTATTACTGGAAGGGGCTCAGGATGGGAATATTATACCAGAATGCAGCCCAAGATGGCGACATTATATCAGGAAGGTGCCCAGGATAGTGAACATTATATCAGGAAGGGGCCATTATTACCTAAATGGGCTTAGGATGGGGAAATTATAACAGTAAGGGGCCCAGGATGGGGGACATTATTACTTCAAGGGGCTTAGGATGGGAACATTATACCAGGAAGGGGCATAAGATGAGAGAATCTTTCAGGAAATATCCAATACAGTGGACATTATTACATGGGGGGGTGAACACATGTCATAATAGGATGTAGAATGCTACAAGGGCCCATACATCTGGCCACCGTGCAGGTGGGGGCTCATCGGACTCTAGTTACACCACTGCTCAATGGGTTGTTAGGATACAATAGGAAATCCTTCTACCTGTGTTGAAGCTGTAGGTGACAATTTCAGTCAGACTTTTGTGCATGTTTGCTAGGATCAGATCAGCGTCCATTTCCCTAATAATCGGAGGCTTCTTGTCCTCGTCCTCCTCTTGTTTGCAGGCTGCGGCTTCGCCCGGTGCGGTTTCTTGTTGCAGTATAGATAATGGCTCGGTCATGTGAAGCGTCCTCTTGATATCACTTATTGAGCGGGATCGTTCCTTGTCTTCTTCTTTTAATTTTGAGATGACGTTGGAGTGATATTTTAAGACTTGATTATTCTGCATGCAGACGTCAGATAAGACGTTTTTTTCCAGGGCATGTAGTTGGTCCTGCAGGTTTCTAAAGACGGCGATCACCTGGTTCTCCACTTTGCTGCCTTTTTCTTCTTCTACACCCAGACTCTCCCGAAGACGTTTGATAGTCGTCCTTGTTTCCTTCCTTTCGGAGACCAATGTCTGGAGATTGTTCCTCAGTTCCTCCTTCTTCTTCTTCACAGCCTGGTGCAGAGTGTTTGTGGGGTGTCCTAGGTGCTCGCCCAACAGATGGCAGTCGGAACAGATACAGGCAGAATCCTGCCGGCAGTAATACTCCAGGGGCAGATTGTGGACCGAGCATTTCTGGTTCTCCAGAGAATTTGTTGCATTTACTAACTTGTGTCCCAGCGACTCGTGTGGGGCCAAATGTGCAGGACACAGGGACACTTCACACTGCACGCAGGTCCTAACGGCAGGTGCTGAAGGGTTAACACAGTACGTACAAGGCACCTGAGCTGTTTCCCGCTCACACCTGGGGCGCTCCGCTCCTCTCGGCTTCATCTGCAGGGAAGGTCTCACAGTGAACCGTTTCCCACACTGAGGACATGTATAAAATCGAGACTCGTCCTGCGCGTCCAGATGGTCTTGTATACAGAGCAGACAGAAGACATGTCCACAGGGCAGTGACACCGGCCCAGTGTGAGGTTTTTGGCAGATGTGGCAGCTCCTCTCGTCCTCCAGCACCGCGGCTGCCATTACCTGATCTGTAAATGAAACTGAAAATACTCTTCTGTTCTTCTGACTTCCGCTTCTACTAGTCCACAGCATTTCATCCTCTATATCAGAGGTGTCAAACTGCATTCCTCGAGGGCCGCCAACAGGTCATGTTTTCAGGATTTCCTTGTATTGCACAGGTGATAATTTAATCACCTGCACAGAATGATTCCAGCACCTTGTGGAATGCTAAGGAAATCCTGAAAACATGACCTGGCCCTCGAGGAATGCAGTTTGACACCTCTGCTCTATATAATGCACAGTTCTGTAATATACAGGTGCATCTCACTAAATTAGAATATCCTCTAAAAGTGAATTTATTTCAGTTCTTCAATACAAATAGTGAATCTCCTATATTCTATAGTCATTACACACAGTGATCTATTTCACGTGTTTATTTCTGTTAACGTTGATGATTATGGCTTACAGCCAATGAAAACCCAAAAGTCATTATCTCAGTAAATTAGAATACTTTATAACACCAGCTTGAAAAATCTGAAATGTCGTCCTACTGAATGTATGATCAGTATATGCACACAATACTTGGTCGCGGCTCCTTCTGCATCAATTACTGCATCAATGCGGCGTGTCATGGAGGCGATCAGCCTGTGGCACTGCTGAGGGGTTATGGAAGCCCAGGTTGCTTTGATAGCAGCCTTCAGCTCGTGTGCATTGTGGGGTCTGGTGTCTCATCTTCCTCTTGACAATACTCCATAGATTCTGAGTCACCCGCCAGGGCCGTGGGTACTCGGTACCGGGTCCAGTACTTATAGGGTACGTGTCACGGTGGCGACCCGGTCCGTGGTCCTGGGCGCCCATGTGAAAGGGGGATTGAATAAAGTTTGTTTTCGTGACGCCACCTGTGGTTATCGGTCAGTAGGGACTGACACTGCTTAAAGGGGTCCTCTGGAGGAGATGTTATGGCAGCTAGATGGAATAACTTCCCACAGGTGAAGTGTATCCCCAGGGCTCCCAATGTATAGGTGAAGATGGTGAATGTTGCGATGAAGAACGAGGACACAGGTTTGCAGTCTCTTTACCTGGTTTACTGTAGCTTCAGGCAGCCACAGTCCAGGGCACCAGATCACAGGACAGGCAGAGTCCGGCCGGCTTGGAAGCGAATCCAGAGTCCGCTTCATCAGATGGAGATAAAAGCCTTCCTCTAGCGCGGTGATGTTGTAGTCCCTTACTGCCTATGGCTTCTGATAAGGTCCTCGCAGTTCCTCTCTGTTCCCCATATACAGTGGGGCAAAAAAGTATTTAGTCAGTCAGCAATAGTGCAAGTTCCACCACTTAAAAAGATGAGAGGCGTCTGTAATTTACATCATAGATAGACCTCAACTATGGGAGACAAACTGAGAAAAAAAAATCCAGAAAATCACATTGTCTGTTTTTTTATCATTTTATTTGCATATTATGGTGGAAAATAAGTATTTGGTCAGAAACAAACAATCCAGATTTCTGGCTCTCACAGACCTGTAACTTCTTCTTTAAGAGTCTCCTCTTTCCTCCACTCATTACCTGTAGTAATGGCTCCTGTTTAAACTTGTTATCAGTATAAAAAGACACCTGTGCACACCCTCAAACAGTCTGACTCCAAACTCCACTATGGTGAAGACCAAAGAGCTGTCAAAGGACACCAGAAACAAAATTGGAGCCCTGCACCTGGCTGGGAAGACTGAATCTGCAATAGCCAACCAGCCTGGAGTGAAGAAATCAACAGTGGGAGCAATAATAAGAAAATGGAAGACATACAAGACCACTGATAATCTCCCTCGATCTGCGGCTCCACGCAAAATCCCACCCCGTGGGGTCAGAATGATCACACGAACGGTGAGCAAAAATCCCAGAACCACGTGGTGGGACCTAGTGAATGAACTACAGAGAGCTGGGACCAATGTAACAAGGCCTACCATAAGTAACACACTACGCCACCATGGACTCAGATCCTGCAGTGCCAGACGTGTCCCACTGCTTAAGCCAGTACATGTCCGGGGCCGTCTGAAGTTTGCTAGAGAGCATTTGGATGATCCAGAGGAGTTTTGGGAGAATGTCCTATGGTCTGATGAAACCAAACTGGAACTGTTTGGTAGAAATACAACTTGTCGTGTTTGGAGGAAAAAGAATACTGAGTTGCATCCATCCAACACCATACCTACTGTAAAGCATGGTGGTGGAAACATCATGCTTTGGGGCTGTTTCACTGCAAAGGGGCCAGGATGACTGATCCGGGTACATGAAAGAATGAATGGGGCCATGTATCGTGACATTTTGAGTGCAAACCTCCTTCCATCAGCAAGGGCATTGAAGATGAAACGTGGCTGGGTCTTTCAACATGACAATGATCCAAAGCACACCGCCAGGGCAACGAAGGAGTGGCTTCGTAAGAAGCATTTCAAGGTCCTGGAGTGGCCTAGCCAGTCTCCAGATCTCAACCCTATAGAAAACCTTTGGAGGGAGTTGAAAGCCCGTGTTGCCAAGCGAAAAGCCAAAAACATCACTGCTCTAGAGGAGATCTGCATGGAGGAATGGGCCAACATACCAACAACAGTGTGTGGCAACCTTGTGAAGACTTACAGAAAACGTTTGACCTCTGTCATTGCCAACAAAGGATATATTACAAAGTATTGAGATGAAATTTTGTTTCTGACCAAATACTTATTTTCCACCATAATATGCAAATAAAATGATAAAAAAACCAGACAATGTGATTTTCTGGATTTTTTTTTCTCAGTTTGTCTCCCATAGTTGAGGTCTACCTATGATGTAAATTACAGACGCCTCTCATCTTTTTAAGTGGTGGAACTTGCACTATTGCTGACTGACTAAATACTTTTTTGCCCCACTGTAGGTTAGGACATAACCCGTATGACAGATGAAGCGGGCCTTTTTATAGGGTCTCTATCACGACCCGGGCTCTATATGTATCACAGTGTCTCCTGGGCGTGAAGGCGGACAGGTAACTTGAAGTTCAGCTGTCCTGCCGGTTTCAGCTATACCACTTGGAGTTCAGCACGGCCACGGTCTTCCGACTACCAAAATCTGCGCCAGCTAGGGAGGTAGCCTGCACACTTTCCACAAGCTTGTTCTTTCTCATTCTGTTCTCTTCCTCCAGGAGCTATAATACCTCAGACTACATGGCCCCTTCAGACCTTCTGACACTATGTCTGTCTGCTCTTTTCTCTGTCCTCTGACAGAATCCTCTCTGTCTGCTGTCTGGGACGAACTGAACTTTTTCCCTCCAGACCAGAATGTATTTATAGGGAAGTTCACCCTGAACCAGGTTTAGAGCTCCCGTGTAACGCACGTGCGAGACTGGTTGGCGCGGGCGTGCGGGGGAGTGGCCCCACTGGACCACAGACCGAACTTCCCTGGAAGGGGCGTAACTAAGTAGCTTCCTAGGTGTTTGCTGGAGCCTCTGATGGTGAGGTCAGACTTGTGCAATAGGAAGCTACCAGGTACCACTCCAGGGTGGAGTCGGACTGTGGATGCTGATCCCACCGGGGACAAGACACAGGCAGGCAGGCACAGTTGTGGCACTGGCTGACAGACGTGTTTGGCAGAGGCCCAGACGGGCGGACTGGCTTGACGGAGATACAGGCAGACAGGCGGGCGCGCCTGGCACTCAGGCAGACAGGACTGGTACTCTGGTAGCAACTGGTATTCAGATGGATGTATGAAAACAGGTAAGAACCTGTTCAGACTGGAAAACATAAAGAAACAGGTAGAGACCAGTACGGCAAGTGCAGAATAAAGGTAGAGCAAGAATGGAAGCAAAGCAGAATCACAGGAGGCGGAGTAAGAGCAGGAGATGGAGCCAAGAGTAGAGAAGGAGAAGGCAGAGCTATGAGCAGAGAAGGAGAAGGCAGAGCTATGAGCAGAGAAGGAGAAGGCAGAGCACAGAGTAGAGAAGGAGAAGGCAGAGCACAGAGTAGAGAAGGAGAAGGCAGAGCTATGAGCAGAGAAGGAGAAGGCAGAGCACAGAGTAGAGAAGGAGAAGGCAGAGCACAGAGTAGAGAAGGAGAAGGCAGAGAGTAGAGAAGGAGAAGGCAGAGCCAAGGACAGAGCCGCAGGAGGCGGAGCCAAGAGCCAGAACCGCAGGAGGTAACGCCAAGAGCCAGAGAGTGCAGAACCACAGGTTGTGGCGAGGGAAGCTGAGAGCCACAGAACCACTGATAGTGGCAAGCAGAGCAGAAAGATAAGGCGAAGGTACACACAGCAGAGTGGGAAATGACAAATGGCAAAGAAGGAGCAGGAACCGACACGGATACACAAACAGAACACAGATGAAGGCCTGCAGTATTGCAGCCCTCAGAGACAGGAAACAGACACGACCTGGCAGCTCAATAGCAAATGCTAACTGAGGGGAATAGTTTGCTCAGGCATCCTCCTATGGGTGAGGATGCCTTAAGTATCAGAGGCCTCAAGGCTATTGGCCAGGAACACCCCAGGGAGGTGCACACAGTCTCAATAAGAATCCGGAGTGGCTGGCGCCGCCCCCCTATGCACACAGCCAGGAAGTGTACACAGAGCAAGCGGCCATGAAGCACATGGCATGGAGCCGGCAGCAGACAGATCTCACAGCATGGCACTGGGTGAGTGAGTTGATGTAACAGGCAGATGGGGAATGGAAGGCCATGCAGTGATGCCGGCAGGGTTGTTACATCCTGCTTCTGGCCTGGAGTATGAACGTGTTGTGTGAATGTAATTACCTGGTGAAAGATATCCTTCATCGCTTCCAAGCGTGACATCACTCTCCCCGAGAGGAAAGCTATGCTACTGTGATGACCAGGACCCTGGGGCGTCACAATTCTCTATGGGGATAAGGTCAGACGAGTTTGCTGCCAATCAAGCCCAGTGATACTGTTGTTTTTACACCAGGTATTGGTACTTTTGGCAGTGTGGACAGGGGCCAGGTCCTGCTGGAGAATGACATTTCCATCTCCAAAAAGCTTCTCAGCAGAGGGAAGCATGAAGTGCTCTAAAATGTCCTGGTAGACGGCTGCGCTGACTTTGGTCTTGATAAAACACAGTGGACCTACACCAGCAGATGACATGGCTCCCCAAACCATCACTGATGGTGGACACTTCACACTAGACCTTGGAAATCCATGTCCCAGAGTTTGGAGGAAGAGTGGAGAAGCCACAATCCAAGCTGCTGTAGGTCTAGTGTGAAATTTCCACAATCAGTGATGCACTGGGGCCGAGGGTCTGGAGGTTATATAATGAAGGCGAGGGACCTGAGGTTATACACTGGGGGTGAGGGGCCGGAGGTTATATACTGGGGGTGAAAGGCTGGAGGTTATACACGGGGGCGAGGAGCCAGGGGTTGTGCATTTGGGATAAGGGGCTGGAGGTAATCCACTAGGGGTGAGGGTCCAGAGGTAATATACTGGGGGTGAGGGGCTGGAGATTATGCACTGGGGGCTTGGGGCCGAAGGTTATACACTCTAGGTGAGGGGCCAGAGGTTATATACTGGGGGTGAGGGGCTGATATTATACACTGGGGGTGAGGGGCCGGTGATTATGCACCTAGGGTGAGGGTTCGGGGGTCATCCACTGGGACTGAGGGGCCGAAAATTATATACTGGTGGTGAGGGGCTCGAGGTTATACTCTGGAGATTAGAGGCCGGAGGTTATGCACTGGGGGCAAGGGGCTAGAGGTCATCCACTCTCAGTGAGGGGCCAGAGATTATATACTGGTGGTGAGGGGCCGGAGGTTATACACGGAGGTGAGGGGCTGGATGTTATACACTGGTGTTGAGGGGTCGGAGGTCATGCACTGGGGGCGAGTGGCCAGAGGTCATCTAATCTGGGTGAGGGGCTGGAGATGATATTGGGGGTGAAAGGCTGGAGGTTACACTAGGGGTGAGGGGCCAGAGGTTATATACTGGGGGTGAGGGGTCGGATATTATACACTGGGGGTGAGGGGCCGGAGAATATGCACTGGGGCAAGGGTTCGGAGGTCATCCACTGGGGCTGAAGGGCCAGAGGTTATAAACTGGGGGTGAGGGGCCAGAGGTTATACACTGAGGTCGAGGGGCCAGAGTTTATATACTGAGCGCGAGGGGCTGGAGATTATGCACTGTGGGGCGAGGGGCAGGAGTTTATACACTTGGCGTGAAGGGACGAATATTATACACTGGGGGTGAGGTGCCGGAGATTATGCACTGGGGTGAGGGTTCGGAGGTCATTCACTGGGGCTGAGAAGCCAGAGGTTATATACTGGGGGTGAGGGGCCGGTGGTTATACACTCGGAGTGAGGGGTCGGAGGTTATACACTGGGGGTGAAAGGCTGGAGATTATACATGAAGGCGAGGGGTCGAGGGTTGTGGACTGGGGACGAGGGGCCAGAGGTCATCTGCTTGGGGTAAGGGGCCGGAGGTTACATACTGGAGGTGAGGGGCCGGATGTTATACACTGGGGCGAGGGGCCGGAGGTTATACACTCGAGGTAAGGGGCCAGAGGTTATATACTGGGGTTGAGGGGCCGGATATTATACACTGTGGTGAGGGGCATGTGATTATACACCTAGGGTGAGGGTTCGGAGGTCATCCACTGGGACTGAGGGGCGGAAAATTATATACTGGTGGTGAGGGGCCGGAGGTTATATTCTAAGGATGAGGGGCTGGATGTTATACACTGGGGGTGAGGGGCCGCAGGTTATGCACTGGGGGGGGGGCGTGGGGCTAGAGGTCATCCACTCTTGGTGAGGGGCCAGAGATTATATACTGATTGTGAGGGGCCGGAGGCTATACTCTGGGGATGAGGGGCTGGATGCTATACACTGGGGATGAGGGGCCAGAGGTTATGCACTGGGGGTGAGGGTCCGGAGGTCATCTACTCTGGGTGAGGGGCTGGAGTTTATATACTGGGGGTGAAAGGCTGGAGGTAATACATGGGGGCGAGGGGCCGAAGGTTGTGCATTTGGGATAAGGGGCTGGAGGTCATCCACTAGGGGTGAGGGGCTGGAGATTATGCACTGGGGGCAAGGGGCTGGAGGTTATATACTGGGGTGAGGGGCTGGAGATTATACACTGGGGGTAGGGTTCGTAGGTCAACAACTGGGGCTGAGGGGCTGGAAATTATATACTGAAGATGGCTGGACCATCATTGTAAATACATCATTGTAAATACACACCTGTACTTTGTATCCCCCCACCTCATTGCAGATTGTAAGCTCTCACGAGCAGGGGCGGCTTATTTTGCTTTAATTATGGTATTGCTAACGTTATTACTTATGACTGTTGTGTTTGAAACTGTTAAGCTGTAAAGCGCTGCGGAATATGTTGGCGCTATATAAATAAAGATTATTATTATATTACTGGTGGTGAGGGGCCGGAGGTTATACATTGGGGGTGAGTGGCTGGTTGTTATACACTGGGGTTAGGGGCTGGAGGTTATACACTGGGGCGAGGGGCCGGAGGTCATCCACTCAGTGAGGGGCCAAAGAATATATACTAGTGGTGAAGGGCCGGAGGTTATACGCTGCGGTGAGGGGCTGGATGTTATACACTGGTAGTGAGGGGCCGGAGGTTATACGCTGGGGTGAGGGGCCGGAGGTCATCCACTCAGTGAGGGGCCAGAGAATATATACTAGTGGTGAAGGGCCGGAGGTTATACGCTGCGGTGAGGGGCTGGATGTTATACACTGGTAGTGAGGGGCCGGAGGTTATACGCTGGGGTGAGGGGCCGGAGGTCATCAACTCTCGGTGAGGGGTCGGAGGTTATATACTGGGGTGAAAGGCTGGAGGTAACACTAGGGGCGAGGGGCCAGAGGTTATATACTGGGGGTAAGGGGTAAGATATTATACACTGGGGGTGAAGGGCCGGAGATTATGCACTGGGGGCAAGGGGCCTGCGGTTATAAACTCGAGGTGAGGGCCAGAGGTTATATACTGGGGTGAGGGGCTGGATGTTATACACTGGGGTTAGAGGCTGGAGGTTATTGTTATGATCCTTAGTGGCAGAGGATCACCGAATGGACTAGCTAAGTTACTGAACATAGAACAAGCTCTAGGGAGGTGGTAACTGGACTGACCGCAACCTGATCCTAACCACACACACTAAAGGTAGCCGGTGAACGTGCCTAAATTCCTGGACGTCTTGACGCAGCCTGAGAAACTTGCTACCCCTATAGAAAAAGTAAGACCTCACTGGCCTCAGAGAAATAACCGCAAAGATATAGGAAGCCTGCAACAACAAATAATAACGGTGAGGTAAGGGGAAAAGACAAACGTAGAAATGAAAACAGATTCAGCAAATGAGGCCCGCTAATACTAGATAGCAGAAGACAGATAGGAAACTGTGCGGTCAGTAAAAAACCCTATACAAAATATCCACGCTGAGAATACAAGAACCCCCACACCAACTAACGGTGTGAGGGGAGAAACTCAGCCCCCCAGAGCTACCAGCAAGCAAGGAAATCACATATTAGCAAGCTGGACAAGGACAAATAAATAATCAAGAAACATATTGAACACTGATGAGCAAAAAATAACCAAACAGAAACTTAGCTTCTCTTGGCGAGACTGATAACGAAGGAATTCAGGAGAGATCAAAATAGCACTGAATACATCGACAGCAGGCAACCATTGAAAGTCCAGGTGAGCTAAATAGGAAACCAGCTAACAGATAACGAGACAGCTGAACCAGCCTCAGACCTGCAGAATGACACAAAGAGCCAGCAGAGGGAGCCCAAAGACAGCACTCACACAGTACCACTTGTGACCACAAGAGGGAGCCCAAAAACAGAGTTCACAACAGTACCCCCCCCCCCCCTTGAGGAGGGGTCACCGAACCCTCATCAAAACCCCCAGGGCGATCAGGATGAGCCACATGGAAGGCATGAACCAAATCGGCCGCATGAACATCAGAGGCGACAACCCAGGAATTATCCTCCTGACCATAGCCCTTCCACTTAACCAAATACTGAAGCCTCCGTCTAGAAATACGAGAATCCAAGATCTTCTCCACCACGTACTCCAATTCGCCCTCAACCAGCACCGGGGCAGGGGGCTCAACAGAAGGAACCACAGGCACCACATACCTCCGCAACAAAGACCTATGGAACACGTTATAAATAGCAAACGACACTGGAAGGTCCAAACGAAATGACACCGGGTTAAGGATTTCCAAAATCTTATAAGGACCGATGAAGCGAGACTTGAATTTAGGAGAGGAGACCTTCATAGGAACATACCGAGAAGACAGCCATACCAAATCCCCAACACGAAGTCGGGGACCCACACCGCAACGGCGGTTGGCAAAGCGCTGAGCCTTCTCCTGTGACAACTTCAAATTGTCCACCACATGGTTCCAAATCTGCTGCAACCTATCCACCACAGAATCCACCCCAGGACAGTCAGAAGGCTCAACCTGACCCGAGGAAAAACGAGGATGAAAACCAGAATTGCAGAAAAAAGGCGAAACCAAAATAGCAGAACTAGCCCGATTATTAAGGGCAAACTCGGCCAATGGCAAAAAAGTCACCCAATCATCCTGATCAGCAGAAACAAAACATCTTAAATAAGTTTCCAAGGTCTGATTAGTTCGCTCGGTTTGGCCATTCGTCTGAGGATGGAAGGCCGACGAAAAAGACAAATCAATGCCCATCTTAGCACAAAAGATCCGCCAAAATCTAGACACAAACTGGGATCCTCTGTCAGACACAATATTTTCAGGGATGCCGTGCAAGCGAACCACATTCTGAAAAAATAGAGGAACCAAATCGGAGGAGGAAGGCAACTTAGGCAAGGGCACCAAATGGACCATTTTGGAAAAACGATCACACACCACCCAGATGACAGACATTCTCTGAGAGACTGGAAGACCCGAAATAAAATCTGTCATGATTCTCAATGGCGAGAGAACATAGCCCAGCATATATGAGAACTAGCTCTTGGAAGATGGAAACTATACTGACCATGAACTAAACCTGCCGCACAACTAGAAGTGGCCGGGTAGCATGCCTACGTTTTTTTATCCCTAGATGCCCAGCGCCAGCCGGAGAACTACCTAATCCTAGCAGAGGAAAAGACAGTCCTGGCTCACCTCTAGAGAAATTTTCCCAAAAGGCAGACAGAGGCCCCCACATATATTGGCGGTGATTTTAGATGAAATGACAAACGTAGTATGAAAATAGGTTTAGCAAAATCGAGGTCCGCTTACTAGATAGCATGAAGACAGAAAGGGCACTTTCATGGTCAGCAGAAAACCCTATCAAAACACCATCCAGAAATTACTTTAAGACTCTAGCATTAACTCATAACACCAGAGTGGCAATTTCCGCTCACAAGAGCTTTCCAGACACAGTAACGAAACAGCAGCTGTGAACAGGAACAAAATGCAAAAACACACAAGGACAAAAGTCCAACTTAGCTGGGAGTTGTCTAGTAGCAGGAACATGCACAGAAAGGCTACTGATTACATTGTTGACCGGCATGAAACTGACAGAGGAGCAAGGTTATATAGCGACTCCCACATCCTGATAGGAGCAGGTGAACAAAGGGGATGATGCACACAAGTTAAATTCCACAAGTGGCCACCGGGGGAGCCCAGAATCCAATTTCACAACAGTACCCCCCCCTCAAGGAGGGGGCACCGAACCCTCACCAGAACCACCAGGGCGATCAGGATGAGCCCTATGAAAGGCACGGACAAGATCGGAGGCATGAACATCAGAGGCAGTGACCCAAGAATTATCCTCCTGACCGTATCCCTTCCATTTGACCAGATACTGGAGTTTCCGTCTGGAAACACGAGAGTCCAAGATCTTTTCCACAACGTACTCCAACTCACCCTCAACCAACACCGGAGCAGGAGGCTCAACGGAAGGCACAGCTGGTACCTCATACCTGCGCAACAATGACCGATGAAAAACATTATGAATCGAAAAGGATGCAGGGAGGTCCAAACGGAAGGACACAGGGTTAAGAATCTCCAATATCTTGTACGGGCCGATGAACCGAGGCTTAAACTTAGGAGAAGAAACCCTCATAGGGACAAAACGAGAAGACAACCACACCAAGTCCCCAACACAAAGCCGAGGACCAACACGACGACGGCGGTTGGCAAAAAGCTGAGTCTTCTCCTGGGACAACTTCAAATTGTCCACCACCTGCCCCCAAATCTGATGCAACCTCTCCACCACAGCATCCACTCCAGGACAATCCGAAGATTCCACTTGACCGGAGGAAAATCGAGGATGAAACCCCGAATTACAGAAAAACGGGGACACCAAGGTGGCAGAGCTGGCCCGATTATTGAGGGCGAACTCCGCCAAAGGCAAAAAAGCAACCCAATCATCCTGATCCGCAGACACAAAACACCTCAAATATGTCTCCAAGGTCTGATTAGTCCGCTCGGTCTGGCCATTAGTCTGAGGATGGAAAGCAGACGAAAAAGACAAATCTATGCCCATCCTAGCACAGAATGCCCGCCAAAATCTAGACACGAATTGGGTCCCTCTGTCAGAAACGATATTCTCCGGAATACCATGCAAACGAACAACATTTTGAAAAAACAGAGGAACCAACTCGGAAGAAGAAGGCAACTTAGGCAAGGGAACCAGATGGACCATCTTAGAGAAACGGTCACACACCACCCAGATGACAGACATCTTCTGAGAAACAGGCAGATCCGAAATAAAATCCATCGAGATGTGCGTCCAAGGCCTCTTCGGGATAGGCAAGGGTAACAACAATCCACTAGCCCGAGAACAACAAGGCTTGGCCCGAGCACAAACGTCACAAGACTGCACAAAGCCTCGCACATCTCGTGACAGGGAAGGCCACCAGAAGGACCTTGCCACCAAATCCCTGGTACCAAAGATTCCAGGATGACCTGCCAACGCAGAAGAATGAACCTCAGAGATGACTCTACTGGTCCAATCATCAGGAACAAACAGTCTACCAGGTGGGCAACGATCAGGTCTATCCGCCTGAAACTCCTGCAAGGCCCGCCGCAGGTCTGGAGAAACGGCAGACAATATCACTCCATCTTTAAGGATACCTGTGGGCTCAGAATTACCAGGGGAGTCAGGCTCAAAACTCCTAGAAAGGGCATCCGCCTTAACATTCTTAGAACCCGGTAGGTAAGACACCACAAAATTAAACCGAGAGAAAAACAACGACCAGCGCGCTTGTCTAGGATTCAGGCGCCTGGCAGACTCAAGGTAAATTAAATTTTTGTGGTCAGTCAATACCACCACCTGATGTCTGGCCCCCTCAAGCCAGTGACGCCACTCCTCAAAAGCCCACTTCATGGCCAAAAGCTCCCGATTCCCAATATCATAATTCCGCTCGGCGGGCGAAAATTTACGGGAAAAAAAAGCACAAGGTCTCATCACGGAGCAGTCGGAACTTCTCTGCGACAACACCGCCCCAGCTCCGATTTCAGAAGCGTCGACCTCAACCTGAAAAGGAAGAGCAACATCAGGCTGACGCAACACTGGGGCGGAAGAAAAGCGGCGCTTGAGCTCCCGAAAGGCCTCCACAGCATCAGGGGACCAATCAGCAACATCAGCACCCTTCTTAGTCAAATCAGTCAATGGTTTTACAACATCAGAAAAACCAGCAATAAATCGACGATAAAAGTTAGCAAAGCCCAAAAATTTCTGAAGACTCTTAAGAGAAGAGGGTTGCGTCCAATCACCAATAGCCTGAACCTTGACAGGATCCATCTCGATGGAAGAGGGGGAAAAAATGTATCCCAAGAAGGAAATCTTCTGAACCCCAAAAACACACTTAGAACCCTTCACACACAAGGAATTAGACCGCAAAACCTGAAAAACCCTTCTGACCTGCTGGACATGAGAGTCCCAGTCATCCGAAAAAATCAGAATATCATCCAGATACACAATCATAAATTTATCCAAATAATCGCGGAAAATGTCATGCATAAAGGACTGGAAGACTGAAGGGGCATTTGAAAGACCAAAAGGCATCACCAAATACTCAAAATGGCCCTCGGGCGTATTAAATGCGGTTTTCCACTCATCCCCCTGCTTGATTCGCACCAAATTATACGCCCCACGGAGATCAATCTTAGAGAACCACTTGGCCCCCTTTATACGAGCAAACAAATCAGTAAGCAGTGGTAACGGATATTGATATTTAACCGTGATTTTATTCAAAAGTCGATAATCAATACACGGCCTCAAAGAGCCGTCTTTCTTAGACACAAAGAAAAAACCGGCTCCTAAGGGAGATGACGAAGGACGAATATGTCCCTTTTCCAAGGACTCCTTTATATATTCTCGCATAGCAGCGTGTTCAGGCACAGACAGATTAAATAAACGACCCTTAGGGTATTTACTACCCGGGATCAAGTCTATGGCACAATCGCACTCCCGGTGCGGAGGTAGTGAACCAACCTTGGGTTCTTCAAAAACGTCACGAAAGTCAGACAAGAATTCAGGAATCTCAGAGGGAATAGATGATGAAATGGAAACCAAAGGTACGTCCCCATGAGTTCCTTTACATCCCCAGCTTAACACAGACATAGCTCTCCAGTCGAGGACTGGGTTATGAGATTGCAGCCATGGCAATCCCAGCACCAAAACATCATGTAGATTATACAGCACCAGAAAGCGAATAACCTCCTGGTGATCCGGATTAACACGCATAGTCACTTGTGTCCAGTATTGTGGTTTATTACTAGCCAATGGGGTGGAGTCAATCCCTTTCAGAGGTATCGGAGCCTCCAATGGCTCCAAATCATACCCACAGCGTTTGGCAAAGGACCAATCCATAAGACTCAAAGCAGCGCCAGAGTCGACATAGGCGTCCGCGGTAATAGATGACAAAGAACAAATCAGGGTCACAGATAGAATAAACTTAGACTGTAAAGTGCTAATTGAAACAGACTTGTCAGGCTTCTTAGTACGCTTAAAGCATGCTGATATAACATGAGTTGAATCACCACAATAGAAGCACAACCCATTTTTTCGTCTAAAATTCTGCCGCTCGCTTCTGGACAGAATTCTATCACATTGCATATTTTCTGGCGTTTTCTCAGTAGACACCGCCAAATGGTGCACAGGTTTGCGCTCCCGCAGACGCCTATCGATCTGAATAGCCATCGTCATGGACTCATTCAGACTCGCAGGCACAGGGAACCCCACCATAACATCCTTAATGGCATCAGAGAGACCTTCTCTGAAAATCGCCGCCAGGGCGCACTCATTCCACTGAGTAAGCACAGACCATTTGCGGAATTTTTGGCAGTATATTTCAGCTTCATCTTGCCCCTGAGACAAGGACATCAAGGCCTTTTCCGCCTGAAGCTCTAAATGAGGTTCCTCATAAAGCAACCCCAAGGCCAGAAAAAACGCATCCACATTGAGCAACGCAGGATCCCCTGGTGCCAATGCAAAAGCCCAGTCTTGAGGGTCGCCCCGGAGCAAGGAAATTACAATCCTGACCTGCTGTGCAGGGTCTCCGGCAGAGCGAGACTTCAGGGACAAAAACAATTTGCAATTATTTTTAAAATTTTGAAAGTGAGATCTATTCCCCGAGAAGAATTCAGGCAAAGGAATTCTAGGCTCAGACATAGGTGCATGAACAACAAAATCTTGCAAATTTTGTACCTTTGTGGCGAGATTATTCAAACCTGTAGCTACACTCTGAAGATCCATTTGAAACAGGTGAACACAGAGCCATTCAAGGATTAGAAGGAGAGAAAGAGAGGAAGGCTGCAGTATAGGCAGACTAGCAAGTGATTCAATTAAGAGCACACTCAGAACTAGAGGGAAAAAAAAAAAAAAATTGTAGCAGACTTCTTTTTTCTCTCCTTTCTCAGCCAGTAATTTAACCCTTTTTTGGGCCAGTCAAACTGTCATGATTCTCAATGGCGAGAGAACATAGCCCAGCATATATGAGAACTAGCTCTTGGAAGATGGAAACTATACTGACCATGAACTAAACCTGCCGCACAACTAGAAGTGGCCGGGTAGCATGCCTACGTTTTTTTATCCCTAGATGCCCAGCGCCAGCCGGAGAACTACCTAATCCTAGCAGAGGAAAAGACAGTCCTGGCTCACCTCTAGAGAAATTTTCCCAAAAGGCAGACAGAGGCCCCCACATATATTGGCGGTGATTTTAGATGAAATGACAAACGTAGTATGAAAATAGGTTTAGCAAAATCGAGGTCCGCTTACTAGATAGCATGAAGACAGAAAGGGCACTTTCATGGTCAGCAGAAAACCCTATCAAAACACCATCCAGAAATTACTTTAAGACTCTAGCATTAACTCATAACACCAGAGTGGCAATTTCCGCTCACAAGAGCTTTCCAGACACAGTAACGAAACAGCAGCTGTGAACAGGAACAAAATGCAAAAACACACAAGGACAAAAGTCCAACTTAGCTGGGAGTTGTCTAGTAGCAGGAACATGCACAGAAAGGCTACTGATTACATTGTTGACCGGCATGAAACTGACAGAGGAGAAAGGTTATATAGCGACTCCCACATCCTGATAGGAGCAGGTGAACAAAGGGGATGATGCACACAAGTTAAATTCCACAAGTGGCCACCGGGGGAGCCCAGAATCCAATTTCACAACAAAAATCCATGGAAATGTGCGTCCAAGGCCTCTTCGGGACAGGCAAAGGCAAAAGCAAACCGCTGGCACGAGAACAGCAAGGCTTAGCCCGAGCACAAATCCCACAAGACTGCACAAAGGAACGCACATCCCGCGACAAGGAAGGCCACCAGAAGGACCTAGCCACCAAATCTCTGGTACCAAAAATCCCAGGATGGCCTGCCAACACCGAAGAATGAACCTCGGAAATAACTCTGCTGGTCCATCTATCTGGGACAAACAGTCTCTCTGGTGGGCAACGGTCAGGTCTATCCGCCTGAAATTTCTGCAGCACTCGTCGCAAATCTGGGGAATTGGCAGACAAAATCACTCCCTCTCTGAGGATACCAGCCGGCTCTGAAACTCCCGGAGAGTCAGGCACAAAACTCCTAGAAAGAGCATCAGCCTTCACGCTCTTCGAACCAGGCAGGTACGAGACCTGTTGTGGATTCTGTTTGCGGGCTCCCTCTGGTGGTTACTGCTGGTACTGGGTGACTTTGGTGGGTTGCGGCCTTTGGTTTCCATCTGTCCATCAGAGGCTGGGTGTTTCCTATTTTACCTGGCCTCTCTGTCATTTCCCTTGCCGGCTATCAATGTGTTCAGATGTGCTCTGTTTGGTTCCTGCCTACCTGCTCCCAGATCTTTCAGGATAAGCTAAGTGCTGATTTTCAGTTGTTTGGTTTTTTGTCCAGCTTGCTTAGAATGTCTCTTTGTTAGCTGGTTGCTCTAGTGGACTGAGGTTCTCCCCATGTGCCATGAGTTGGCACATGGGTTCTTGTAATCTCAGGATGGTTTTTTTGATTAGGGTTTTTTGCTGACCGCTCAGTCCCCTTTTGTGTCATTCTGCTTTCTAGTTTTCAGCGGGCCTCTATTTGCTAAAGCTATATACATCATCTCTATGTATGTGCCTTCCTCTCATTTCACCGTCAATACATGTGGGGGGCAACTATATCTTTGGGGTTAATTCCTCTGGAGGCAAGTGAGGTCTTTGTTTTCTCTGCAGTACTAGTTAGCTCTTAGGCTGGTGCGTGGCGTCTAGAACCAACGTAGGCACGCTCCCTGGCTATCTCTAGTTGCGTTTGTCAGGCGTAGGGCAGCGGTCAGCCCAGGTTCCATCACCCTAGAGCTCGTCCGATATTTTTTATACTTTGCTTATCCTGTGCTATCCCTAGCCATTGGGGATTCATGACAGTATAGCCGGCCCACAAAGTGTTAATTGTTTGGGCTGAAGCAGGAGAAAAAGAAGTGTTCAAGGAAATTTTTTTTTTTTTTTTCCTTCAGGGTTTTGCTGCCTAGCCCTTAATTGCTGTCTAGCTGCTTCTTACCTCCTCTTAACCCTTGAATGGCTCTGATCTTAGCTGTTTATCATGGATGTCCAGAGTTTGGCTTCCAGCCTGAGTAATCTCGCGGCAAAGGTTCAAAACATACAGGATTTCGTTGTTCACACTCCCATGTCTGAACCTAGAATTCCTATTCCAGAGTTTTTTTCTGGAGATAGATCTACCTTCCTGAATTTCAGGAACAATTGTAAATTGTTTCTCTCTTTGAAATCTCGCTCCTCTGGAGACCCTGCTCAACAGGTCAAGATTGTTATATCGTTCCTACGGGGCGACCCTCAGAATTGGGCATTTGCATTGGCACCAGGGGATCCTGCATTGCTCAGTGTGGATGCGTTTTTTCTGGCATTGGGATTGCTCTATGAGGAACCTAACCTAGAGATTCAGGCTGAAAAGGCTTTATTGGCCCTCTCTCAGGGGCATGATGAAGCGGAAATATATTGTCAGAAATTTCGGAAATGGTCGGTGCTTACTCAGTGGAATGAGTGCGCCCTGGCTGCAAACTTCAGAAATGGTCTTTCTGAGGCCATTAAGGATATTATGGTTGTGGGGTTCCCTGCGCCTACAGGTCTGAATGAGTCTATGGCTATGGCCATTCAGATTGATCGGCGTTTACGGGAGCGCAAACCCGTGCACCAGTTGGCGGTGTCTTCTGAACAGGCACCTGAGACTATGCAATGTGATAGAATTCAGTCCAGAAGTGAACGGCAAAATTATAGGCGGAAAAATGGTTTGTGTTTTTATTGTGGTGATTCAGCTCATGTTATATCAGCATGCTCTAAACGCACAAAAAGGGTTGATAAATCTTTTGCCATTGATACTCTGCAGTCTAAGTTCATTTTGTCTGTGACTCTGATTTTTTCACTGTCTTCCATTTCCGTCGATGCCTATGTGGATTCAGGCGCTGCCCTGAGTCTTATGGATTGGTCATTTGCTAAACGCTGCGGTTTTAGTCTAGAGCCTCTGGAAGTTCCTATTCCTCTGAAAGGAATTGATTCTACACCATTGGCTATGAATAAACCGCAGTATTGGACACAAGTGACCATGCGCATGACTCCCGTTCATCAGGAGGTGATTCGCTTCCTTGTACTGTATAATTTACATGATGTACTAGTGCTTGGTCTGCCATGGTTACAAACTCATAATCCTGTCCTGGACTGGAAAACAATGTCTGTGCTAAGCTGGGGATGTCACGGGGTTCATGATGATGCACCTCCGATTTCTATAGCTTCATCTACTCCTTCGGAGATCCCTGCGTTTTTGTCGGATTATAGGGATGTTTTTGAGGAGCCTAAGCTCAATTCGCTCCCTCCCCATAGAGAGTGTGACTGTGCTATAGAATTGATTCCTGGCAGTAAGTTCCCTAAGGGTCGTTTATTTAATCTGTCACTGCCAGAGCATACTGCTATGCGGAATTATATTAAGGAGTCATTGGAAAAGGGACATATTCGTCCATCTTCGTCCCCTCTGGGAGCAGGTTTTTTTTTCGTGGCAAAAAAAGATGGTTCCCTGAGGCCTTGTATAGATTATCGCCTTCTGAATAAGATTACAGTCAAATACCAGTATCCATTGCCATTATTTACTGATTTGTTTGCTCGCATTAAGGGGGCTAGGTGGTTCACTAAAATAGATCTTCGTGGTGCGTATAATCTGGTGCGGATAAAACAGGGTGATGAGTGGAAAAACCGCATTTAATACGCCTGAGGGCCATTTTGAGTATTTGGTAATGCCTTTTGGACTCTCCAATGCTCCGTCAGTCTTTCAGTCCTTTATGCACAATATTTTCCGTGAATATCTGGATAAGTTTATGATTGTGTATTTGGATGATATTTTGGTGTTTTCTGATGACTGGGAGTCTCATGTTCTACAGGTCAGGAAGGTGTTTCAGGTTTTGCGGGCCAATTCTCTGTTTGTGAAGGGCTCAAAGTGTCTCTTCGGAGTCCAGAAGATTTCTTTTTTGGGGTACATTTTTTCTCCTTCTACTATTGAGATGGATCCCGTTAAGGTTCAGGCTATTTGTGACTGGACACAACCTACATCTGTTAAGAGCCTTCAGAAGTTCTTGGGGTTTGCTAATTTTTATCGTCGGTTCATTGCTAATTTTTCCAGTATTGTTAAACCTTTGACTGATTTGACTAAAAAGGGTGCTGATGTTGCTGATTGGTCTCCTGCGGCCGTGGAGGCCTTTCGGGAACTTAAGCGCCGGTTTTCTTCTGCTCCTGTGTTGTGTCAACCAGATGTTTCACTTCCTTTCCAGGTGGAGGTTGATGCTTCCGAGATTGGAGTGGGGGCGGTTTTGTCACAGAGAAGTTCTAATGGCTCGGTGATGAAGCCATGTGCTTTCTTCTCTAGAAAATTCTCGCCCGCCGAGCGCAATTATGATGTGGGTAATCGGGAGCTTTTGGCCATGAAGTGGGCATTTGAGGAGTGGCGTCATTGGCTTGAGGGTGCTAAACATCGCGTGGTGGTCTTGACTGATCACAAGAATCTCATTTACCTTGAGTCTGCCAGGCGTTTGAATCCTAGACAGGCTCGTTGGTCGTTATTTTTTTCTCGTTTCAATTTCGTGGTTTCATACCTGCCAGGTTCAAAGAATGTGAAGGCAGATGCTCTTTCCAGGAGTTTTGTGCCTGACTCTCCTGGAGACACTGGGCCTGCTGGTATCCTTAGGGATGGGGTAATATTGTCCGCCGTATCCCCAGACTTGCGACGCGCATTGCAGGAGTTTCAGGTGGATAAACCGGATCGATGTCCACCAGAAAGACTGTTTGTTCCGGATGATTGGACCAGTAGAGTCATCTCCGAGGTCCATTCTTCTGTGTTGGCTGGTCATCCTGGAATATTTGGTACTAGAGACTTGGTGGCCAGGTCTTTTTGGTGGCCTTCCTTGTCTAGGGATGTGCGTACCTTTGTGCAGTCTTGTGAAGTGTGTGCTCGAGCTAAGCCTTGCTGTTCACGGGCTAGTGGGTTGTTGTTATCCTTGCCCATCCCGAAGAGGCCTTGGACGCACATTTCCATGGATTTTATTTCTGATCTCCCGGTTTCACAGAAAATGTCCGTTATCTGGGTTGTGTGTGACCGCTTTTCTAAGATGGTTCATTTGGTGCCCTTGCCTAAGTTGCCCTCCTCCTCTGAGTTGGTTCCTTTGTTTTTTCAGAACGTGGTTCGTTTGCATGGGATTCCGGAGAATATCGTTTCTGACAGGGGATCCCAGTTTGTGTCTAGATTTTGGCGGACGTTTTGTGCCAAGATGGGCATTGATTTGTCTTTCTCGTCTGCATTCCATCCTCAGACGAATGGCCAGACGGAGCGAACTAATCAGACCTTGGAAACTTATTTGAGGTGTTTTGTTTCTGCTGATCAGGATGACTGGGTTGCTTTTTTGCCACTGGCCGAATTTGCTCTTAATAATCGGGCTAGTTCGGCCACGTTGGTCTCTCCTTTTTTTTGTAATTCGGGGTTTCATCCTCGTTTTTCCTCTGGTCAGGTGGAGTCTTCGGATTGTCCGGGAGTGGACGTGGTGGTGGACAGGCTACATCACATTTGGAATCAGGTGGTGGACAATTTGAAGTTATCTCAGGAGAAGACTCAGCAGTTTGCTAATCGCCGTCGCCGCGTGGGTCCCCGACTTCTTGTTGGGGACTTGGTGTGGTTGTCTTCTCGTTTTGTCCCTATGAAGGTCTCTTCTCCTAAGTTCAAGCCTCGGTTCATCGGTCCTTATAGGATCTCGGAGATTCTTAACCCTGTATCTTTCCGTTTGGATCTCCCAGCATCGTTCGCTATTCATAATGTGTTCCATCGGTCGTTGTTGCGGAGGTATGAGGTGCCTGTTGTTCCTTCGGTCGAGCCTCCTGCTCCGGTGCTGGTGGAGGGAGAATTGGAGTATGTTGTTGAAAAGATCTTGGATTCTCGTGTTTCCAGACGCAAACTCCAGTATTTGGTTAAGTGGAAGGGTTATGGTCAGGAGGACAATTCCTGGGTGGTCGCCTCCGATGTTCATGCGACTGATTTGGTCCGCGCCTTCCATAGAGCTCACCCTGATCGCCCTGGGGGTTCTCGTGAGGGTTCGGTGACCCCTCCTCAAGGGGGGGGTACTGTTGTGGATTCTGTTTGCGGGCTCCCTCTGGTGGTTACTGCTGGTACTGGGTGACTTTGGTGGGTTGCGGCCTTTGGTTTCCATCTGTCCATCAGAGGCTGGGTGTTTCCTATTTTACCTGGCCTCTCTGTCATTTCCCTTGCCGGCTATCAATGTGTTCAGATGTGCTCTGTTTGGTTCCTGCCTACCTGCTCCCAGATCTTTCAGGATAAGCTAAGTGCTGATTTTCAGTTGTTTGGTTTTTTGTCCAGCTTGCTTAGAATGTCTCTTTGTTAGCTGGTTGCTCTAGTGGACTGAGGTTCTCCCCATGTGCCATGAGTTGGCACATGGGTTCTTGTAATCTCAGGATGGTTTTTTTTGATTAGGGTTTTTTGCTGACCGCTCAGTCCCCTTTTGTGTCATTCTGCTTTCTAGTTTTCAGCGGGCCTCTATTTGCTAAAGCTATATACATCATCTCTATGTATGTGCCTTCCTCTCATTTCACCGTCAATACATGTGGGGGGCAACTATATCTTTGGGGTTAATTCCTCTGGAGGCAAGTGAGGTCTTTGTTTTCTCTGCAGTACTAGTTAGCTCTTAGGCTGGTGCGTGGCGTCTAGAACCAACGTAGGCACGCTCCCTGGCTATCTCTAGTTGCGTTTGTCAGGCGTAGGGCAGCGGTCAGCCCAGGTTCCATCACCCTAGAGCTCGTCCGATATTTTTTATACTTTGCTTATCCTGTGCTATCCCTAGCCATTGGGGATTCATGACAGAGACCACGAAATCGAAACGGGAGAAAAACAACGACCAACGAGCCTGTCTAGGATTCAGCCGCTTGGCAGACTCGAGATAAGTCAGATTTTTGTGATCAGTCAAGACCACCACACGATGCTTAGCTCCTTCGAGCCAATGTCGCCACTCCTCAAATGCCCACTTCATAGCCAACAACTCCCGATTACCAACATCATAATTCCGCTCGGCAGGCGAAAACTTTCTTGAAAAGAAAGCACAAGGCTTCATCACAGAGCAATCAGAGCTTCTCTGTGACAAAACAGCCCCTGCTCCAATCTCAGAAGCATCAACCTCGACCTGAAAAGGGAGAGAGACATCAGGCTGACACAAAACTGGAGCCGAAGAAAACCGGCGCTTCAGCTCCCGAAAGGCTTCCACGGCCGCAGGAGACCAATTAGTCACATCAGAACCCTTCTTGGTCAAATCCGTCAAGGGTTTAACCACGCCAGAAAAATTAGCAATGAAGCGACGGTAAAAATTAGCAAAACCCAAGAACTTCTGAAGACTCTTAACAGATGTAGGCTGAGTCCAGTCATGAATAGCCTGGACCTTGACTGGGTCCATCTCAATAGTAGAAGGAGAAAAAATAAAACCCAAAAAGGAAACCTTCTGTACTCCGAAGAGACATTTTGAGCCCTTCACAAATAAGGCATTAGCACGCAGGACCTGAAATACCATCCTGACCTGCTTCACATGGGTCTCCCAGTCCTCAGAAAAGACCAAAATGTCATCCAGATACACAATCATAAATTTATCCAGATATTCTCGGAAGATGTCATGCATGAAGGACTGGAACACAGAAGGAGCATTAGAGAGTCCAAAAGGCATCACCAAGTACTCAAAATGGCCTTCGGGCGTATTAAATGCTGTTTTCCATTCATCCCCCTGCTTAATACGCACAAGGTTATACGCACCACGAAGATGTATCTTGGTGAACCAACTGGACCCCTTAATCCGAGCAAACAAATCAGACAATAGTGGCAAAGGATACTGAAATTTGACTGTGATTTTATTCAGAAGACGATAATCTATACAAGGTCTCAAAGAACCGTCCTTCTTGGGCACAAAAAAAAATCCTGCACCAAGAGGGGAAGAGGATGGACGAATATGCCCCTTCTCCAAAGACTCCTTTATATAACTCCGCATCGCGGCATGCTCTGGTATAGACAGATTAAAAAGTCGTCCCTTAGGGAATTTACTACCAGGAATTAAATTTATAGCACAGTCACAATCCCTATGAGGGGGCAGGGCACTGGACCTGGGCTCATCAAATACTTCCTGGTAGTCAGACAAAAACTCAGGGATCTCAGAAGGAGTGGAAGAAGCAATAGACACCAACGGAGTATCGCCATGAATTCCCTGACAACCCCAACTTGACACAGACATAGTTTTCCAATCTAAAACTGGATTATGAGCCTGCAGCCATGGCTGACCCAAAACAACAACATCATGCAAATTATGCAGAACGAGAAAGCGAATCACCTCCTGATGTACGGGAGTCATGCACATGGTCATTTGCGTCCAATACTGAGGCTTATTCTCAGCCAATGGCGTAGCATCAATTCCCCTCAGAGGAATAGGAAATTCCAAAGGCTCCAGAACAAAACCACAGCGCCTGGCAAACGACAAATCCATCAGATTCAGGGCAGCACCCGAATCCACAAAAGCCATAACCGGGTGGGACGATAAAGAACAAATCAAAGTAGCAGACAAAATAAATTTAGGCTGTATAGTACCAATGGTGACAGGTTTAGTGATTTTTTTTAAACGTTTAGAGCATGCTGAAATAACATGAGTAGAATCACCACAGTAAAAGCACAACCCATTTTGACGTCTATGACTTTGTCGCTAAATTCTGGTCAGAGTTCGGTCACATTGCATAGACTCAGGTCTCTGTTCAGAAAATACCGCCAAAGGATGAGCAGATTTGCGCTCCCGCAAACGCCGATCAACCTGAATGGCTAAAGCCATAGAATCACTCAGACTTGTAGGGGTGGGAAACCCCACCATAACATTCTTAATGGCCTCAGAAAGACCTTCTCTGAAATTTGCAGCCAGGGCACACTCATTCCATTGAGTAAGCACCGACCATTTCCGAAATTTTTGACAATACACCTCTGCTTCATCCTGACCTTGAGAGATAGCCAGCAACGCTTTTTCTGCCTGATTCTCAAGATTAGGCTCCTCATAAAGCAGTCCAAGAGCCAGAAAAATGCGTCTACATTAAGCAATGCAGGATCTCCTGGCGCCAGAGAGAAAGCCCAATCTTGAGGGTCACTACGCAACAAGGAGATAACAATTTTAACTTGCTGAGCGGAATCACCAGAGGAACGAGGTCTCAGAGACAGAAATAACTTACAATTATTCTTAAAATTCTGAAACCTAGATCTATCTCCAGAAAACAACTCAGGAATGGGTATCTTTGGTTCTGACATAGGGCTATGAATAACAAAATCCTGAATGCTTTGCACCTTTGCAGCAAGATGATCCACACTAGAAGTCAGACTCTGAATATCCATGTCTGCAGCTGAACTCAAAGCCACCCAGAGATTAAGGGGATGAGAGAAGCTGGACAGACTGCAGCAAAGGGAGAGGAAAAAAAAAAAATTGTACTCAGGACTTCTCTTATCCCACTTCTGCGATGCATTAAACACTTTTGTGGGCCTGCTGTACTGTTATGATCCTTAGTGGCAGAGGATCACCGAATGGACTAGCTAAGTTACTGAACATAGAACAAGCTCTAGGGAGGTGGTAACTGGACTGACCGCAACCTGATCCTAACCACACACACTAAAGGTAGCCGGTGAACGTGCCTAAATTCCTGGACGTCTCGACGCAGCCTGAGAAACTTGCTACCCCTATAGAAAAAGTAAGACCTCACTTGCCTCAGAGAAATAACCCCAAAGATATACCGTAGGAAGCCCCCAACAAATAATAACGGTGAGGTAAGGGGAAAAGACAAACGTAGAAATGAAAACAGATTCAGCAAATGAGGCCCGCTAATACTAGATAGCAGAAGACAGACAGGGAACTGTGCGGTCAGTAAAAAACCCTATACAAAATATCCACGCTGAGAATTCAAGAACCCCCACACCAACTAACGGTGTGAGGGGAGAAACTCAGCCCCCTAGAGCTACCAGCAAGCAAGGAAATCACATATTAGCAAGCTGGACAAGGACAAATAAATAATCAAGAAACATATTGAACACTGATGAGCAAAAAATAACTAAACAGAAACTTAGCTTCTATTGGCGAGACTGATAACGAAGGAATTCAGGAGAGATCAAAATAGCACTGAATACATCGACAGCAGGCAACCACTGAAAGTCCAGGTGAGCTAAATAGGAAACCAGCTAACAGATAACGAGACAGCTGAACCAGCCTCAGACCTGCAGAATGACACAAAGAGCCACCAGAGGGAGCCCAAAGACAGCACTCACACAGTACCACTTGTGACCACAAGAGGGAGCCCAAAAACAGAGTTCACAACAGGTTATACACTGGGGACAAAGGGCCGGAGGTCATCCACTCTCGGTGAGGGGCCGTAGATTTTATACTGGGGTGAAAGGCTGGAGGCTATACATGGGGGGCGAGGGGTTTGGGGGTTGTGCGCTGGGGATGAGGGGACGGAGGCCATCCACTAGGGGTGAGGAGCCGGAGGTAATATACTGGGGATTAGGGGCCTGATATTATACACTGGCGGTGAAGGGCCAGAGATTATGCACTGGGAGCAAAGGGCTGGAGGTTATACTCTCGGGGTGAGGGGCCTGAGATTATATACTTGGGGTGAAAGGCTGGAGGTTATACATGGGTGTGAGGTACTGGAGATTAAACACTTTGGGGGTGAGGGGCTGTAGGTTATACACCTTGGGGGTGAGGGGCTGGAGTTTTTATGCCTGGCAGTGAGGGGCTGGAGGTTATGTACTGGGGCGAGGGGTCAGAGGTTATACACCTGGGGGCGAGGGGCCGGAGGTTATACACTGGGGTGGTGAGGGGCCAGAGGTTATACAATTGGGGGTGAGGGGCCGGATGTTATACACTGGGTGAGAGGCCAGAGACTAGGCACTGGGGGTGAGGGGCCGGAGGTCATCCACTGGGGCTGAGGGGCTGGAGGTTATATGGTTATATACTGGGGGTGAGAGGCCGGAGGTTATGCACTGGGGGCAAGGGGACGGATGTTATGCACTGGTGGGGGCCAGGCACCGGATTTTATACACTGGGAGCGAGGGGCTGGAGGTTATACACGGTAGGGGGGAGGGGGAGGTGCCAGAAGTTATACATTGGAGGAGAGGGGCCGGAGGTTTTACACTTGTAGTGAGGGGCTGAAAATTAAACACTGCGAATGAGGGGTTAGAGGTTATATACTGGGGCGAGGGGCCGAAGGTTATACATGGTGGGGGGTGAGGTGTCGGAGGTTATATACTGGAAGCGATGGACCGGAGGTCATCCAATCTGGATGCGGGGCCGGAGGTTATACATCTGGGTGTGAGGGGATGAAGGTTCTACATCTGAGGGTGAGAAGCTGGAGGTTATACACCGGGAGTGATGGGCCGGAGGTTATACACTGGGGGTGAGGGGCCGGAGGTTATACTTTAATCCAACAAATTAGGAGAAAATATATACCCTAAATCTTTATAAATAAATTTCAAGTAGATACAAACGAATATCAAAGAAAAAAGAAACCACTTGAAACAATTATTACTCAGATAGTATATTAAAATTCAATAAATCTTTTATTTAAACACCAAAGACAATATACAAAAAGAAATTAAAAACAAGAGGGGCAGGTCAATATATATAATATTGGTACAACAAGTCTCAATAATAGAGTTTACACACCACTGATCACTAAGAAAATATAAAATTCAAAGGATGAATGAGTGGGGAAGAGGAAAACACACAACGCTATGTTGCTAGTGATTGCATAAATGACATATACCTTCAAAAACTCCTCCACAAAAACAATTTTCATCACTCCCTGATGAAGCAACGTGTGAAACGCGCGCTGGAGTGTGAGGCGGCGGGATCACCATACCTAACATGACCACTGGTTAGTACGCACTATGCACTTTTTGGAATTGTTTTTGTGGAGGAGTTTTTGAGGGTATATGTCATTTATGCAATCACTAGCAACATAGCGTTGTGTGTTTTCCTCTTCCCCACTCATTCATCCTTTGAATTTTATATTTTCTTAGTGATCAGTGGTGTGTAAACTCTATTATTGAGACTTGTTGTACCAATATTATATATATTGACCTGCCCCTCGTTTTTAATTTCTTTTTGTA
Source organism: Ranitomeya variabilis (assembly GCF_051348905.1). Lineage (NCBI taxonomy): Eukaryota > Metazoa > Chordata > Amphibia > Anura > Dendrobatidae > Ranitomeya > Ranitomeya variabilis. The sequence goes on from NC_135238.1 coordinate 10,725,646, forward strand.
TATTGTCTTCGGTGTTTAAATAAAAGATTTATTGAATTTTAATATACTAGCTGAGTAATAATTGTTTCAAGTGGTTTCTTTTTTCTTTGATAGCCAGAGGTTATACACCTTGGGGTGAGGGGCCGGAGGTGATACACTGGGGGGCAATGGAAGTGAACAAGAAGCCAGAATTCATGAATGCGACGTGTGTCTCGATACGTGTGTCCTTGGGGTGTAGATCACAGGTGCCCACTTTTGCTTTTTTTCTCAACCTCATTGTCCGGGAATTGTATAGGATCAGTAGCGTAGGGGGGCAGAGGGGGCCGTCCTGTCACATGAAGGGGCCCACTGGGAGCCAGGGCCACTTCTGTGAGGAGGCAGAACACCGCATAGGAGCAGAGCAGTATAATGTCTGCTCCCGTCTGACGGAGACTCTGCACGCTGCTAGCACAGTGGCGGCTGCAGTCTCCCCCTTGCAGTGAATGGTTTCGCCCGTCTGACCTGATCATGAAGCTTTCCCCGACTGCAGTTTTTTTCTTCACTCTGTGCACGCTGGGATTGGCTCAGGCACGCTGGGTCCTAGTGCCCACCTTACCTTCCATTTAACTGACACTTCCTGGTCCTGCCTGCAGTGCAAACTTTATCAGTAAGTGCTGGGGATGGGACTTATTAGGTTTATTAAATTCAGGTATGTCACTGTGAGACCGTTGGGGTATTGTGGGGGCTGAAAGTGGGTGAGGGGGAACAGGACACTGGGGGGTGAATGTGAGACCATGGGGGTATTGTGGGGGAGGGGGGACAGGGCACTGAGGGGTGGATGTGAGACCATGGGGGTGTTGTGGTGAGTGAGGTGGGATGGGGCACTGAGGGGTGGATGTGAGATGATGAGGTATTGGGGCTGAAGTGGGGGAGGGGGGACAGGTCACTGGGGGCTGAATATTATAATGTTTTGTTATGATATTATATGTACTCCATCACATGTAATATTTGCTGTCTGGGGAGGCTGGAGATGGGGGGTCGGGGGCTTTTGATACGTACCACCTGGGTCTTTTATGAGTATTAGTATAAGGAGCCGCATACAGTAACCAGGAGCTGCGTCACATTTACAGCACCACTCCGGCATTATCTTTTATTTCATTGCTGGAGTGGTGCTGACAATCCCCGTCCCCTGCCCCCTGTCTGATACTCACCTTCTGGCGTTTTCATCTGTTTTAGTCTCCGTTCTGCTCCGTCTCCTGCAGTTTGTGACCTGTCCGAGGCTCCAGTGTTTCATGGAGCAGCGCAGAGGTCACTAATCAGTGTGAGTCTGTGGGAGCCTCGTTCTGGCCTCTTTCTCACTCTCAGGCTATGTGCACATGGTGCGGATTAGCCGCTGCGGATTCGCATCAGTTTTCCATCTGGTTTACAGTGCCATGTAATCCTATGGAAAACCAAATCTGCAGTGCATATGATGCGGAAAATACTGCGCAGAAACGCTGAGTTGTATTTTCCGCAGCATGTCAATTCTTTTTGCAGATTCCGCAGCGTTTTACATCTGCTCCTGTATAGGATTCCGCAGGTGGTAAAACGCAGGTGAAATCTGCACAAAAAACACAGGAAATCCGCGGAAATCCGCACACAAATCCACAACAAGTGCACATAGCCTCATAGTCTTACATTATGTGTTATTATTGTGACATAGCTTATAACTTCTGGCCTGTCAGAAGCTGCCCTCACAAATTTGGGCCGTGGGACTGCAGCAGTAATGACCAGATGAGATGAGATGAGTAAATGACCGGGGCATCCAAATCATGACAGGGAGCTGTGAGTCCATCATACTGTGTATAAGGGAGCTGTGCACACATCATACTGTGTATAAGGGAGCTGTGAGTCCATCATACTGTGTATAAGGGAGCTGTGAGTCCATCATACTGTGTATAAGAGAGCTGCGGGTTCATCATACTGTGTATAAGGGAGCTGTGGGCCCATCATACTGTGTATAAGGGAGCTGTGAGTCCATCATACTGTGTATAAGGGAGCTGTGGGCTCATCATACTGTGTATAAGGGAGCTGTGGGTCCATCATACTGTGTATACAGGAGCTGCCAGTCCATCATACTGTATATAAGGGAGCTGTGGGCCCATCATACTATGTATAAGGGAGCTGCAGGCCCATCATACTGTGTATAAGGGAGCTGCGGGCCCATCATACTGTGTATACGAGAGCTGCGGACCCATCATACTGTGTATAAGGGAGCTGTGGGTCCATCATACTGTGTATAAGGGAGCTGTGAGTCCATCATACTATGTATAAGGGAGCTGCGGGCCCATCATACTGTGTATAAGGGAACTGCGGGCCCATCATACTGTGTATAAGGGAACTGCGGGCCCATCATACTGTGTATAAGGGAGCTGTGAGTCCATCATACTGTGTATAAGGGAGCTGTGGGCTCATCATACTGTGTATAAGGGAGCTGTGGGTCCATCATACTGTGTATACAGGAGCTGCCAGTCCATCATACTGTATATAAGGGAGCTGTGGGCCCATCATACTATGTATAAGGGAGCTGCAGGCCCATCATACTGTGTATAAGGGAGCTGCGGGCCCATCATACTGTGTATACGAGAGCTGCGGACCCATCATACTGTGTATAAGGGAGCTGTGGGTCCATCATACTGTGTATAAGGGAGCTGTGAGTCCATCATACTATGTATAAGGGAGCTGCGGGCCCATCATACTGTGTATAAGGGAACTGCGGGCCCATCATACTGTGTATAAGGGAACTGCGGGCCCATCATACTGTGTATAAGGGAACTGCGGGCCCATCATACTGTGTATAAGGGAACTGCGGGCCCATCATACTGTGTATAAGGGAGCTGTGGGCCCATCATACTGTATATAAGGGAGCTGCGGGCCCATCATACTGTGTATAAGGGAACTGCGGGCCCATCATACTGTGTATAAGGGAGCTGTGGGCCCATCATACTGTATATAAGGGAACTGCGGGCCCATCATACTGTGTATAAGGGAACTGCGGGCCCATCATACTGTGTATAAGGGAACTGCGGGCCCATCATACTGTGTATAAGGGAACTGCGGGCCCATCATACTGTGTATACGAGAGCTGCGGACCCATCATACTGTGTATAAGGGAGCTGTGGGTCCATCATACTGTGTATAAGGGAGCTGTGAGTCCATCATACTATGTATAAGGGAGCTGCGGGCCCATCATACTGTGTATAAGGGAACTGCGGGCCCATCATACTGTGTATAAGGGAACTGCGGGCCCATCATACTGTGTATAAGGGAGCTGTGAGTCCATCATACTGTGTATAAGGGAGCTGTGGGCTCATCATACTGTGTATAAGGGAGCTGTGGGTCCATCATACTGTGTATACAGGAGCTGCCAGTCCATCATACTGTATATAAGGGAGCTGTGGGCCCATCATACTATGTATAAGGGAGCTGCAGGCCCATCATACTGTGTATAAGGGAGCTGCGGGCCCATCATACTGTGTATACGAGAGCTGCGGACCCATCATACTGTGTATAAGGGAGCTGTGGGTCCATCATACTGTGTATAAGGGAGCTGTGAGTCCATCATACTATGTATAAGGGAGCTGCGGGCCCATCATACTGTGTATAAGGGAACTGCGGGCCCATCATACTGTGTATAAGGGAACTGCGGGCCCATCATACTGTGTATAAGGGAACTGCGGGCCCATCATACTGTGTATAAGGGAACTGCGGGCCCATCATACTGTGTATAAGGGAGCTGTGGGCCCATCATACTGTATATAAGGGAGCTGCGGGCCCATCATACTGTGTATAAGGGAACTGCGGGCCCATCATACTGTGTATAAGGGAGCTGTGGGCCCATCATACTGTATATAAGGGAACTGCGGGCCCATCATACTGTGTATAAGGGAACTGCGGGCCCATCATACTGTGTATAAGGGAACTGCGGGCCCATCATACTGTGTATAAGGGAACTGCGGGCCCATCATACTGTGTATAAGGGAACTGCGGGCCCATCATACTGTGTATAAGGGAGCTGTGGGCCCATCATACTGTATATACGGGAGCTGCGGGTCCATCATACTTTGTATAAGGGAGCTGCGGGCCCATCATACTGTGTATAAGGGAGCTGCGGGCCCATCATACTGTGTATAAGGGAGCTGCGGGCCCATCATACTGTATATACGGGAGCTGCAGGCCCATCATACTATGTATAAGGGAGCTGCGGGCCCATCATACTGTGTATAAGGGAGCTGCGGGCCCATCATACTGTGTATAAGGGAGCTGCGGGCCCATCATACTGTGTATAAGGGAGCTGTGGGCCGATCATACTGTATATACGGGAGCTGCAGGCCCATCATACTATGTATAAGGGAGCTGCGGGCCCATTATACTGTGTATAAGGGAGCTGTGCACACATCATACTATGTATAAGGGAGCTGCGGGCCCATCATACTGTGTATAAGGGAGCTGCGGGCCCATCATACTGTGTATAAGGGAGCTGCGGGCTCATCATACTGTGTATACGGGAGCTGCAGGCCAATCATACTGTGTATAAGGAAGCTGCGGGCCCATCATACTGTGTATAAGGGAGCTGCGGGCCCATCATACTGTGTATAAGGGAGCTGTGCACACATCATACTATGTATAAGGGAGCTGCGGGCCCATCATACTGTGTATAAGGGAGCTGCGGGCCCATCATACTGTGTATAAGGGAGCTGTGAGTCCATCATACTGTGTATAAGGGAGCTGCGGGCCCATCATACTGTGTATAAGGGAGCTGCGGGCCCATCATACTGTGTATAAGGGAGCTGTGCACACATCATACTATGTATAAGGGAGCTGCGGACCCATCATACTGTATATACGGGAGCTGCGGGCCCATCATACTGTGTATAAGGGAGCTGCGGGCTCATCATACTGTGTATAAGGGAGCTGCGGGCCCATCATACTGTGTATAAGGGAGCTGTGCACACATCATACTATGTATAAGGGAGCTGCGGGCCCATCATACTGTGTATAAGGGAGCTGCGGGCTCATCATACTGTGTATAGGGAACTGTGAAGGCATATTGTGCACATGGGAGCTGTTGGCCCATTACACTGTATATAGGGGAGCTCTGGGGGGCATTATACTTTCTATAGTGGAGTTCTGTCAGCATTATACTGTGTATAGGGGAGCAGTGAGAACATCATACGGTGTATCGGGGGAGTTATAGAATCACCATACTGTGTATAGGGGAGCTGTGGGGGCCTGAGACTGTGTATAGGGAAGCTTTAAGCTCACGATACTGTGTATAATGGAGCAGTACATGGGGGAACTTAGGGGACCTTATTATTGTGCATATGGTCCAATATGGCAGTAAAGTCAATATTCGTTTTTGTATATAGATTTATTTTCAATAACAGAGCGGTCATATTCTGAGGTTCCACTATATTCACAATAAGTGCGCAACCGTAGCTGTAATCAGGGTTAGCTGGTTAGGGGCCCACTCAGATGTTTCGCCCCCTAAGTTGAAACCCTAGCTACGCCTCTGTACAGGATACAACATCTAATCCCTGAGCTGCTCGGTGCTTGGAGGCGTCTGTCGGGCGTGTCTTTTACTTGTACTTTCTGCCGCTGGGCTGGGTGAGCCCATAGGTGAAGTCTCTGCCGCCTTCCTTACTGATGTCGCTTTCACTTCTTTCCTCGACAATGGAGGCCGCTGATCCGGTGGACGCTGATCCGAAGGCCGCTGATCCGGTGGACGCTGATCCAAAGGCCGCTGATCCAGTGGCCGATCTCCTCTGCTCCTTGTGTCAGGACTTTTACACTGACCCCGTCTCCCTGAGGTGCGGCCACCATTTCTGCCGGGTGTGTATTGATTACGTGCTGGATGATTATATGGTGAACGAGAAATATTCTTGTCCATGCTGCAAAAAGAAACTTAAAGTCTTCCCACGACTTGTACGCAGCGCAGAAATACATAATGAAGTGCAAAGCTATAGATCTGCGCAGAGAGGTAATGACGCCACAGAGGAGGTGAACTGTCTGTATTGTGTGGAGTCTCCGAGACTTGCTGTGAAGACCTGTGTGCAGTGCGAGACCCCCCTGTGTGAACAGCACCTGACTCTCCACAACACAAGAGTGAATCATATCCTGACTCCAGCGGCTACAACTGCGTCACTGGCATACAGAAAGTGCAGAGAGCATGGCAAGATCCTGCAGTACTACTGCTCCCAGCATGCTGCATGTGTCTGTGCGGCCTGCTGCTCCACAGGGAATCACCGGGGACATGACATTATGTCAGTGAAGAACGCCTCTGACAATGAGAAGAAGAAATTGGAGAACATTCTCCGTGAACTTACATCGAGAAAAGGAAAGATTGCTAGAAGAATTGAAAGCATGGCTGAAGAGACGAGCAAAGCGCGGTCAGCGACCGACACGCTCCGGACAAATGTGAACGATATATTTAGGAACGTGAGAAAAAAAATAAATCTTTTGCAAAAAGCAACTAAAGCCTCCATGTATAACGCCCTGCAGAAAATCTCCCGTCCAGAACTGACCCGGCGCTTACACAAACAGGAGAGGGCGCTGTCCGTCCAGATCCGCCGTGTCCGAGAGCTGAGCGCCATCCCGGACCCTGTGGCATTGCTGCAGACGGAATGGGATGAAGACCTCCGACATGATGCCCCCGATGAGGAAGCGGAGAGGAATGATGAGCTCGTCCCTTCCAAGTATCCTAATGATGATTCGATCATGTCGTTCTTGTTTAATGGTCTTTCCCAACTTGTGAAAGACGTCTATAATCTGCACAGCCTAAGTGAGTCCCCGGATGTGAGTCCCAGTGGTGACTGCAATGCTATGTAGTGGCCGTCGTGTGTGTGGGGCCATTGAATTCTCACCTAGACAATTTTTTGTGATGCTGGCCACCATTTTGCTGATTTGTATGGGACTGGGAAAAAGGCTATAATGCCTCGCAGCTCACCTGTCCCGCTGCCGCAGCCCTCCATCAGATGTTTTGTGCAGCTCCCTCCGGCCTCTTCTATACTTCTCCGAGACTTTCGGTGCCAAGAAGGCCTCTTATGTGACATCCGGCGCCACCCAAAGCCACTGCCTCGGGTTATGCTCATCATCAGAGGCCTTCTGGGTGCCAGATGGAGGTCTGAGGGAGCTCGGTGGAGGACTGGGTGGGAGGCTGCAGCATCGGGGCAGGTCAGCCACAAGGTAAATAGTATTTTCATCCTTCATTTATTATGAAGGCACATTGGATCCAGACGAGCTTCATGGAATGGACAAATTCTAAATTCTGCACATTTCCTCATCACTAATATTCGGGGATTCGGATCCTCGCTCTCTTTCTAGCAGTCTGTCACGGCTATTATTATTTCTGGGATCTGTTTCTGGATTGTTGGAACATTGATAAATCTGGGTACAAACTCCGCAACTGTAATATCATCTCTAAATGTCTTACGTAGATTTATCCCTGGAAACAGATTTCCCTTTGTACAGTAGAATATCCAGTATGTGATGTGCACTGGGTGGGACTGGAAAACCATCGTCAGGAACGTGTCGCGAAGAATGTACCGGGTTTCCCCAAAAATAATCCCTAGCGTGATTTTACAGGATTTTTGGAGTATGCTTGAAATATAAGCCCTAATTACAGTCAGGACTAGCATGTGTGAGGGGGGGAAATGGTCAATTGTCCAGGGCCCCCACTCTGTTAGAAAAGACATGCTGGGGGCCCCTGAGGTTAAGACTGCTTATGGACCTTTGGTGATATCACGGTCGTGCATCCATTATGTCATCAAAGGTCCTTTAACTGCAGGAGTCTAAAGTATGAAGAGGAAACAGGTGGGTTTGTACCGTATGTGCAGTGTGTGTATATACATGTGTATATATATATATATGTGCAGTGTGTTTCTATATATGTGTGTGTTTGTGTAGTGTGTGCATATATATATATATATTCATGTGTAGTGTGTATGTATGTGTAGTGTGTGTATACATGTGTCTGTGCAGTGTGTGTGATGACATGATTATATGTGAATGAATGTTCATTTTTTTGTTCAAGAATAAATGTGAATTGTTGTTCATGGAAAATACAATACGACGTCCCGTGTACATAAGCCCTGATCCATCTTTCGCAGCAAAAAATAATCTAAGAGCCTGTCGTATTTTCAGAGAACCACTGTAAAGACAATTACTGTTTAAAACGTGCTACCCTTAGATCTAGGGAAACAGACCAGCAGGAAATATCCACCCTGGTGATGTTCTCCTTACATGGGACTGATGATTTCATGGTGATTTATTATGATGTATATCAATAGAAATGTCAATGAGCATATGATGTTTGTATGAAATGTGCTGGAGAGGCTGTATAATCAGTAATAAACCACGGTACTCTCTCTATTATTATTATTATTTATTATTATAGCACCATTTATTCCATGGCGCTTTACATGTGAGGAGGGGTATACATAATAAAAATAAGTTCAATAATCTTAAACAATTCAAGTCATAACTGGTACAGGAGGAGATAGGACCCTGCCCACGAGGGCTCACAATCTACAAGGGATGGGTGAGGATACAGTAGGAGAGAGGACCCTGCCCGCGAGGGCTCACAATCTACAAGGGATGGGTGAGGATACAGTAGGTGAGGGTAGAGCTGGTCATGCAGCGGTTTGGTCGATCGGTGGTTACTGCAGGTTGTAGGCTTGTCGGAAGAGGTGGGTCTTCAGATTCTTTTTGAAGGTTTCGATGGTAGGCGAGAGTCTGATGTGTGCGCGAGAGAAATCTTGTATACGATTGTGGGAAGAGGAGATAAGAGGGGAGTAGAGAAGGAGATCTTGTGAGGATCGGAGGTTGCGTGTAGGAAAGTACCGGGAGATGAGGTCACAGATGTATGGAGGACACAGGTTGTGGATGGCTTTGTACGTCATGGTTAGGGTTTTGTACTGGAGTCTCTGGGCAATGGGGAGCCAGTGAAGGGATTGACAGAGGGGAGAGGCCGGGGAATAGTGGGGGGACAGGTGGATTAGTCGGGCAGCAGAGTTTAGAATAGATTGGAGGGGTGCGAGAGTGTTCGAGGGGAGGCCACAGAGCAGGAGGTTACAGTAGTCAAGGCGAGAGATGATGAAGGCATGGACTAGGGTTTTTGCAGATTCTTGGTTGAGGAATAAATGGATTTGTGAAATATTTTTGAGTTGAAGTCGGCAGGAAGTGGAAAGGGCTTGGATATGTGGTTTGAAGGAGAGATCAGTGTCAAGGATTACCCCGAGGCAGCGAGCTTGTGGGACTGGGGAGAGTGGGCAGCCATGTACTGTAATGGATAGGTTCGTTGGGGGGGTCGCGTGAGATGGGGGAAAGACGATTAATTCTGTTTTGTCCATGTTAAATTTCAGAAATCTAGTGGAGAAGAAGGATGAAATAGTGGACAGACATTGAGGTATTCTGGTTAGTAGGGAGGTGATATCTGGTCCAGAGATGTAGATCTGTGTGTCATCAGCATGGAGGTTACTTATGTCCACTGGTCGCTCTCATCAAGTATTCAGGGGGACCACTCTTCTGCCACCTGGCATCCAGCTTGCTGGGGGGCCATGCACGTCTGATTGACAGTTTTGCCCTGTACCGTGGTGCAAGCAGATGCAGTTTTGCTTCTGTAGCATCTGCGCAGCAGAGGGACAGTGAAGCCGATCAAGCGATTTGGCATCTTCAGACTCACCGCAGAGGTGCTAAGCGTCGTGTGTAGGAGACCACTATACCTCATGGCAGAGGTGGTTGGGAACTTGGAATAAAAAAATGAATCAACAAAATCATTAGTGGAAAATTTAATGTAGCAGCACAGAGAACATCAGAACAAGGACGTAGCCCTCCAGGCCGCTTGGTCACTTTTCAGCCCCTTCTTTCCCTTCCTCCAGTCTTCTGCTTTGGTCTTAGGATTAAGGTATGTTCACACAGGTCGGATACGCTGCAGAGTTTGCATCTGGATTTTCCTTACCACATTGGGGCTGGAGATGGGATTTTATGAAACCTTAAACGGACCTTTCCTGTGGATTTGACATGTGTCGTCAATTTCTGCTGCCGCGACTCCCCGGGGATTTCACTCTTTGTATTGCAAAGTGTAACATACAGGGCCATATTTGCCACTAGGCACTTGAGGGCACGTGCCTATGGTGCCAAAACGTGGGGGGCGGCACCTGAGCAAGATTTTTTTTTTTTTTTTTTAAGTAGTCCGGAGATTGACATGGAGTTGGAGGCCGGCCTGTACTAGGAAAACAGCGGGAATGTCAGTGGCTCTGGGAGCGTACAGGGCGGCACAGCGTGATGTACACACCCGGCCCAGTGACATCTCCACGAGCAGCCGTAGGGGATACGGGGAGAAGATCGGAAGGGAGCGTGGCGCCGGAGCCTGGGAGCAGGCTGGTAAGACGGTGCTGTGCATCCTCCACCGCCAGTCACACGGTGCCTGCCCGCCGCAATGTCTGCCACCCGCCACCATCTGCACTGCCCCAGTTACCACCCAGTCTGCACCCAAGCTCCTGTTTTCGGACATTACCCTTCACTCATCACTCTGCCCACCCTGTGCCTGGGGAGTGCAGGGTGCAGGGTTATGTGGGGGCACATATGGAGGGCTGTAGGGTTGTAGGACTATGGGGGTATATATGGAGGGCTGTGGGGTTGCAGGGCTATATATGGGGGGTACATATGGAGGCCTGTGGGTTTGCAGGGCTCTATATGGAGGGTTGTGGGGTTGCAGGGCTATGGGGGGGTAGATATTGAAGGCTGTGGGGTTGCAGGGCTATGGGGGGGTATATATGGAGGGTTGTGGGGTTGCAGGGCTATGGGGGGGGTACATATGCAGGACTATGTGGGGGGTACCATATGCAGGGCTGTGGGGTTTCAGGATTCAGGGCTATATGGGGGTACATATGGAGGGCTGTGAGGTTGCAGGACTATGGTGGGTACATATTGAGGGCTGTGGGGTTGTAGGGCTATGGGGGGTACATATTGAGGGCTGTGGGGTTACAGGGCTATATGTGGGGGTTACAGAGATACCTGTGCGGGTTGAGGGACATATGTGGGGATTGCAGGGGCACATATGCAGGGCTATATATGAGGTACATATGGGGTTGCTGGGCTATATGTGCAGAAATGTAATAAAACGCATGTAGCAAAATACTCATTGCAGGACCTTAGCCTGAGGCGCAGTCAGTATAACTTGGATGACTATCACATCGCAGTGCTCAGACTGGCCGGCAGTCAGTTTTAGGCTATGTGCACACGTTGTGGATTTCCTGGGGATCCGCAGCATTTTTTTCCATGCAGAAACGCTGCAGAACCGCAAGTGATTTACAGTACAATGTAAATCAATGGGAAAATAAAAATGCTGTGCTAATGGTGCGGAAAATTCCGCACGAAAAACGCAGCGGTTAAAAAAAAGGACCATGTCAATTCTTTGTGTGGATGTGCAGCGTTTCTGCACCCATTCCATTGTAGGAAAACGCAGGGGTAAAAAAAAAGTATGAAATCCGCACAGAATCCACAGTAAATACGCACAAAATCTGTATAAAATTGCTCAGATTCTGACCTGCGTTTTCTGCCAAGAGATGCAGAATCCGCACAGAAAATTCCGGAGGCAAATCTGCAACATGTGCACATAGCCTTTATCTGATCCTACTCGGTCACTCAGGTCTATGGAGATCTGTGAGACACAGATGCAGATTGGAGACTTCACATTTGCTTCCGTTTTTCATCACGGATTTGTTGCTTAGTGATTAACTTGAGTAAAATCGTGATCTTCCAAAGGTTTTTATTGTCTTGGAAGCATGGACTCCTCCACACACAGAAGCAAATCGGTACAACTAGGACGACCCCTGAGGAAACATTGGTCTGTTTCTCTTGGATTTTCTCTCTCACAATGGATGTGTGGCCTTGAGGCTCATGAGGAGGAGTATTTACAGCTTTTGCCATCTTGATTTGTGATCAGATTGCACACGGACACTGCACTGATCAATGTTATGCGTTAGGGCTGTTCAGTTGAATGATTTTTTTTCGCTCCGACTCTCCAGGAGAATAAAATGCCAGCAGGCACTACTTTCTACGGCGTTCGGATCAGACTCACACATTGAAGTCTTAGGGTGTAAGAAAAAAATCTGATCCCACATGGAAACCTAGGAAACTGTATGTGATCATGGACATGTTTTAAAGTAGTTGTATAAAAGTGGATCGCACACGGGTGGCGCATAGATTAAAATCCAATGAAAATTAGAAAATTGTCCACATTTTCTGGATGAAACCCAGGTGATTTCTCATACGCTTGTCCCTTAGACTGTCAGCCGAACCCGGTGATCCCGGCGAGTTTGGCCAACATTAGTCTGGTGTGTATGGGGGACTTTAAAGATATGGGCACTTTTAGTCTGACTTCTCAGTAGGGGGCGTCGCGACTTGGAGTGCCTAGGGCAGCATGAACACCAAATACGGCCCTGGTAACATATAAGGCGCAAACCGCAGCAAGATCCACAAAATGCAGCGCAGATACTGCAACTGATCATTTACTGCTACATTCCCACAGCAAATACGTGAACAAGCCCTAAGGCAGGGAGGTCAAACTCAAATTGGGAAAGATGGAAAATCGGAACACAGGAGCTTTTCTTCATGTTATCGCCCTCCTACCTATCACAGATTCTAACCTTGTTCAGGCTCAGTGATACCAGGTGGAAATACAGGAACTTTTCTTCATGTTATCCCCTCCCTTACCAGCCACACTGTTTTAGGGTCAACTCTCCCTTGTGCAGCTCTGGATGACTCCACTGGGACGATTCAGGAGCTTTTCTTCATGTTATCCTCCTTCTTACTATTTAGCCTGTTTTTTCATCTTTCTTGTATTTTTTTTGTGCAAAACCAAAGAATTGATGTCTCTTCCCACGGCCAGGAGTCTGAGCAGTGAGGCCCGCTCCTCCTCTGCCCGTATCTGTATTGAGGTCGGCTGACACAAGGTGAGCTTGTAATACCAGGGATAGGATGTTAGGATAGGACCGTCCCGTTGGGGTCACCTTGTCGCTGTGCGATGGCTTTTAAGCTTTTTTTTTTTTAATCAAAATAGCGTTGTCTAAGTCCCCTATGTTATTACATGTACTATTACTACATGGTATTTACTCATTTTGTTTTTTTTTCTTGCAAAATGTTTTAAAGATGCCCACGAAGGTAAAGTGCTGGATGTATTTTTTTTTTCGGTGTAAGATAAGATGTCTACTTACATAAGCTATGTAGGTGTACTGAATTATGAAATAGAAAATAAATCCAATTTTTACTTGTGTATGTCAAGAACGAAGGGTTAAAAGTAACCTGCAATCTTCCGAGGTGGCTGGTTTCCAGGCAGCGCCCCCTTGTGGTCTCCACGCTTCCAGCTCCCGAGGACGTTTTGCGCCTCGTGGGCCCCTGTTTATTTTCCGATTTGAGTTTTTTTTTTTTGGGGGGGGGAGCTCGGGATGGATCGTCACATGTTGCGTCTACGAACGACGTGGACACACGAGGAGGTCGTCGTTTCATGCATAAATATTTTATTTAATTTCATGCTCAGTTCATACAAAAATGTGCAGAATATACAAACATCGCTGGTTCACGTGACATGCTCCTCGTATATTAGTAAAGTTTCCTGCAAGAACATGATATAATAAAAATACATTCTCAATACCCCTCCGATGCCCACCCCACAACAGGTATAGAAAGAAAAGAGGCAGGAGAGAGAGACAGGAGAACGGCGGCCGCCTCCAGCAGGGGCAGCATCCATGCTCAGCGGAAACCAGTGCAACAGCGGGCGCAGGACCCGAGGCTGCAAATATCCCGATCACTGACAAAATTATGTCGGGTCTGATGTGCAGCGTGGCGGCATCTAAGCCGGACCAGTCTGATAAACCGGGGCAGAATCCGTACCGGGGGCAGAATCCGTACCGGGGGCAGAATCCGTACCGGGGGCAGAATCCGTACCGGGGGCAGAATCCGTACCGGGGGCAGATTCCATACCGGGGGCAGATTCCATACCGGAGCAGATTCCATACCGGAGCAGATTCCATACCGGAGCAGGCCTTTACTGGCCACACGTCCTAAAGGATGCACTAACTGAAAAGGGATCTGAGCCCCAGAGGCTTGCAATCTACCTGCAAATAAAAACAGAATCAAATGCAGCTCTTCCGCCACTACAAGTCCCAGCATGGCATGGCTATATATAAAGAAAAAGTTCAAGTGTCTCTCTCTTCTCTAGGAAAATCCTTTCGCCTCGTGTTTCCATCACTTCCCTCTCTCCCCCACAGAAGAAAGAGGGGTGAGGAGCCCTCCCCTGCGTGCATGTACTACAAGCAGCATGCAGGACATAGGTGAGTACAGGTAACAGTCATCAGATGGATAGATACGGCGGCCGGCCGGAGGGAGAGGCTCTGCAGAGGGTTCTTATCCCTCATGTGGGGGGATGAAGGGTTAAATCGACCCAGCCAGCCTCCTCCATGTGACCGGTGTAGGAAGGAGAGGGTTAATAATACTGTGAAAACCTGCCCGAAAGGTGAGTGCACATGGGAGAATGAAGGTGAGACGTGCTGCAGCCGGTGAGTGAGGGTCTGCAGAGCTTTTAGTAAACAATTAGTGATGTCTCATGACAGGCAGGCCACGGATTGGATGGGGGAGACGTGCTCTGCTGTCTTGTAGCAGATGAAGGGTTAATAGATTGGTGCCCTGCTGCACCAGAGTGAGCGCATCAATAAAACATGCACCTGCTATACATACAGTGACCACCGGAGGTCACCACTGCACCATTAGAGATCGACCAATGAGGACATTGTAATAGCATGCGTCTGCGGTGTAATGTGTTATATGTCTGAAGTGTAATGTGTGCGGTGTTATATGTCTGCGGTGTAATGTGTGCGGTGTTATATGTCTGCGGTGTAATGTGTGCGGTGTTATATGTCTGCAGTGTAATGTGTTATATGTCTGCAGTGTAATGTGTTATATGTCTGCGGTGTAATGTGTTATATGTCTGCGGTGTAATGTGTCTGCAGTGTAATGTGTCTGCAGTGTAATGTGTCTGCAGTGTAATGTGTCTGCAGTGTAATGTGTCTGCAGTGTAATGTGTCTGCAGTGTAATGTGTGCGGTGTTATATGTCTGCGGTGTAATGTGTCTGCAGTGTAATGTGTGCGGTGTTATATGTCTGCGGTGTAATGTGTGTGGTGTAATGTGTGTGGTGTAATGTGTGCGGTGTAATGTGTCTGCAGTGTAATGTGTCTGCAGTGTAATGTGTGCGGTGTAATGTGTTATATGTCTGCGGTGTAATGTGTGCGGTGTAATGTGTCTGCAGTGTAATGTGTGCGGTGTTATATGTCTGCGGTGTAATGTGTGCGGTGTTATATGTCTGCGGTGTAATGTGTGCGGTGTTATATGTCTGCGGTGTAATGTGTTATATGTCTGCGGTGTAATGTGTGCGGTGTTATATGTCTGTAGTGTAATGTGTGCGGTGTTATGTCTGCAGTGTAATGTGTGCGGTGTTATATGTCTGCGGTGTAATGTGTGCAGTGTTACATGTCTGCGGTGTAATGTGTCTGCGGTGTAATGTGTGCATTGTTATATGTCTGCAGTATAATGTGTGCAGTGTTATATGTCTGCGGTGTAATGTGTGCGGTGTTATATGTCTGCAGTGTAATGTGTGCGGTGTTATGTCTGCAGTGTAATGTGTGCGGTGTTATATGTCTGCGGTGTAATGTGTGCAGTGTTACATGTCTGCGGTGTAATGTGTCTGCGGTGTAATGTGTGCATTGTTATATGTCTGCAGTATAATGTGTGCAGTGTTATATGTCTGCGGTGTAATGTGTGCGGTGTAATGTGTGCGGTGTTATATGTCTGCGGTGTAATGTGTGCGGTGTTATATGTCTGCGGTGTAATGTGTGCGGTGTTATATGTCTGCAGTGTAATGTGTGCGGTGTTATATGTCTGCAGTGTAATGTGTTATATGTGTGCGGTGTAATGTGTCTGCGGTGTAATGTGTGCAGTGTTATATGTCTGCGGTATAATGTGTCTGCGGTGTAATGTGTGCGGTGTTATATGTCTGCGGTGTAATGTGTGCGGTGTTATATGTCTGCGGTGTAATGTGTGCGGTGTTATATGTCTGCAGTGTAATGTGTTATATGTGTGCGGTGTAATGTGTCTGCGGTGTAATGTGTGCAGTGTTATATGTCTGCGGTATAATGTGTCTGCGGTGTAATGTGTGCGGTGTAATGTGTGCGGTGTTATATGTCTGCGGTGTAATGTGTGCGGTGTTATATGTCTGCAGTGTAATGTGTTATATGTGTGCGGTGTTATATGTCTGCGGTGTAATGTGTGCGGTGTAATGTGTCTGCGGTGTAATGTATGTGTGGCAGCATTTGTGCGGTGTAATATGTCTGTGGTGTAAGCTGTGAGTTAGAATATTTGAGGTAATATTATATGTGTGGCACAGTGTGCAGGATAATATGTGCAATAAACTGTGCGGTATAATGTGTTTAGCAGGATATTTGCAGTAATGTGTGTGGTGGAGTGTGCAGTATAATGAGACATGTGGTGTGATGTGTGTGGTGGTACATGTGATGTATGTGTGGTGTGACATATGTGTAATGTTTGAAGTGTGTGCGGTGTAATGTGTGATGTATATGTGGCGGTACATGTGATGTATGTGCGGTGTAATGTGCAGTGTGATGTGTGATGTACGTGCGGTGTGATGTATATGTGGCGGTACATGTGATGTATGTGCCGTGTAATGTGCGGTGTAATGTGTGATGTATGTGCGGTGTGATGTATATGTTGCGGCACATGTAATGTGCGGTGTGATGTGTGATGTACGTGCGGTGTGATGTGTGATGTACGTGCGGTGTGACGTATGTGCGGTGTGATGTGTGTGCTTTCTTTCCTGTCGTTATTAGTAGTACAGGACCAGGATTGGCTAGTTGTGTGTATCACGATGAGATGAGGAGACGCGCAGACACTCACAGGAGTCGTTATCCGCTCACACTCACACACTCGCATCCCCTCACACTCCCGGGGTCTCGCTCATTTTCCTGGCTGGTGTCTCTGTGGAAATGTGAAGGATTTTCTATGAAACTTTGGGGTCCCCTCACCCCATGATGTCCGCAGAGGGGAACGGATTGGCACCAGTTCACAAGACTGCAAAAAAAAAGAAAGAACAGAGGTGAAAAGTCATCGTCCACCCCATCCCCAGCAGCTCAGCACAAGGTATCACACATGACAGCATTAGATACAGATGCGTAACACACAGTGCCTTGAAATAGTCGCCATACCCCATGAACTTTTCCACATTTTTCACTCTACACCCACAAACATAGTGGTATTCCCATCTCCACATCTTTATCCCTGACCTGTCTGGTGAGCTCCTTTGTTTTCATCATGCTGTTTGATCTCTAGTGTTCTCACACAAACCTCTGAGGCCTTCACAGAACAGCCTTAGTTATACAGAGAAGGAATCACACCCAGGAGGACACAATGTACTTATTATGTGACTTCTGGGGGCGATTGGTCACTCAGGATGTTATTTAGGGGAATCAGACTACAGGGGGCTGAATATTAACGAACAGAACAATTGTCAGATTTATATTTTTAAAATAATTAGAAAACCCTGTATCATTTCCTTTACACTTCAGAAACACACTACTTTGTTTTGGTGTCACAGAAAATTGCAATAAAATATGTTTAGAGGGGTATTCCCATCTCCAAGATCCTATCCCAGCATCAATCCATCATCCAAAAATGGAAGGCCTGTGGCACAACTGCGAACCTCAGAAGACATGGCCGTCCACCACCTGACGTCACAAACAAGGAGAGCACTAAGTAGAGAAGCAGCCGAGAGGCCCATGGTCACTGGAGGAGCCGCAGATCCACAGCTCAGGGGAGAATCTGTCCACAGGATGACTATTAGTCGTATACTCCACAAATCTGCCCTATATGGAGGAGCAGCAAGAAGAAAGACATTTTTGAAAGCCGTAAGAAGTCCCGTCTGCAGTTTATAAAAAGCCTTGTAGGGGACACAGCGAGGATGTGGAAGAGGGGGCTCCGGTCAGATGAGACGAAAGGAGGACTTTTGGGCTAAAATCAAAACACTAAATGTGGCAGAAAATTAACACCCTAAAAAAACATCATCCCCACCATCACACATGGTAGTAACAGCATCCTGCTGTGGGGAAGCTTTTCCTCAGCAGGGGCAGGGAAGCTGGTCAGAGTTGATAAAAAGATGGATGGAGCTAAATACAGGGCGATGCTGGAAGAAAACCTGTTAGAGGCTGCAGGAGACTTGAGACTGGGGCGTAGGTTCACCTTCCAGCAGGACAATGACTCTAAACCTCCTGCCAGAGCCACAATGGAGGGTTTATATCAGAGCATATTCCTGTGTGTGAACGGCGCAGTCACTGTCCAGACCCAAATTCCAGAGAATCTGTGACAAGACGTGAAAATTACTGATCACAGACGTCTCCATCCAATGTCACTGAACGAGGGGGCAAAAAAGAGGCAAAATGTCACCTCTAGATGTGCTAAGCTGGAGAGACAGGTGGTCAATGTAGTGACTCAGGGGCGGGATACAAATGCACGGAACAATTAAGTTTGTGGATGTAATGTGAAAAAGGTGGTAAAGTTCACGGTATGTGAATACTTCTTCAAGCCACTGTACGTTACATCATGATAAGATTAGCTACCCGGCTCAGCAGGCAGTATCGCACATGCCCGGCTTAGATACAGTATAACATGTTATCCTATTTCTCCTCTAGTACATTAGTTGGGGTATGAGTCGGCGGTGGGCAGGAATCCCCTCTTCCCTCTGGTGTGGACAGCGCCACTTCTCTGCCGCTTTCCTCTCTTCTCCCCGGCTTTTTCCCTGTGGTTCAGCAGGCAGTATCTCACATGCCCAGCTTAGATACAGTATAACATGTTATCCTATTTCTCCTCTAGTACATTAGTTGGGGTATGAGTCGGCGGTGGGCAGGAATCCCCTCTTCCCTCTGGTGTGCACAGCGCCACTTCTCTGCCGCTTTCCTCTCTTCTCCCCGGCTTTTTCCCTGCGGTTCAGCAGGCAGTATCACACATGACCGGCTTAGATACAGTATAACATGTTATCCTATTTCTCCTCTAGTACATTAGTTGGGGTATGAGTCGGCGGTGGGCAGGAATCCCCTCTTCCCTCTGGTGTGGACAGCGCCACTTCTCTGCCGCTTTCCTCTCTTCTCCCCGGCTTTTTCCCTGCGGTTCAGCAGGCAGTATCACACATGACCGGCTTAGATACAGTATAACATGTTATCCCATGTCTCCTCCTCTAGTACATTAGTTGGGGTATGAGTCGGCGGTGGGCAGGAATCCCCTCTTCCCTCTGGTGTGCACAGCGCCACTTCTCTGCTGCTTTCCTCTCTTCTCCCCGGCTTTTACCCTGCGGTTCAGCAGGCAGTATCACACATGACCGGCTTAGATACAGTATAACATGTTATCCCATGTCTCCTCCTCTAGCACATTAGTCGGCGGCGGGCAGGAATCCCCTCTTCCCTCTGGTGTGCACAGCGCCACTTCTGCCGTTTTCCTCTCTTCTCCGCGGCCATTACCGTTTCCCATTTTCCCTTTTTTCATGGCTGCCGCCTGTGTTCACAATGTTACTTCCAAACCACAGAGGATGCAATATGCTCCTAACCCCTTTAGGCCACAGTTCACAGCTGTCTAGACGGAGCCTCGGGTGCCCTCCAGCAGAGCGCGGCCCCCTATCCGCTGCACCGTCAGCTTCCCGGCGATGCCAGTGCAAGGTGCGGAAATCCATAAGGCAGGCTGGCTCGCTGCCCAGGCCAGCGCCACATCCAGAGCCGGCTACATGTAACGTGGGCACCATCTGCCAGGCCCCAAAACAGCCACCACCCAACAGGAAACCAGGGAGGAAGGCAGAGCGCCCTCAGATGAAATATTAACCAGGGAAAAGCACTTAGCGTCCTTAATTCTAGCAAAACAAAACCACACGAATCACGAGCGAACATCCAAATTACTTCCTATAAATCGTCTACAAAGAGTTCTGACTTGTTTTTCACTCCATAGAAGCTTTTGGCTTTCGCTGGCTCGGTATCTCCCTGGACATTGCTGGGTTATCCGAGAACCCCTAACAGGAGGTTTGTAGCTGCTCATCTGTCTATGTGCTGATTTATGACCACAGACCAAGGCTCATAGCATCGTAGAGTTAGGGACGGCCGTCAGTACAGGAGCTCACTGACGGGTCCTCCGTTCACTCTGCAGCCAGCAATGCGCAGAGGTCAAAGAGCCTGGAGAAGCTACACGGAGAAAAATGTGCATTAAAAATATTTGTAGCCTAAAATATAAAAGCATAAAAATAAAGTTGTCCCAATGCGGTTATAGGAAAAAAGTTACAGAACTCCTAATGTACAGCACCATGGAATTAATGGAGCTATATAAATAAATAATAATAATAACTTCTTACTATTCACTTTAATATCCGTCGTCACAGTCATTGCTCCAAAGAAGCGGGGTGGGCAATGACTGTTCCGAAGGGGCCACGTGAGACACCGACTGTTGTGGAGGCCGAACCAAAAGGCTCAAATTGTTTGAACCAATATTAATATTATTCACTAATTATTATTATTATTTTTAATTAAAAAAAAATAATATTGAGCAGAATTAAGTCTGTGACTCGCTGCTGACGGCTGAGATGTAATGATGGGGCTGAGGGCTGATATGTGATGATGGGGCTGAGGGATGATATGTGATGATGGGGCTGAGGGATGATATGTGATGATGGGGCTGAGGGCTGATATGTGATGATGGGGCTGACGGCTGAGATGTAATGATGGGGCTGAGGGCTGATATGTGATGATGGGGCTGAGGGCTGATATGTGATGATGGGGCTGAGGGATGATATGTGATGATGGGGCTGAGGGCTGATATGTGATGATGGGGCTGACGGCTGATATGTGATGATGGGGCTGAGGGCTGATATGTGATGATGGGGCTGAGGGCTGATATGTGATGATGGGGCTGACGGCTGATATGTGATGATGGGGCTGACGGCTGATATGTGATGATGGGGCTGAGGGCTGATATGTGATAATGGGGCTGAGGGATGATATGTGATGATGGGGCTGACGGCTGATATGTGATGATGGGGCTGACAGCTGATATGTGATGATGGGGCTGACGGCTGATATGTGATGATGGGGCTGACGGCTGATATGTGATGATGGGGCTGACGGCTGATATGTGATGATGGGGCTGACGGCTGATATGTGATGATGGGGCTGAGGGATGATATGTGATGATGGGGCTGAGATGTAATGATGGGGCTGAGGGCTGATATGTGATGATGGGGCTGAGGGCTGATATGTGATAATGGGGCTGACGGCTGATATGTGATGATGGGGCTTATTGTAACTGGTGTTCTTATCTGTAGTACCACAATATAATTTGCTATTGTAAATCTGTAGCAGCAAATCACAACCTTATAATATACTGCTTATCATAAAGTTCATTATGCATCATGTGCTCCTGTCATTCCGCCCCAGTGTAATGATCAGCAGCCCCTCAAACACCCCCCGACACACACACTATGATGCCCCCAATAACCCCACACACACACGTCCCACAGCCCCCCAAACAGTATGATCCACAATAGCCCTCCTATACACACCATATAAAGAACCCACAGCCCCCCAACCCATATGACCCCCCACAGTATGATGACCCACACAAGATGATGTCACAACAACCCCTCAAACTGTATGATCGCCATCCACATAGTAGGATTCCTCTACAGACCCCCGTTTGATGGCCCCACAGTACTCTACATAGCATTATTTCCTGACAGCCCCCAAACTCCAATATGGTCTCCTGAGCTTCTCACCCTAAATATAATGGCCACATTATAAAGCCCCCCCACATAGTATGATGTCCTGACAGCCCCCCACATAGTATGATGTCCTGACAGCCCCCCACATAGTATGATGTCCTGACAGCCCCCCACATAGTATGATGTCCTGACAGCCCCCACATAGTATGATGTCCTGACAGCCCCCACATAGTATGATGTCCTGACAGCCCCCACATAGTATGATGTCCTGACAGCCCCCACATAGTATGATGTCCTGACAGCCCCCACATAGTATGATGTCCTGACAGCCCCCCACATAGTATGATGTCCTGACAGCCCCCCACATAGTATGATCCACCACAGCCCTCCCACATAGTATGATGTCCTGACAGCCCCCACATAGTATGATGTCCTGACAGCCCCCACATAGTATGATGTCCTGACAGCCCCCACATAGTATGATGTCCTGACAGCCCCCACATAGTATGATGTCCTCACAGCCCCCACATAGTATGATGTCCTGACAGCCCTCCCACACTCACCATATGACCCCTCAGCCTCCCAATCCATGACTTCCCACCGCTCGGCCTACCCAGCCCCCCAAAGTATACAACAGCCAGCCACAAGGTGCGATTCCTTCACAGCCCCCCACATAGTGTCATGTCCTGAAATCCCCTCAAATGTCTGATGCCTGTACAGCCCTCTCCCGCACACACAATATGATGCCCCCACAGAATCCCACCCAGATATGCCTTCCCTGGCCCCGTTCCCCCAGCGCTCTGCTCCGGACCGCACTGTGTGTGGACTGAGGCTCCGCACAGCGGTGGGCACCATCGAGTTACCTCATGATGCTGCTCAGACTCGGACGCACCGGCTCAATGGTGGATCGGGGGAGGGGGTCGTCTCCCTTTATCATTATTGGTGAAATAGAAATGCCGGGTGGGGATGATGGCGGTGCCGCTCGGCACCGGGCTGTCCCAGCTCACTGGCGAACAACACTTTTCAGCCCTTTTGGCTGCCCGCCTCCGCGGGTCAGACAGGGAAACCAGACCATTCCCATGAGCGGTGGCACCTCAGCGGTTCTGGATTCATCCTGTGGACACGTGATGTATTTTATCTACAGGACAACCTCATTTAATTCAAAAGAAAAAGAAATGTCACCATGTACAGAGCCGTAGAGAAGGAAATATACAACCACAGAGATACCGGCGGCCATTACTGACGAGAGGATGAGATGAGACCAGAAAAGCAGAAGAGGCCTCGAAAGATTGAATGGAAACCCGAGAGATTGATGGAAAGTGAAATTACAAGAGAGCGAGTGCTGTGCGTCTGTCTGTCACGCTTCACCGGATCCTGCCACTGGCAGCCAACCCGCCGCCGCGCTCCACTGGAGCCCTGACATGGCACGACTAGGAGGGGGCCCGATTACTGGGGAGACACGGCGGCCTCTGTCATGTCCGTCAGCATCTATCCATTAATAGCTAACATATATTTATCCATCTAACCATTAAACTGTAAAGCGCTGCAGAATATGTTGGCGCTATATAAATAAATATTATTATTTACAACTGTATATTTCCTATCTATCCATCTAGCTTATACTTCTCTACACCTCTTTCTAAATTATTCTGCAAATTGGATGTAAGTGTCATCAAGATGTAGTCTTCTGCTTTTCCCATAACCTGTAGGATTTATGTCTCAGGGTCTTTGGATCGGTAAAATCAATCTCAGATCCCTGTGATAATTACTTGCCAAGTGAGGCCCAATGAAAGGAAAACTCCTTAAGAAGAACATTCGCCATTGTTAAGCTGCCACAAGTTTCAAGCAATATGGGAAAGAAAAGGGATCTCTGCTGTCAAAAAGCGTCACATAATGCAATGCCTTGGACGAAATATGAAAACTTTAGCTATTTCATGAAAACTTAAGCGTGATCATCGCACTGTGACGAGATTTGTGGCCGATGCAGTGCACAGACAGGTTCGTGCTAATAAAGGCATAATGAGGAAGGTTCCTGCAGATAAAGGCATAGTGAGGAAGGTTTCTGCAGACAGATTTTTCAGATTAAGAGAGCAGCTGCTAAAATACCATTACAAAGCAGCAAACAGGTATGTGAAGCTGCTGGAGTCCTGTGAATCTTGAGGTATAGGATCCTCCAGATGCTGCAGTTGGGCATAATCCTACTCGGCCACCCCTAAACAGAACTCACAAGCAGAAACGGGTGCAGTGGCCTTGACATACATGAAGATGGATTGTAAACCAGCCATGTTTACTGATGATGCGGTGTAACTCTGGATGGTTGGTGGACAGCCACCAAGTCCCAACAAGGAGGTGGCGGAATCATAGGAAGAGAGCTGGTAGGTCCTTTAGGGTGCCTGCAGGTGTGAAAATGACCTTGGCAAAGTATAAGAAGTTTCTGACTGAACACTTTCTTCTATGGTACAAAAAGAAGAACAGCGCCGTCCGTAGCAAAATCATCCCATGCTGACAATGCACCATCTCCTGCTGCAAAGGAAACCTCCGAGTCATTGGCTACTATGGGCATAAAAGCAGAGAGACTCAGAGCGACCACCACCCTCCCCTGACCTCAGACCTATTGAGAACCTTTAGAGTGTCCTTAAGCAAATGATCTATGAGGGTGGAAGGCCGATCACATCAGAACAGCAGCTCTGGGACATCCAGCAAAGAAATCCAAGCAGAAAGTCTCCAAAAACTCACAAGTTCAAGAATTGTGACATCACAGAAGGCTCCGATGTCACGTCACGTGGCCCGTGAAGATGGTTTGTGATTGGAAAATCTTTTGATTTCAATAAATGTGACGTTTTAATTCCACAAATAACCATTGTCCGTTCTTTACAACTCATGCAATGTTAGGAAACGCTGAGGTGGTGACTGCCTTCACGTTTGGACGAGTTCCTCCCATCGTCTATGTCCACGTGGATCTTTTTACTAAGATCTCAGAGCAGAAACTAGAAGTCTATGAGGTGTTTTGGAATTTGCAGGAGGATTTTGAGAGTTTCCTCTCAGTTTCTGCTCCAAAAACTCCTTGAAAAACTATTTGTGCCCACAGCCTTATGCAGTTTTTGATTAGTGCTGGATCCTACCTGCCCGTTACATTTGTAGACTTTTGCGATATGGTAGGATTGCATCAAGGAACGTCGCCCTTGTGACCGGTGAGTGCACGAATAGATCAATTTGTTCTCTAAGTTCCTCAATATGGTGAGTATCACATCTATCGTTATTCTGTGTAACTCGCGTGTAATATCTATTCGTCCGATGGCTGAGTATCTATCTCATATATATAGTGTAGGCCTCTCCGCTGATATGTTACGGTTATGTACCTGGTCGGAAACCTCACCTGAAGCGTCTGAACATGCACCGCAGGTCCACATACAAGGCTCATGTACCTCTTATGACATTGACCAGTGCCCTGTTGGTGTTTTATGTGAGTAAACGCTGGTGGTGGATTCTCTTTAAATCTGGAGACTTACTTCCAAAGTTGATGACACAGGACACAGTGATGATCAGGAGTCCACCCACCAACGCCACAATGCTCAACAGCTTGGCCACACGTCCCAGTCTGAGAGCCCCGTCCACATCACCTTGTTGGAGGCTGTTACGGGACTGTGGTAAAGGGAACAAGTACAATTAGTAATAGTCCTATCTCATTTATCCTTTTACACCATCATCTATTACTCTTCTCCATCATGTCCCCCATCATCCTTTCATTCACCTTTCTCCACCACTTAGGCATAATCTCCTACAAAACCTTCCTCCATCATCACTGCTCATCCATACACCTCCACCTTTCTCCACCATCTTGGCATAACATCCTACATGACCTATGTCTGTCATCACCCACCATACATTCACGCACCTTTCTTCACTACCTGGGAACAACGTCCTACATGACCAACCTCCATCATCACGCATCATCCTTCCATGCACCTCCACCTTTCTCCACGACCTTGGCACAATGATCTACGTCTATCATCACCCACTATACATTCATGCACCTTTGTCCACTACCTGGGAACAATGTCCTACATGACCTAGTTTCATTATCACCCACCATAAATCCATGCATCTTTCTCCACTACCTGGAAACAACATCCTACATGACCTACCTCCATCATCACATATCATTCTACCATGTATCTTTCTCCACTAGCTGGGAACAACGTCCTACATGACCTACCTCCTTCATCACCCATCATCCTTCTCAGCACCTCCACTTTTCTCCACCACCTTGGCACAACATCCTACATGACGTACCTTCATCATCACCCATCATCCTTCCATGCACCTCCAGCTTTCTCCACCATCTTGCACAACTTCCTACATGACCTAGCTCCATCATCCTTCTCTGCACCTCCACTTTTCTTGGCATCCTTGGCACAACGACCTACGTCTATCATTACCCACCATACATTCATGCACCTTTGTCCACTACCTGGGAACAATGTCCTACATGACCTAGTTCCATCATCACCCACCATAAATTCATGCATCTTTCTCCACTACCTGGAAACAACGTCCTACATGACCTACCTCCATCATCACCCACCACACATTCATGCACCTTTCTCCATTACCTGGAAATGACGTCTTAAATGAACTACCTCCATCATCACCCATCATCCTTCTATGCACATCCAGCTTTCTCCACCACCTTGGCACAACGTCCTACATGACCTACCTCCATCATCACCCATCATCCTTCTATGCACATCCAGCTTTCTCCACCACCTTGGCACAACGTCCTACATGACCTACCTCCATCACCCATCATCCTTCCATGCACATCCAGCTTTCTCCACCTTGGCACAACGTCCTATGTGACCTACCTCCATCATCACCCATCATCCTTCTCTGCACATCCAGCTTTCTCCACCACCTTGGCACAACGTCCTACATGACCTACCTCCATCACCCATCATCCTTCCATGCACATCCAGCTTTCTCCACCTTGGCACAACGTCCTATGTGACCTACCTCCATCATCACCCATCATCCTTCTCTGCACCTCCACTTTTCTTTACCACCTTGGCACGTCCTACATGACCTATGTCTATCATCACCCACCATACATTCATGCAACTTTCTCCACTACCTGGGAACAACGTCCTACATTATCTAGCTCCATCATCACCCATCATCCCTCTGCATATGCCAAGCTTTATCATTCTTCACTTTGTCATCTCTAGCCATAGATCACCCTACGTCATTCACCACCTTCCATCATTTCCCCCTCCGTCCATCCCGGCACATCATTATCCCTCACTGGTCGCTCCTCCATCTTGTCATCACCTTTTCGTTCTTCCGCATCCACCTGTTTACAGCCCTCGTTATCCATCTCTGACTGTCTTCTCCCAGCCCAGTTCCGGCACTGAACATCCCACCACTATCCGTCTACTTTCCGGACATGCTGCTATATTCCTGCCTCTCTTGATCGTTCTTATTTCTTGCAGCCCCTCGTCACCTTCCTCTGTAATTTCCTACCCTCACATGAGGAGCAGATGAAGTGTCCCCCACTGCGGTGCGTTTGGCTTGTATTCCTACCCCCGGCCTGGAATCATCTGCTAATATTCATCGCTTTCACTTTATTTCAATCCATCTCACTTAACAAGCCGGTTGTAGAAATCTGCATTGATCTCCTGCACTAAGTGAGAGTTCCTTCCTCTTGATGTGTCATGTTTAGAAAGACTTCTCCATCTTACTCCTGCTGGAATGAACGTCTGAGATTTCATCTCTCCCTATTTTCCCTTTCTCTTCGGTTTGGCCGAGTGTTTTATGACCTGTTCTACTTTCCCATCCATCTCCTGTCTACGATGCGCTGTGTCAGGCGTAATTCATTCTCTGCCAGTCTCTATGCACAACTGAAGCTTACACCCAACGACAATAACCGTGCAACATGCAACACGTCTGTAAGTAATGAATTAAGGAACATAACCAAAAACTACTTGAAAGCCATGGGCAGCTTACGCCATACTTGCCGACCATCTACGCACCCATCCCCAGGTGCATCTCCTATACCTCTGGCACGTTCCATGGGAAGATGACTAAACTCATGCGTTGTGTAGAGATGGAGACAGCAGACAAGAGCCAAATATGATGTAAAAAGACCAGTGCACACATGCTCCATGTCCACAATACTTACCATGATCGAATACACAAAGCCCACTATGTTGACTGGCCACATAGGGCAAAAACAGGACAGGATGGCAATGACGAGATAGTCCTTTGGCTTTTCTGGCTCAATGCCGCTGGCAGTGGCAGTAGACCCTTGTCGGCAGAGGCTTGGCCGGGGCGAGTTGGATGTGGCTTGAGCCAGCCGTCCTTCTGAACCAGTCAGGCTGGGGGCTCGAGGTCCTCCGTTGGCTGCCGGCTGGGCCTTCAAGTCATTGAGCGATGAAGCTTTGGATTGGATGGTCACTGATGGTTCCACTTCAGATCCAGCAGCCTCCTGAGCAGGCTCTGGTTCCTCTACCACCACCACAGTGGTAGAACATACTGGCTCCGAAGGCTCCGCCGGGGTAGTCTCCACCTCAGGTGGAGGCCCCGTATCTGCAGGAGGTGTTGCCATGGGTAAAGGAGCCAGTGGAGAAGGTTGAAAAGAAGGGATAAAAATGGGCCCAGAAGAGAGACGTCAAGAAGGAAAGCAAGAGCGGAATTCTAAAAGGTAGGAAGAGATAGAAGAGTCATATTCGGGGCAGGTGAGCATGCAGATGTTAGCTATTATCAGGGACATTGGGCACAAAAGCCAAGAAGACCACCTGATCCCTAACATACAATGCGCGGGGACCATTCTCTACATGCTATCATGTTATTTACCTTTATTATACCATGTACGCGTAATATAACTTCTACTGTTATCCAGGACTCCTCTCATTGCACCAAAGAAGCTCTCTGCAACGCCTATAACTCCTCCTACTCCTCATCATTACCACTTATCAGAGACGATTGTGATAACTCTTCCTTTTATTTTCGATCCCCTCCTACTATTCTTTATAAGTGCTCCCATTATAGAAGCTCTACATATCTCCACTTATTGATTCTCTTAACTCCTCCCACTAGACTTTATAACCCCTCCTATTCCTGATCACTCCTCCTACTAGTCTTTATAACCCCTCCTATTCCTGATCACTCCTCCTACTAGTCTTTATAACCCCTCCTATTTCTGATCACTCCTCCCACTAGTCTTTTTAACCCCTCCTATTTCTGATCACTCCTCCCACTAGTCTTTATAGCCCCTCCTATTTCTGATCATTCCTCCCACTAGTCTTTATAACCCCTCCTATTCCTGATCACTCCTCCTACTAGTCTTTATAACCCCTCCTATTCCTGATCACTCCTCCCACTAGTCTTTATAACCCCTCCTATTCCTGATCACTCCTCCCACTAGTCTTTATAACCCCTCCTATTTCTGATCACTCCTCCCACTAGTCTTTATAACCCCTCCTATTTCTGATCACTCCTCCCACTAGTCTTTATAACCCCTCTTAGTCCTGATTACTCCTCCCACTAGTCTTTATAACCCCTCCTATTTCTGATCACTCCTCCCACTAGTCTTTATAACCCCTCTTAGTCCTGATCACTCCTCCCACTAGTCTTTATAACCCCTCCTATTCCTGATTACTCCTCCCACAAGTCTTTATAACCCCTATTTCTGATCACTCCTCCCACTAGTCTTTATAACCCCTCCTATTTCTGATCACTCCTCCCACTAGTCTATAACTCCTCCTATTATTTCAGATTCTTCCTCTTTCTATACCTCTTCCAATTACAATAAGAATCTTCTGCATACTATTCTTATTATTGTTACATATCAAAAAAAATACCACCGTACCCGTGCTTTCCATAGCTCAGCACCACCCTACATCTCCTCTCTGGTCTCAGTCTACCACCCTACCCGTGCCCTCCGCTCCGCTAATGACCTCAGGTTAGCATCCTCAATAATCAGAACCTCCCACTCCCGTCTCCAAGACTTTACACGTGCTGCGCCGATTCTTTGGAATGCACTACCCAGGTTAATACGATTAATCCCCAATCCCCACAGTTTTAAGCGTGCACTAAAAACTCATTTATTCAGACTGGCCTACCGCCTCAACGCATTAACCTAACTATCCCTGTGTGGCCCATTCAAAAAAAACTAACAACATAATCAGGTTACTCCATGTTCTCATACACTTTATGCAGTTAATAGCCTCTGTGTCTGTACTGCTACATACTTAGGCTGATAACTGGTTCATGCAGCTTTACATGAACACCCGAGCCTTACACTATGGCTGGTCCAAATAACTAAAGCAATTGTTACATCCACCTCTCGTGTCTCCCCTTTTCCTCATAGATTGTAAGCTTGCGAGCAGCAGGGCCCTCATTCCTCCTGGTATCTGTTGTGAACTGTGATTTCTGTTATGCTGTAATGTCTATTGTCTGTATAAGTCCCCTCTATAAGTTGTAAAGCGCTGCGGAATATGTTGGCGCTATATAAATAAAATTATTATTATTACTACACACTGTGCACATACACAATACAGTACAAACCTGACATTCCCTATACATACTGGACACATACACACAATACAGTACTCACCTGACCGCCTATACACACTGTACACATACACAGTACTGTACACACCTGACACCCTCTATACACAGTGTACACATACACAGTACTGTACACACCTGACACCCTCTATACACAGTGTACACATACACAGTACTGGACACACCTGACACCCTCTATACACAGTGTACACATACACAGTACTGTACACACCTGACACCCTCTATACACAGTGTACACATACACAGTACTGTACACACCTGACACCCTCTATACACACTGGACACATACACAGTACTGTACACACCTGACACCCTCTATACACACTGGACACATACACAGTACTGTACACACCTGACACCCTCTATACACACTGGACACATACACAGTACTGTACACACCTGACACCCTCTATACACACTGGACACATACACAGTACTGTACACACCTGACACCCTCTATACACACTGGACACATACACAGTACTGTACACACCTGACACCCTCTATACACAGTGTACACATACACAGTACTGGACACACCTGACACCCTCTATACACAGTGTACACATACACAGTACTGTACACACCTGACACCCTCTATACACACTGTACACATACACAGTACTGTACACACCTGACACCCTCTATACACACTGGACACATACACAGTACTGTACACACCTGACACCCTCTATACACACTGGACACATACACAGTACTGTACACACCTGACACCCTCTATACACAGTGTACACATACACAGTACTGGACACACCTGACACCCTCTATACACACTGTACACATACACAGTACTGTACACACCTGACACCCTCTATACACAGTGTACACATACACAGTACTGTACACACCTGACACCCTCTATACACACTGGACACATACACAGTACTGTACACACCTGACACCCTCTATACACAGTGTACACATACACAGTACTGTACACACCTGACACCCTCTATACACAGTGTACACATACACAGTACTGTACACACCTGACACCCTCTATACACAGTGTACACATACACAGTACTGTACACACCTGACACC
The DNA here is from genome assembly GCF_051348905.1 of Ranitomeya variabilis. NCBI lineage: Eukaryota > Metazoa > Chordata > Amphibia > Anura > Dendrobatidae > Ranitomeya > Ranitomeya variabilis. The sequence goes on from NC_135238.1 coordinate 10,757,109, forward strand.
CTCTATACACACTGGACACATACACAGTACTGTACACACCTGACACCCTCTATACACACTGGACACATACACAGTACTGTACACACCTGACACCCTCTATACACAGTGTACACATACACAGTACTGTACACACCTGACACCCTCTATACACAGTGTACACATACACAGTACTGTACACACCTGACACCCTCTATACACACTGGACACATACACAGTACTGTACACACCTGACACCCTCTATACACACTGGACACATACACAGTACTGTACACACCTGACACCCTCTATACACAGTGTACACATACACAGTACTGGACACACCTGACACCCTCTATACACAGTGTACACATACACAGTACTGTACACACCTGACACCCTCTATACACAGTGTACACATACACAGTACTGTACACACCTGACACCCTCTATACACAGTGTACACATACACAGTACTGTACACACCTGACACCCTCTATACACAGTGTACACATACACAGTACTGTACACACCTGACACCCTCTATACACACTGGACACATACACAGTACTGTACACACCTGACACCCTCTATACACAGTGTACACATACACAGTACTGTACACACCTGACACCCTCTATACACAGTGTACACATACACAGTACTGTACACACCTGACACCCTCTATACACAGTGTACACATACACAGTACTGTACACACCTGACACCCTCTATACACACTGGACACATACACAGTACTGTACACACCTGACACCCTCTATACACAGTGTACACATACACAGTACTGTACACACCTGACACCCTCTATACACAGTGTACACATACACAGTACTGTACACACCTGACACCCTCTATACACAGTGTACACATACACAGTACTGTACACACCTGACACCCTCTATACACAGTGTACACATACACAGTACTGTACACACCTGACACCCTCTATACACACTGGACACATACACAGTACTGTACACACCTGACACCCTCTATACACAGTGTACACATACACAGTACTGTACACACCTGACACCCTCTATACACAGTGTACACATACACAGTACTGTACACACCTGACACCCTCTATACACAGTGTACACATACACAGTACTGTACACACCTGACACCCTCTATACACACTGTACACATACACAGTACTGTACACACCTGACACCCTCTATACACACTGGACACATACACAGTACTGTACACACCTGACACCCTCTATACACACTGGACACATACACAGTACTGTACACACCTGACACCCTCTATACACACTGGACACATACACAGTACTGTACACACCTGACACCCTCTATACACACTGGACACATACACAGTACTGTACACACCTGACACCCTCTATACACACTGGACACATACACAGTACTGTACACATCTGACACCCTCTATACACAGTGTACACATACACAGTACTGTACACACCTGACACCCTCTATACACAGTGTACACATACACAGTACTGTACACACCTGACACCCTCTATACACACTGGACACCTGACACCCTCTATACACACTGGACACATACACAGTACTGTACACACCTGACACCCTCTATACACACTGTACACATACACAGTACTGTACACACCTGACACCCTCTATACACAGTGTACACATACACAGTACTGTACGCACCTGACACCCTCTATACACACTGGACACATACACAGTACTGTACACACCTGACACCCTCTATACACACTGTACACATACACAGTACTGTACACACCTGACACCCTCTATACACAGTGTACACATACACAGTACTGGACACACCTGACACCCTCTATACACAGTGTACACATACACAGTACTGTACACACCTGACACCCTCTATACACAGTGTACACATACACAGTACTGGACACACCTGACACCCTCTATACACACTGGACACATACACAGTACTGTACACACCTGACACCCTCTATACACACTGGACACATACACAGTACTGTACACACCTGACACCCTCTATACACACTGGACACCTGACACCCTCTATACACACTGGACACATACACAGTACTGTACACACCTGACACCCTCTATACACACTGTACACATACACAGTACTGTACACACCTGACACCCTCTATACACACTGGACACATACACAGTACTGTACACACCTGACACCCTCTATACACACTGGACACATACACAGTACTGTACACACCTGACACCCTCTATACACACTGGACACATACACAGTACTGTACACACCTGACACCCTCTATACACACTGTACACATACACAGTACTGTACACACCTGACACCCTCTATACACAGTGTACACATACACAGTACTGGACACACCTGACACCCTCTATACACAGTGTACACATACACAGTACTGTACACACCTGACACCCTCTATACACAGTGTACACATACACAGTACTGTACACACCTGACACCCTCTATACACACTGGACACATACACAGTACTGTACACACCTGACACCCTCTATACACACTGGACACATACACAGTACTGTACACACCTGACACCCTCTATACACACTGGACACATACACAGTACTGTACACACCTGACACCCTCTATACACAGTGTACACATACACAGTACTGTACACACCTGACACCCTCTATACACAGTGTACACATACACAGTACTGTACACACCTGACACCCTCTATACACACTGGACACATACACAGTACTGTACGCACCTGACACCCTCTATACACACTGGACACATACACAGTACTGTACACACCTGACACCCTCTATACACAGTGTACACATACACAGTACTGTACACACCTGACACCCTCTATACACAGTGTACACATACACAGTACTGTACACACCTGACACCCTCTATACACAGTGTACACATACACAGTACTGTACACACCTGACACCCTCTATACACACTGTACACATACACAGTACTGTACACACCTGACACCCTCTATACACAGTGTACACATACACAGTACTGGACACACCTGACACCCTCTATACACAGTGTACACATACACAGTACTGGACACACCTGACACCCTCTATACACACTGGACACATACACAGTACTGTACACACCTGACACCCTCTATACACACTGGACACATACACAGTACTGTACACACCTGACACCCTCTATACACAGTGTACACATACACAGTACTGGACACACCTGACACCCTCTATACACACTGGACACATACACAGTACTGTACACACCTGACACCCTCTATACACACTGGACACATACACAGTACTGTACACACCTGACACCCTCTATACACACTGGACACATACACAGTACTGTACACACCTGACACCCTCTATACACACTGGACACATACACAGTACTGTACACACCTGACACCCTCTATACACAGTGTACACATACACAGTACTGTACACACCTGACACCCTCTATACACAGTGTACACATACACAGTACTGTACACACCTGACACCCTCTATACACACTGGACACATACACAGTACTGTACGCACCTGACACCCTCTATACACACTGGACACATACACAGTACTGTACACACCTGACACCCTCTATACACAGTGTACACATACACAGTACTGTACACACCTGACACCCTCTATACACAGTGTACACATACACAGTACTGTACACACCTGACACCCTCTATACACAGTGTACACATACACAGTACTGTACACACCTGACACCCTCTATACACAGTGTACACATACACAGTACTGTACACATCACACTAGAGCAACTACGAATAAGTAGTTGACACAATGAAGCTCACCAGTAAATAAATCATTTAAAATTTAACCTTTATTAGAAACACATAAAAGATCCATATAACCACTGAAATTTTTTACCACGAACAAAAACCCTGAATCAGAGGGGAACATCCACAGTACTGTACACACCTGACACCCTCTATACACACTGGACACATACACAGTACTGTACACACCTGACACCCTCTATACACACTGGACACATACACAGTACTGTACACACCTGACACCCTCTATATACACTGTACACATACACAGTACTGTACACACCTGACACCCTCTATACACACTGGACACTGACAACTGACACCGCCTATATACACTGGATACAACACAATACTGTATACACCTGACTCCCCTTTACATACTGTACACATACAAAATGCTATACACACCTGACACCCCCTATACACACAATATCATACTCACCTGACACCACCGTTACACACTGCATATACACAATACTGTACTCTTCTGGCATCCCCTATATATACCGGACACAAACACAATACAGTACACACCCGACACCCTCTATACACAATGTGCACATACAATACTGTACACATACACAATACAGTACACACCCGACACCCTCTATACACAATGTACACACACAATACAGTACACACCCGACACCCTTTATACACATACAATACTGTACACACACAACACTGTACACACCTGACTCCTCTTACATACAATACACACCCGTCAGCACTATGCGCACACATACACCACGCTGATGCTGTTCCCACATGCAGCTGACACACAATCTACAGCAGACAGCCGCTGTGCTCCGCCACATGGTGAACCCGCACTGTCTCCTCTCTGCAGCTTCTGGACCTATTAGATGTGAATGTAGATGAGATGCAGGAAATTGGGAAGGGGAGGGGGGAGGTGGAGATGCAGAGCCAAGTCAGCGCTTCACCTGGACAAGGGATGAATGAGAAGTTAACTGTGTGTGTGCCGGCTGCCCTATGTTACACACACCCTCCATGTGTCAGGTGTGCGCTGCCTGTGTACATGTGTGCCCCTCCGTGCCTACGCAGCATGTGTTTGGGCTGTTGTATAGTGAGCACATCACTCCTCAGCCTTTCCTCCTCCTCCCCCCAGGCTTCCCCATCCTAATAGCAGTACCAGTATATAATGAGACATTGATATATTGCCTCCTACCATCCCTGCACCCAAAAATCACATAACTGTGAGCGTGAAACATACAGCAGGGCTCACACCTGCACATGCCATGCACCCTGCCCGCATCCCTCCACCATCTGCAGCAGAGCCAGAAATGCCCAGCGATGCTGCTGCCCCTCCCGACACACCTAGATGGGAGCATCTCACCTCCTCTCTTTCCTTCTGTCCTCTCTCCAGCAGTCTCCTGGGGTTAGTTAGGGAAAATGGGGGGGACACAGGACACTAAACCTCACAGGTCAACCCTAGAGGGGTCCGATACCCACCCACCCCCCGACACAAAGCTAAGCAGCGTGTGTCTGGTTGTGAGGATACTGTGTCTGTGTCTCTCTCCCCCTCCCACTTTCTCTCCTTTCCCCCTCTTTCTGTCTCCCTCCCACTTTCACTCCATCTCGCTGTCTTGTAGTAGCTGTAAGGATGCTCAGACTCGCAGCACCTCCCTGGTGCTAACCCTAACACATCCCCTGCCCAGCACTGGCGCCCTTGTGCTAATCCTCACAGCCCCAATGCACCCCTGGGCTCCCTGCATCACTATGCTCTCTGCACCCCTGTGCTCCCTGCACCCCTATGCTGCATGCACCCCTGAGCTCCCTGCATCGATGAGCTCCCTGCACCCCTATGCTCCCGTCACCCCTGAGCTCACTGCACCACTGAGCTCCCTGCACCCCCCTGCTCCCTGAACCCTAGTGCTCTCTGCACCCGTGTTCCCTGCATCCCTATGCTCCCTGCACCCCTGTGCTCCCTGCACCCCTATGCTGCATGCACCCCTGGGCTCCCTGCATCCCTGAGCTCCCTACACCCCTGAGCTCTCTGAACCCTAGTGCTCTCTGCACCCCTGAGCTCACTGCAGCCTAATATTAGTAATAGGACTCGCAAGCGAGAGTACCCTTGACGCTGGGTTGAGAGCTTATCTATTTTAGCCAAAATATTAACCAATACCTCATTTAATGTATTTATCATATGCATTAATTTTTTTTTATCTTTTATTGCACTTTTTATAATTTTTTGCAGGATGCAGCTAGTCCCCTTTTTGTTGGCTGGGTGTACTGGGGCGCCTGTTCCTTTGGGGTGCATGTATATAGTGCTGGGCGGCCCCCCTGACAATATTAGGGGCGTCATTAATATGCTGTTAGCCGGACACTTTGCCCCGCACATCCCTGTGTGACTGGCATCCTACACAAGCCCTATCTGTGTGTAATTTTTCTACTATGCAGCCCCCACTCCATTATCTGGTAGGTGTGGGGTGAATGTTTCTATCAGTAGTTTGCACCTGTGCTGCCCCTGCCTTTACCAGTGGGGGCTGCTGCATCCTGCTAGTGCATTTGTCATCAGACAGGTTTTGGGAAGGCTGGATCCTTATGGTATGGTTTTTTTTTTTTTTTTTTATGTTAGCCTAATACTCCCAGCATCCTAAAGCGCCCTGCACCTCTGTGCTCCCTGCACCCCTCTGCTCCCTGCACCCCTCTGCTCCCTGCACCTCTGTGCTCCCTGCACCCCTCTGCTCCCCTGCACCCCTCTGCTCCCCTGCACCTCTGTGCTCCCCTGCACCCGTGCTCCCTGCACCTCTGTGCTCCCTGCACCCCTGTGCTCCCTGCACCCCTGTGCTCCCTGCGCTCCCTGCACCTCTGTGCTCCCTACACCCCTCTGCTCCCTGCACCCCTCTGCTCCCTGCACCCCTCTGCTCCCTGTCTGGTCCCAGTTATACATCTACACACCCTTATTATGGCCATACAGGTCTGCATTGACCCTCTGCTGGCCAAACCATGCCCAATTCCTACTATGTGGCGGTGGTATCAGGTGTAGCTGTATAGGTATAATATCAGGAGTAATAACCCTGCAGCATGTGGCGGTGGTATCAGGGGTAGCTGTATGGTGTAATATCAGGAGTAATAACCCTGCAGTATGTGGCGGTGGTATCAGGTGTAGCTGTATGGGTGTAATATCAGGAGTAATAACCCTGCAGTATGTGGCGGTGGTATCAGGTGTAGCTGTATGGGTGTAATATCAGGAGTAATAACCCTGCAGTATGTGGCGGTGGTATCAGGTGTAGCTGTATGGGTGTAATATCAGGAGTAACAAAACTGCAGTTTGTGGCGGTGGTATCAGGTGTAGCTGTATGGGTGTAATATCAGGAGTAATAACCCTGCAGTATGTGGCGGTGGTATCAGGGTTAGCTGTATGGGTGTAATATCAGGAGTAATAACCCTGCAGTATGTGGCGGTGGTATCAGGTGTAGCTGTATGGGTGTACTATCAGGAGTAATAACCCTGCAGTATGTGGCGGTGGTATCAGGTGTAGCTGTATGGGTGTACTATCAGGAGTAATAACCCTGCAGTATGTGGCGGTGGTATCAGGTGTAGCTGTATGGGTGTACTATCAGGAGTAATAACCCTGCAGTATGTGGCGGTGGTATCAGGTGTAGCTGTATGGGTGTACTATCAGGAGTAATAACCCTGCAGTATGTGGCGGTGGTATCAGGTGTAGCTGTATGGGTGTAATATCAGGAGTAATAACCCTGCAGTATGTGGCGGTGGTATCAGGGTTAGCTGTATGGGTGTAATATCAGGAGTAATAACCCTGCAGTATGTGGCGGTGGTATCAGGTGTAGCTGTATGGGTGTACTATCAGGAGTAATAACAATGCAGTATGTGGCGGTGGTATCAGGTGTAGCTGTATGGGTGTAATATCAGGAGTAATAACCCTGCAGTATGTGGCGGTGGTATCAGGTGTAGCTGTATGGGTGTAATATCAGGAGTAATAACCCTGCAGTATGTGGCGGTGGTATCAGGGGTAGCTGTATGGGTGTAATATCAGGAGTAATAACCCTGCAGTATGTGGCGGTGGTATCAGGGGTAGCTGTATGGGTGTAATATCAGGAGTAATAACCCTGCAGTATGTGGCGGTGGTATCAGGGTTAGCTGTATGGGTGTAATATCAGGAGTAATAACCCTGCAGTATGTGGCGGTGGTATCAGGTGTAGCTGTATGGGTGTAATATCAGGAGTAATAACCCTGCAGTATGTGGCGGTGGTATCAGGGTTAGCTGTATGGGTGTAATATCAGGAGTAATAACCGTGCAGTATGTGGCGGTGGTATCAGGTGTAGCTGTATGGGTGTACTATCAGGAGTAATAACCCTGCAGTATGTGGCGGTGGTATCAGGTGTAGCTGTATGGGTGTAATATCAGGAGTAATAACCCTGCAGTATGTGGCGGTGGTATCAGGGTTAGCTGTATGGGTGTAATATCAGGAGTAATAACCCTGCAGTATGTGGCGGTGGTATCAGGGGTAGCTGTATGGGTGTAATATCAGGAGTAATAACCCTGCAGTATGTGGCGGTGGTATCAGGGTTAGCTGTATGGGTGTAATATCAGGAGTAATAACCCTGCAGTATGTGGCGGTGGTATCAGGTGTAGCTGTATGGGTGTAATATCAGGAGTAATAACCCTGCAGTATGTGGCGGTGGTATCAGGGTTAGCTGTATGGGTGTAATATCAGGAGTAATAACCCTGCAGTATGTGGCGGTGGTATCAGGTGTAGCTGTATGGGTGTAATATCAGGAGTAATAACCCTGCAGTATGTGGCGGTGGTATCAGGGTTAGCTGTATGGGTGTAATATCAGGAGTAATAACCCTGCAGTATGTGGCGGTGGTATCAGGGTTAGCTGTATGGGTGTAATATCAGGAGTAATAACCCTGCAGTATGTGGCGGTGGTATCAGGGGTAGCTGTATGGGTGTTATATCAGGAGTAATAACCCTGCAGTATGTGGCGGTGGTATCAGGGTTAGCTGTATGGGTGTAATATCAGGAGTAATAACCCTGCAGTATGTGGCGGTGGTATCAGGGTTAGCTGTATGGGTGTAATATCAGGAGTAATAACCCTGCAGTATGTGGCGGTGGTATAAGGTGTAGCTGTATGGGTGTACTATCAGGAGTAATAACCCTGCAGTATGTGGCGGTGGTATCAGGGGTAGCTGTATGGTGTAATATCAGGAGTAATAACCCTGCAGTATGTGGCGGTAGTATCAGGTGTAGCTGTATGGGTGTAATATCAGGAGTAATAACCCTGCAGTATGTGGCGGGGGTATCAGGGGTAGCTGTATGGGTGTAATATCAGGAGTAATAACCCTGCAGTATGTGGCGGTGGTATCAGGTGTAGCTGTATGGGTGTAATATCAGGAGTAATAACCCTGCAGTATGTGGCGGTGGTATCAGGTGTAGCTGTATGGTGTAATATCAGGAGTAATAACCCTGCAGTATGTGGCGGTGGTATCAGGTATAGCTGTATGGGTGTAATATCAGGAGTAATAACCCTGCAGTATGTGGCGGTGGTATCAGGGGTAGCTGTATGGGTGTAATATCAGGAGTAATAACCCTGCAGTATGTGGCGGTGGTATCAGGGTTAGCTGTATGGGTGTAATATCAGGAGTAATAACCCTGCAGTATGTGGCGGTGGTACCAGGTATAGCTGTATGGGTGTAATATCAGGAGTAATAACCCTGCGGTATGTGGCGGTGGTATCAGGTGTAGCTGTATGGGTGTAATATCAGGAGTAATAACCCTGCAGTATGTGGCGGTGGTATCAGGTATAGCTGTATGGTGTAATATCAGGAGTAATGACCCTGCAGTATGTGGCGGTGGTATCAGGGGTAGCTGTATGGGTGTAATATCAGGAGTAATAACCCTGCAGTATGTGGCGGTGGTATCAGGTGTAGCTGTATGGGTGTAATATCAGGAGTAATAACCCTGCAGTATGTGGCGGTGGTATCAGGTATAGCTGTATGGTGTAATATCAGGAGTAATGACCCTGCAGTATGTGGCGGTGGTATCAGGTGTAGCTGTATGGGTGTAATATCAGGAGTAATAACCCTGCAGTATGTGGCGGTGGTATCAGGTGTAGCTGTATGGGTGTAATATCAGGAGTAATAACCCTGCAGTATGTGGCGGTGGTATCAGGGTTAGCTGTATGGGTGTAATATCAGGAGTAATAACCCTGCAGTATGTGGCGGTGGTATCAGGTGTAGCTGTATGGGTGTAATATCAGGAGTAATAACCCTGCGGTATGTGGCGGTGGTATCAGGTGTAGCTGTATGGGTGTAATATCAGGAGTAATAACCCTGCAGTATGTGGCGGTGGTATCAGGTATAGCTGTATGGTGTAATATCAGGAGTAATGACCCTGCAGTATGTGGCGGTGGTATCAGGGGTAGCTGTATGGGTGTAATATCAGGAGTAATAACCCTGCAGTATGTGGCGGTGGTATCAGGTGTAGCTGTATGGGTGTAATATCAGGAGTAATAACCCTGCAGTATGTGGCGGTGGTATCAGGTATAGCTGTATGGTGTAATATCAGGAGTAATGACCCTGCAGTATGTGGCGGTGGTATCAGGTGTAGCTGTATGGGTGTAATATCAGGAGTAATAACCCTGCAGTATGTGGCGGTGGTATCAGGTGTAGCTGTATGGGTGTAATATCAGGAGTAATAACCCTGCAGTATGTGGCGGTGGTATCAGGGTTAGCTGTATGGGTGTAATATCAGGAGTAATAACCCTGCAGTATGTGGCGGTGGTATCAGGTGTAGCTGTATGGGTGTAATATCAGGAGTAATAACCCTGCAGTATGTGGCGGTGGTATCAGGGGTAGCTGTATGGTGTAATATCAGGAGTAATGACCCTGCAGTATGTGGCGGTGGTATCAGGAGTAATAACCCTGCAGTATGTGGCGGTGGTATCAGGGGTAGCTGTATGGGTGTAATATCAGGAGTAATAACCCTGCGGTATGTGGCGGTGGTATCAGGGGTAGCTGTATGGGTGTAATATCAGGAGTAATAACCCTGCGGTATGTGGCGGTGGTATCAGGGGTAGCTGTATGGGTGTAATATCAGGAGTAATAACCCTGCAGTATGTGGCGGTGGTACCAGGTGTAGCTGTATGGGTGTAATATCAGGAGTAATAACCCTGCAGTATGTGGCGGTGGTATCAGGTGTAGCTGTATGGGTGTAATATCAGGAGTAATAACCCTGCGGTATGTGGCGGTGGTATCAGGTGTAGCTGTATGGGTGTAATATCAGGAGTAATAACCCTGCAGTATGTGGCGGTGGTATCAGGGGTAGCTGTATGGGTGTAATATCAGGAGTAATAACCCTGCAGTATGTGGCGGTGGTATCAGGTGTAGCTGTATGGGTGTAATATCAGGAGTAATAACCCTGCGGTATGTGGCGGTGGTATCAGGTGTAGCTGTATGGGTGTAATATCAGGAGTAATAACCCTGCGGTATGTGGCGGTGGTATCAGGTGTAGCTGTATGGGTGTACTATCAGGAGTAATAACCCTGCAGTATGTGGCGGTGGTATCAGGGGTAGCTGTATGGTGTAATATCAGGAGTAATAACCCTGCAGTATGTGGCGGTGGTATCAGGTATAGCTGTATGGGTGTACTATCAGGAGTAATAACCCTGCAGTATGTGGCGGTGGTATCAGGGGTAGCTGTATGGGTGTAATATCAGGAGTAATAACCCTGCAGTATGTGGCGGTGGTATCAGGGGTAGCTGTATGGGTGTACTATCAGGAGTAATAACCCTGCGGTATGTGGCGGTGGTATCAGGGGTAGCTGTATGGTGTAATATCAGGAGTAATAACCCTGCAGTATGTGGCGGTGGTATCAGGGTTAGCTGTATGGGTGTTATATCAGGAGTAATAACCCTGCAGTATGTGGCGGTGGTATCAGGGTTAGCTGTATGGGTGTAATATCAGGAGTAATAACCCTGCAGTATGTGGCGGTGGTATCAGGTGTAGCTGTATGGGTGTAATATCAGGGGTAATAACCCTGCAGTATGTGGCGGTGGTATCAGGTGTAGCTGTATGGGTGTAATATCAGGGGTAATAACCCTGCAGTATGTGGCGGTGGTATCAGGTGTAGCTGTATGGGTGTAATATCAGGAGTAATAACCCTGCAGTATGTGGCGGTGGTATCAGGGGTAGCTGTATGGGTGTTATATCAGTAGTTATAACCCTGCAGTATGTGGCGGTGGTATCAGGTGTAGCTGTATGGGTGTAATATCAGGAGTATTAACCCCGTCAGATATAATTTGGGGGCTGGTGACTACACCCCCACCAAGTCCTGGGACAGGGACGGCACCTTTCACACTTTCGGTATAAATTCCGGAGCTGGAGGAAGATGGTAAGGAAATACTTGTCGCATGAAATGAGCCGGGTGATAAATTATACATAGCTGTGGGTGGAAATCCCTTTTAACACTTTACGTTGAGGACTTTTGGGGTTTCTGTGCCCGGCTAACCACGAATAACACGTCTTCTCATGCAGAATGCTAGGACTTGTAGTTCTACAGCCGGCGGCCCCTTGCAGGTCGCCCCCCAGCTAAAGGCAGATCTCCTGCCCCGAGTCGTGTCTGCGGCATGGCGGCCCCTCGCACTTGTTTGTCACTACACCTCATCTCTCACTATCCATCCATAATGTAAGCACGTCTGGGCCCATGAATTATTCATGACCGCAGGAGGTCCCATAGGAGACATTCTGTGTTAACCCCCGCCACACAGGAGCCGAGAGCCGGGCTTCCCCGAGAAGAAAATACCCTGGATCCAGGCGGAGAATCGCCAGTCAGCGATGGGAAAACAACGACAAAGCTTTTATGGGGAAAGCCGGAAAATAAGACAATGGCGGGGGGAGAAGATGAAGGCAAATACAAGACAGAAGCTGCTGTGGTGATGGAGGAGGCAGGGGCGAGGGTGTGAGGAAACAGACAGCCGAAATAAAGGAACACGGAAGATTTGAGGAATTGTATTAAGGGGCACAGAGATGATGGAAGGGGGGATCCCAGGGTGCTGGGGAAGAAGAGAGATGGCGTGAAAAAAGAAACAGGACGCTGATTAAGAATTCATGAGTGAACAAATGTGAAAATATACAAAGGGTTAAATGGGGTAAGATGTGACGGAGGCAGTGATGAAGTAGAAATGAAGGGACATAGGTAAGGGCGGCAGATAGAAGGGTATGAAGGAAGGGACACGGGTAATGGTAGCAGGGAGAAGAGTATGAGGGAAGGGACATAGGTAAGGGCAGAAGAGAGGGTATGAAGGAAGGGACACGGGTATTGGTGGCAGTGAGAAGAGTATGAGAGAAGGGACATGAGTAAGGCAGCAGTTAGAAAAGTATAAAGGAAGGGATCTGGGTAAGGGCAGCAGAGAGAAGGGTATGAAAGAAGGGACATGGGTAAGGTCAGTGGTGAGAAGGGTATGAAGGAAGGGACATAGGTAAGGACAGCGGTAAGAAGGGTATGAAAGAAGGGACATGGGTAAGGTCAGTGGTGAGAAGGGTATGAAGGAAGGGACATAGGTAAGGACAGCGGTAAGAAGGGTATGAAAGAAGGGACATGGGTAAGGTCAGTGGTGAGAAGGGTATGAAGGAAGGGACATAGGTAAGGACAGTGGTGAGAAGGGTATGAAGGAAGGGACATAGGTAAGGGCGGCAGTGAGAAGGGTATGAAGGAAGGGACACTGGTATTGGTGGTAGTGAGAAGAGTATGAGGGAAGGGACATGGGTAAGGGAGGCAGTGAGAAGGGTATGAAGGAAGGGACATGGGCAAGAGCGGCAGTGAGAAGGGTATGAAGGAAGGGACATGGGTAAGGGCAGCGGTGAGAAGGGTATGCAGGAAGGGACATGAGTAAGGGCGGCAGGGAGAAGGGTATGAAGGAAGGGACATGGGTAAGGGCAGCAGTGAGAAGGGTATAAAGGAAAGGACATGGGTAAGGGTGGCAGATAGAAGGGTATGAAGGAAAGGACATGGGTAAGGGCAGCCGTGAGAAGGGTATGAAGGAAGGGACATGGGCAAGAGCAGCAGTGAGAAGAGTATAAAAGGACCTGTGGGGTGGCAGATAGAAGGGTATGAAGGAAGGGACATGGGTATGAAGGAAGGGACATGGATAAGGGAAGATGTGAAATGATAGCTTTGTAGAACACCAGAGAGAGGTAGCGAGGAGAAAGTTGACGGGGTGTGTGGGGCGGCAAGGTGGAGATGATGGGGTCTCACATCTCATGAAGAAAGGATGCCAGAGGTTATTCCTAAAAGCCGGAGTGCTGGTAAAGATAAAAGGTAACAAGGATCGGGAACCTACAGGAGAATACAAATAATTTGGAGACATGTTCTGGTTGGGAATCTCGAGGATCCGATTTTGGCATTGTTGTACATTGTCATCTGTCCCGGAGAAAGAACTAAGGGGGCAAAGATCGGCCCTGAGGTGTAGTGCGGACACACGGCGGGTGAGCGAGACCGTAATAAGGACACAGGAGATTTATGGGGAACCAGGAGCTGATGAGGCAGAAAAATGATGGGGCAGAGGGGAGTGTAAGCGATATAGCGGAGGCAGGAAGAACGAGGCGTCAGAAGCGGTGATATTCTGAGGACGACTGGGCGGCATTGGGCTGATGCTTTATATGGCGCCATTTTACAGATTTTTTGGCTCCTGATGGATATGCTACATAATAGCTTCATACAACACTGGAGAGAACAACCCTCTATACGTCTCCATGTGGGCGGCAGGACCTCACGTCACTATGTGGGCACCTTAGACTCTGAACACCTTGGAGGCCATTTATTACTATAACTCACGAATCCCCTCAAAAAGTTTGTGCACCCCTCTTATTGCATCAAGATCTACATCTCCCATCACACCGAAATATTCCCTGCAGATAGAGGAGCGGTAATGGGGGCGATCCAGGAGACAATATGTGAGGATCACAATGTGGAAGATTCTGATTTGTGGATGAATATCTGCATTTCTCATCACTGAGAGACTCCATGGAAACTGGAGCAGATACCTGCACATCACACAGCGTGCGTGGCCCCAACGTGCTAACGAAGCAGAATGCACATCTGTGTGCTGTGCCAGGACTGCCCCCTGCTGGGGAGACACCGCCTGACGTCACTGCACACAGCTCAGGACTTCGCCTTCATGCACTGGAGGCCAAGAACCACACAAGATAGTCCACATCTCTGACCACCCGTGCCGGTGCCCCCAAATATCACCACAGTCTACACCGATCACACCAAACGCTCCGGTATAGGAGTTCACAACGTTCTTAAGTATCTTACATACACCATATAGACATCATACAAATCCATTATATTCTGAATGATCCTCTCGTCATTACTGAGAATAGAGTCCAAAAATCAGCATCATCCTGATTAATGTCCTTGGTATTATCTGCCAAGAGGAGCGGAAGAAGTAAAAATTGTGCAAAATACATTTATACCCGCTATATACAAGACTTATTACATGCTGCTACTATAATACTGCCCCTATGTACAAGAATATAACTACTATAATACTGCCACTATGTACAGTACAAGAATATAACTACTATAATACTGCTCCTTGTACAAGAATATAACTACTATAATACTGCCCCCTATGTACAAGAATATAACTGCTATAATACTGCCCCCTATGTACAAGAATATAACTACTATAATACTGCTCCTATGTACAAGAATATAACTACTATAATACTGCTCCTATGTACACGAATATAACTACTATAATACTGCCCCTATGTACAAGAATATAACTACTATAATACTGCCCCTATGTACAAGAATATAACTACTATAATACTGCCCCTATGTACAAGAATATAACTACTATAATACTGCCCCTATGTACAAGAATATAACTACTATAATACTGCCCCTATGTACAAGAATATAACTACTATAATACTGCCCCTATGTACAAGAATATAACTACTATAATACTGCCCCTATGTACAAGAATATAACTACTATAATACTGCCCCCTATGTACAAGAATATAGCTACTATAATACTGCCCCCTATGTACAAGAATATAACTACTATAATACTGCCCCTATGTACAAGAATATAACTACTATAATACTGCTCCTATGTACAAGAATATAACTACTATAATACTGCCCCTATGTACAAGAATATAACTACTATAATACTGCCCCTATGTACAAGAATATAACTACTATAATACTGCCCCTATGTACAAGAATATAACTACTATAATACTGCCCCTATGTACAAGAATATAACTACTATAATACTGCCCCTATGTACAAGAATATAACTACTATAATACTGCCCCTATGTACAAGAATATAACTACTATAATACTGCCCCTATGTACAAGAATATAACTACTATAATACTGCTCCTATGTACAAGAATATAACTACTATAATACTGCTCCTATGTACAAGAATATAACTACTATAATACTGCTCCTATGTACAAGAATATAACTACTATAATACTGCTCCTATGTACAAGAATATAACTACTATAATACTGCTCCTATGTACAAGAATATAACTACTATAATACTGCCCCTATGTACAAGAATATAACTACTATAATACTGCCCCTATGTACAAGAATATAACTACTATAATACTGCCCCTATGTACAAGAATATAACTACTATAATACTGCTCCTATGTACAAGAATATAACTACTATAATACTGCCCCTATGTACAAGAATATAACTACTATAATACTGCCCCTATGTACAAGAATATAACTACTATAATACTGCCCCTATGTACAAGAATATAACTACTATAATACTGCTCCTATGTACAGAATATAACTACTATAATACTGCTCCTATGTACAAGAATATAACTACTATAATACTGCCCCTATGTACAGGAATATAACTACTATAATACTGCCCCTATGTACAAGAATATAACTACTATAATACTGCTCCTATGTACAAGAATATAACTACTATAATACTGCCCCTATGTACAGAATATAACTACTATAATACTGCCCCTATGTACAAGAATATAACTACTATAATACTGCCCCTATGTACAGAATATAACTACTATAATACTGCTCCTATGTACAAGAATATAAACTACTATAATACTGCCCCTATATACAAGAATATAACTACTATAATACTGCTCCTATGTACAAGAATATAACTACTATAATACTGCTCCTTGTACAAGAATATAACTACTATAATACTGCCCCCTATGTACAAGAATATAACTACTATAATACTGCCACTATGTACAGTACAAGAATATAACTACTATAATACTGCTCCTATATACAAGAATATAACTACTATAATACTGCTCCTATGTACAAGAATATAACTACTATAATACTGCTCCTATGTACAAGAATATAACTACTATAATACTGCCCCTATATACAAGAATATAACTACTATAATACTGCTCCTATATACAAGAATATAACTACTATAATACTGCTCCTATGTACAAGAATATAACTACTATAATACTGCTCCCTATGTACAAGAATATAACAACTATAATACTGCCCCTATGTACAAGAATATAACTACTATAATACTGCCCCTATGTACAAGAATATAACTACTATAATACTGCTCCTATGTACAAGAATATAACTGCTATAATACTGCCCCCTATGTACAAGAATATAACTACTATAATACTGCCCCTATGTACAAGAATATAACTACTATAATACTGCCCCTATGTACAAGAATATAACTACTATAATACTGCCCCCTATGTACAAGGATATAACTACTATAATACTGCTCCTATGTACAAGAATATAACTACTATAATACTGACCCTATGTATAAGAATATAACTACTATAATACTGCCCCTATGTGCAAGAATATTACTACTATAATACTGCTCCTATGTACAAGAATATAACTACTATAATACTGCCCCTATGTACAAGAATATAACTACTATAATACTGCCCCTATGTACAAGAATATAACTACTATAATACTGCCCGTACATACAAGAATATAACTACTATAATACTGCCCCATGTACAAGAATATAACTACTATAATACTGCTCCTATGTACAAGAATATAACTGCTATAATACTGCCACTATATACAAGAATATAACTACTATAATACTGCCCCTATGTATAAGAATATAACTACTATAATACTGCTCCCTATGTACAAGAATATAACTGCTATAATACTGCTCCCTATGTACAAGAATATAACTACTATAATACTGCTCCTATGTACAAGAATATAACTGCTATAATACTGCCCCCTATGTACAAGAATATAACTACTATAATACTGCTCCTATGTACAAGAATATAACTACTATAATACTGCTCCTATGTACAAGAATATAACTACTATAACACTGCCCCTATGTACAAGAATATAACTACTATAATACTGCTCCTACGTACAAGAATATAACTACTATAATACTGCTCCCTATGTACAAGAATATAACTACTATAATACTGCTCCTATGTACAAGAATATAACTACTATAATACTGCCACTATATACAAGAATATAACTACTATAATACTGCCCCTATGTATAAGAATATAACTACTATAATACTGCCCCTATGTACAAGAATATAACTACTATGATACTGCCCCTATGTACAAGGATATAACTACTATAATACTGCTCCTATGTACAATCCAGGAACTTTTGTGGTTATTTTCATGGTTTTTAGCATATTAGAGGCAGGGCCAAATTCAGGTTTTTATGGGTCCCGGGCAAAAGAGTCTCAGTGGCCCCTTCAACACATATCACAAGTCATGATGCACAGATAAGAAATATATGTATAGTACAATCCCAAAGATCTCACTGCTTACATAACATGAGTGTACAAAGTATAGTCCTCCATACAGTATAACGAGCCCCATATACAGTGGGGGAAATAAGTATTGGATCCCTCGCTGATTTTGTAAGTTTGCCCACTGACAAAGACATGAACAATCTATAAATTTAAGGGTAAGTTAATTTTAACATTGAGAGATAGAATATCACAAATAAAATCCAGAAAATCACATTGTATAAATTATATAAATGTATTTGCATTTTGCAGTGAGAAATAAGTATTTGACCCCCTACCAACCATTAAGAGTTCCGGCTCCTACAGACCAGTCAGACTCCTAATCACCTCGTTACCTGCATTACAGAGAGCTGTTACATAGTCACCTTTATAAAAGACTCCTGTCCACAGACTCAATCAGTCAGACTCTGACCTCTGCAACATGGGCAAGACCAAAGAGCTTTATAAGGATGTCAGGGACAAGATCCTAGACCTGCACAAAGCTGGAATGGGCTACAAAACCATAAGTAAGACGCTGGGTGAGGAGGAGACAACTGTTGGTGCAATACTAAGAAAATGGAAGAAATACAAAATGACTGTCAATCGACATCGATCTGGGGCACCGTGCAAAATCTCACCTCGTGGGGAATCCTGATCATGAGGAAGGTGAGAGATCAGCCTAAAACTACACGGGGGGAACTTGTTAATGATCTCAAGGCAGCTGGGACCACAGTCACCAAGAAAACCATTGGTAACACATTACGCCGTAAAGGTTTAAAATTATGCAGTGCCCGCAATGTCCCCCTGCTCAAGCAGACACATGTGTGGCCCGTCTGAAGTTTTCCAATGAATACCTGGATGACTGAGTGATTGGGAGAAGGTGCTGAGACAAAAAAAAAAAAAAAAAGAGGTCTTTGGCATTAACTCAACTCGCCGTGTTTGGAGGAAGAGAAATGCTGCCTATAACCCAAAGAACACCATCCCCACTGTCAAGCATGGAGGTGGAATCATTATGTTTTGGGGGTGTTTCTCTGCTAAGAGCACAGGACTACTTCACCGCATCAATGGGAGAATGGATGGAGCCATGTACCGTAAAATCATGAGTGACAACCTCCTTCCCTCAGAACATTAATAATGGGTGGTGGTTGGGTGTTCCAGCAAGACAATGACCCAAAACATACAGCCAAGGCAACAAAGGAGTGGCTCAAAAAGAAGCACATTAAGGTCATGGAGTGGCCTAACCAGTCTCCAGACCTTCATCCCATAGAAAACTTATGGAGGGAGATGAAGCTATGAGTTGTCAAGCGACAGCCTCAAAATCGTAATGATCTGCAAAGAGTGGAGCAAAATTCCTCCTGCCGTGCGCAAACCTCATCATCAACTACAAAAACGTCTGACTGCTGGGCTTGCCAACAAGGGTTTTACCACCAAGTATTAAGTCTTGTTTGCCAGAGGGATCAAATACTTATTTCTCACTGCAAAATGCAAATACAGTTATATAATTTACTGATGGTGGCCCGATTCTAACGCATCGGGTATTCTAGATTATGTATGTAGTTTTTTTTATGAAGATTTAAGAATAATGCAATAAATACACAGGATTTTCCGGGTAAAATATATACATTATCAGTGAAGCGGTGTTTATTCCCTCCCTCATAGAGTGTCTTCCATGTTATTCCCTCCCTCACAGACTGTCCTTCATGTTATTCTCTCCCTCACAGACTGTCTTCCATGTTATTCTCTCCCTCACAGACTGTCTTCCATGTTATTCTCGCCCTCACAGACTGTCCTTCATGTTATTCTCTCCCTCACAGACTGTCTTCCATGTTATTCTCTCCCTCACAGACTGTCTTCCATGTTATTCTCGCCCTCACAGTCTTCCATGTTATTCTCTCCCTCACAGACTGTCCTCCATGTTATTCTCTCCCTCACACACTGTCCTCCATGTTATTCTCGCTCTAGTATATGTATGTAGTTTATTTATGAACGCTGATCGGTCGAGGCCGGCCTGGCGCGGCGCAAGCAATCAGCAAAGCGGGATTTCGGTTACAAACCCTTAGACAATTATATATATATACTAGATGGTGGCCCGATTCTAACGCATCGGGTATTCTAGAATATGTATGTAGTGCGACGTAGTATATAACACAGGCCACGCAGTATATAGCACAGGCACGTACTATATAACACAGAGTATATTAGCACAGCCACGCAGGATATAACACTGCCCAGGTATTATATAGCACAGCCACGTAGCATATAGCACAGCCCACGCAGTATACAACACAGCCCACGCAGTATACAACACAGCCCACGCAGTATACCACACAGCCCACGCAGTATATCACACAGCCCACGCAGTATATAACACAGCCCACGCAGTATATAACACAGCCCACACAGTATATAACACAGCCCACGCAGTATATAACACAGCCCACGCAGTATATAGCACAGGCCACGTAGTATATAGCAGTGTGGGCACCATATACCTGTTAAAAAAAATAAAAAAAAAATAAAAATAGTTATACTCACCTTCCGGCAGCCCCCGGATCCAGCCCAGGCCTTTAGCGATGCTCTCGCCAGGTCCGTTCCCAGTGATGCTTTGCGGCAATAACCCGTGATGATGTAGCGGTCTTGCGTGATCCTACGTCATCTGGGGTCATTACTGCAAAGCATTACTGGGACCGGAGCATCGCAAGGAGCGGGAAAAGCTGCCGGGGACGCTGGAAGGTGAGAATATCACAATTTTTTTTATTATCATTTTTAACATTATATGTTTTTACTATTGATGCTGCATAGGCAGCATCAATAGTAAAAAGTGAAGCGGTGTTTAAATCCCGCTCCAATATCGCTGATTGGTCACGGCCGGCCGGGTGCGACCAATCAGCGACAGGCACAGTCTGGCCGCGAATTGGCTCGGGATTTAAACCCCGCGCCAATTCACGGCCGGACTGCACCTGTTGCTGATTGGTCCCACCAGCCACACACGACCAATCAGCGATGCGGGATTTCCATTACAGACGAAAATGGAACTTAGACGATTATATATAAATATATATATCATGGGATTTTATTTTTGATATTCTATCTCTCAATGTTAAAATTAACCTAAATTTATAGACTGTTCATGTGTTTGTCAGTGGGCAAACTTACAAAATCAGCAAAGGATCAAATACTTATTTCCCCCACTGTAATGCTCCATACAGAATAATGGGCCCCATATAATGCTCCATACAGAATAATGGGCCCCATATAATGCTCCATACAGAATAATGGGCCCCACATAATGCTCCATACAGAATAATGGGCCCCACATAATGCTCCATACAGAATAATGGGCCCCATATAATGCTCCATACATAAAAAAAATAGTCAGTTACCTCTCCTTGTTCCCGCAGCTCCGGTCTCCTCAGCCTCTTCTGGCTGTGCAGAGGGCGGTCGTGACATCATCGCTCCATCTAGTTTAAAGGACAAGGGAGCCCCATAGCAGGCGAGTGTCACTGACTGAGTGGACCCCCCGCTTAATTAGGGCCCCAGCACTTGTTGGGGTGGTGACCCTGGCCCTGGTTTGAGGTGACTTATTGTGCTTTTGGGGCAGTAGAGGTGGTGACCTCTGAGTTCGAGCATGGAGACCTTCAGATGTTTAGTCTGCGCTCTACTGTGCAAACTGAACCCTCACTTCCCGCTGCCGTCAATCTCGCTGCGGGCCCTTTGCAGTTACTAGACTCTCTGTGAGACATTTTGCCATCCAGTTCTGTGCTCTGCTGAATTTACCTGGAACAATGCCGCTCTCCTGGCCATCTTCTCTGCCGCCTTACCCAAGGGGATCAGAGGTGAACTCGCCAGTAGAGATTTGCTGTCCTCGCTTTAGGACTTGTTCTTTAAAACGCTCATCCACTCGGGTGACAAGGGAATACGACTTAAGGAGAAAAAAAAAAACTTCTGGATTCCATGAGTCACTTTCCACAAAAGTCTTCGAAATCTCCTCCCAGAATGGCAGAAGAGGAACTCATGGAGATCGGTCAGAACAGATCATCTACAGCGGGAAGATCCAGTCGCCTTACTGGAGGACTCTAAGTGTTGTGGTGAACGGGATCATTGTCACACAAATTGTTCCCAACTGAAGGCCAAATAGTAGGGAGAACCTCCCACCTCGGCAAGGAGGACATCACCCTTGGATTAACGCTTTCTTCCACTCAATCCTCAGTGCCTATGGTCATTTCCTACAGATCCTCCATGTTCACGGGACAGGAACTTACTGATGCCGGAGCAGGAGAGAATTGTATGGACGTGGCTTTGGCCAAGAGGCTGATTATTTCTTTAGTCCTTTTGCAGACGCCCCTGAAGCTAGCCTCCGTGAATGGCTCAACAATTCCAGGTGGCCGTATCCAATTCTGACCAGTGAAGATAACTCTCCAGATGGGTGCATGGAGGACATTTTTTTTTTTTTTTTAGATTTACCACTTTCTGATCCACTGGTGATTTTGGGACTTCCGTGGCTACAGCTACACGCTTGGCTCATCCGACCAGATTGCCCAGTGGGGATCATCTTGTGATGACTGCTTTAAGATTCCACCTCAAATACCTTCTCAGAATCTTTACCCTGTCTCTAATGTTCTTGGTCCCTATCAGGACTCCTCGGATGTCTCCTCCAGGCAAAGGGAACTGCAGGTAAGACGTGACTGAGCCCGAGTGTGTCCTTCTATGTTTTCTCTCTAGAAGAGGATTTGTTGAGGACAACCTACAGACAGAGTCAAAGCGGTTCCTGCTTCTGATCCAATTATGGAGTATGAAATAGACCAAGTTCTGGACTGTGATATGACTTGTGGTCCCAAGGAGAAATGCAGGGGCCTAAAGAGGATATACGTGGCCTTAATCCGTTCCAGAAATTCCACACAAAGCATGGTTTCTTCTACTACCAACTCATCTAGGAAGGACCTAAAACTTGGGAGGTACAGTTATGTATCTGCCCAGCTTGGGAGGGCTTCATCACCTTCTACGGTTGCTGTTCTCCACGTCGGGTTGTGTAAGTGGCCCGGCGTGCTTCCATAATATCAGCCTGGACCTATATGAGGCCCACCATGGAATCCACCTGTGTCTTGATATTAAGACTCTTAGTTATGACTGTGCACCACCACCTGCCCCCCTGCGGCCTCCAGTCCTCACTTCATACCCGCCTTTCATCTGCTGCATCAATCCCCACTGATCCTTGTGCCCACCTAAGACCACTTGTATCTCTACATTCAACGCCATTGCATCTTTTTTGAAGGAGACCATGGTGTCTTCACTTAACAATGCAAGAATATGAGTGACCTGGAGGCCATGGCCCACGAGGACCGGACTAAGACTTCTCAGGAACAGTGCCTGTGTCTGGTGATGCACCACATCTGCAGCAGGTTAGAACAGCCAGAGGAGCTCGGTGAAGTGCAAGGGAAACTGGTCAGAACGGGGTGAAGAGACATTTGGTGCAGAATCACTTGTTATATTTCTTGTGTTCAGCCATTTTACATTGTTTCTTTAGTTTATTGCAGAAAGTTGATAAATTTTGCCGACAATCCTGACTTGGGGACAAATGATTTTGACTGCAGCTGTAACAGCCTCCATACTGCCCCCTATGTGCAAGAATATAGTAGTACTCTCAATAACAAAAAACAATAAATCTTGGGATTTCATTTTTACTAAAATTCAGTTATTTCATAAGCAACAATGAGAAGTGAGACAGGGCGAAATACTTTATATACGGAGACAGATTATATGACACTGAGAACATAGAGGGAAGAAGAACAATGTTATTTACTAAGGGAGATCAAGAAAAAAACAAAAAACAAATCCCGAAGTGACGCACAGAGGGAGAGTGGAGGTGAGGAGCGATCGTCACCACAAGGACAGTTAAGAAAACTTTTTTTTTTTCACTTTTAAACTTTTTCAACAGTTATCAAAATGACGGGTTTCCAGCAGTTTTCAGTATTTACAGTGCGAGATGCAAGTGACACGTCCATTATATACAGCCTGTACCCGACCCCTGCACACTATATACACACAACGTCTCACCTGTGTATAACAGAAAAAGAGGGAAGGGGCGCCCTGAAATGTCGCAGAATAGGAGCTCCTGCCTTGTAGAAAGGGAGATTACCGCCTGCCCTTTACGGTCTGTATACGGATTGTGGAACGACGACATGCAGGGCCAGTAACGAGCGGACAACGAAGGCTTGAAATGACCATGGACAGAGTCTATATAAACCTATGTACACAGGCATTCACTCCTTCTGGAAAGTATATACACGTAGAAATTTGTACAGAAAACTGCTGCCCTCGTCCTGCCCCTCCAAAGAAAAAAACAAAACAAAAACGTGGCCACCAACTCACGCGGCTACTAGTCACATCAACCATGGCTAGGAAAGATGTAGTCCGACTACGAGGCTGATTTGGACTCGGTAATGAAGGCTGCGATGGGTGAAGACGTGAAATGCAAAAGACGACGACCATGAAGATGACGACCCTTCGTCAACAGGGGCAGCGGACAAGATCCGCTGGGATTCATCCTAGTTTTTTTGGAAACTATCCAGCAGGATACGTAGAATCGTGATTAGATACAATGTATCCAAACTTTACGTCACTGATACATTTCCGGCTACGTTTCCCAGCCTCAATGCCAATAAGCAGCACGGAAAGGGGTCGGTTTTGTATCCATATTCCTAATATTTAGCTACCGGGGCATCCGTCCGGAGATTGGCGCCATCTGCTATAAGTAAACCTCTCCGATCTTTTTTTCCGGAGTGGAACGTTCTGTCGTAAAATAAATCGATGCAATTTCCGATTTTTCTCCACTATTGCGCCTCATGTGCAACGGGAGCAGAACATGGAAGTTTCATCCATAGTAAGGAACGAGCAGAAGTTACAGACGCCTCAATTAACTAAGGCTTAAAGTTTTTAATGGTGCAACCGTAGAAGACTAGTCAGACGCTGCCCGAAGTTCATGAAGTAAGTCGCCCACCCAGATGACCTCAAGGCACAGGAACACCTGACAGCACCTCCGTTGGCGCTGAAGCCCTGGGGTTTGGGTTCCCAGCTGGTGGCCTTCACCATTGATATCTGCAGACCTGTTTTCTGTCACCTCAGACAATAAAACGCTAGAAGAATTCAACCTTTAAGAAGAAGATTCACAGTAGTGGGAGCACCGCAGCGGAGCAGCCTGTAAGTATACCTTCTCTAAACTAAACCTGCTCATTCCATAAGAATTCATGTTATTCTATATTAGATCCTAGAAACATAAAAAAATTAAAAATAGGAAAAAAACAAACAAAAAAAAGGGTTAAAACCTAGAATTTATACGCCAACCCCCTTAAGCTATTTGTTCGGTGGATGACGGGTGGAGCTGTAATGTACGATGGGAGTCATCAGCCAAAATTCATGAAGTTCCTGCTCGTATTAGAGAACGTTAACCGACTGCCGAAAGTCACCAAACACGAGCAATGTGAACATGGCCAGGATCATGGTGGCTTCTTTCCACCTGTCAGGCACCGGCGCTACTGCACCGAGCTCGCGGGATGGTCACAGAACTGCGGAGAGCGCAGCTGCACCCAACATCGGGCACGTTCTGCCGTTTCGCCTACAGTACGGGTCATTGTCTCCGCTACATCCTACTCTGGACAGAGACAAGTGGGATCAATTTGGAGGCCTGGATGTAAATGCCCACAGAAGACAATGCTTGGCCTTCACGGGACACTTGTGACCAGACAGGAATGAAGCAGAGCCCCCTGGACACAAGTACCCGTGAAGCCAGATTCTGCCCGAAACATGGAGTTTGGAGGTCCGTCTTACAAATGATGGCATTACCCCAGTTCAGGAACTGACCACGTCATCATTATCCACCTCCCACTGCTGCCCGGAGGACCAGCGCCATCACGTACCGCGTCTCGGGGTACCGCGCCCGTTTTCCTACCCTCCTTCACAGTGCCCTTATCTCAGATAATTCGGCTGGCGCCCGGGACATCTACTTGAAAAATTGAAAAGGATTTACCGCTCACACATCTAGTGTCAAGAAATACTAATCATGAGCCGGAGCAGCCCGCCAGCCCTTGCCACCCGCAGAGTCCTGATGTCTCACTGTCCTTGCAGGCACCGGTGCACACTATGGCGTCACTTTTATACAAGGCGTTGGTCCATGATTTCCACCACGCCAGGTGCTCCGATCACGCCGGGGGATGCAAAAAATGGGCACCAAGTCCTACAGCATTACACGGGGCGTGTAGTGTACAAGTCAGGCTGCGGTGAACTCCAAAAGTCATCCTCGGGGGCCGGCAGTATGGATGTCATTTTCCTAAATCCCTGGTCACCTTCCTTTAGCCTCACGGTTTTTATTCACCTGGAGGACAGAAGGTGGGAGGTGGGTTACATACAACCACTCTTCAGAACATGTGTGCCGGAGCCGGGGGCCGGTGTGGACCCCCAAACACTGTACACAAACACATCAGAAGAGAGCGACATCGTTGTCTGCACCCCCCTCCAGGAGAGCCAGTCACCAGGGCTGCGTGGACATCATGCCGGGAACACTGGTGTTCGGAAGCACAGCGGTTTCGCCGGCCGTCGGATCAGCGAGAGGGCAGACTTCGCAGGTGCCTGTGAGGGGAGAGAAGGCAGAAAAAGGGCGAATTATTGGGGGGGCACATAACGAACAATGCAAAACGTGAGCAGGGGGATAAAGTCAATGATTAGAGACGGAATTACGAGAATACAATAAAGCATCTAGACAAGCAGAGCGGGGGCAGGGGCGTCTCCAAACACAACCACTGAGTGACGGGCAGGCATGCTACAAGACGAGGTACGGGGGGCTACAGGGCATACCCCAAAACCCAGCAATGCTCAGCACAGCCTCCAGCTACCAACAATGCATACATCCCCAGGAAAGGGAAGGGAAAAGGGAACTAGGCTCTTGCCTTAGCCGTGGTCACTGCAGTAGGGGTCCCTCAGCGAGCCCCGTGGCCCCCGACATGGCGTGTGTGTGCATGTGGCCGCTCAGCTGTGCCAGGGTTTTGCAGTGAACGCTGCACAACTTGCAGAGGAAGCTGTCTGCCCGTGGGCACACCAGACCGTGGTGCTTCACCGAGTGGACCCGCAGGTACGCGGCCGTGGCAAAACCTGCACGGGGGAGGAGAAGCACACGCCACTTTAAGGCCGGGCCACAGGCATCGCTTCATCATCACAAAGTGATCCCCTCATCCACACCATTCTGCAAGGTGCCGCTACCCCACTAAAGAACCAGTAAACAGGGAGAGTTCACGGGAAGCCCTCAGCAAAAAGGAGACTGAAGACAAAGCGTTAGAGCCGATCTCTGAGGGTTTCAGAAACTATATTCTCGGCTAAAAGTAGGTGGCGTTCTGTCCAAGGATCAGAAATGTCTAATTTGTTTACTGGTTCTTTAATTCATAGCCAGGCTCCGCCCCCGAAGAGTCTAACATTCCACATACCCCGCCCCCAAGGATCTCATTAATGCTTATTTTAACATTTGCAAAGTAATAGCTTTTATCTGGTCTCCTAGCCGAGATCACATCAACTTCTGGTACCTGTAGCAACAACTCCGCATGCCCCCATGATACAACGTACAGGAATAATGGACCTTTTATATCATCTACTCTTGTTGTAACCAATTTACTAACATGTTAGTGAAAAGAACCCGTCCATTTTGTCAAGGAACCGTTCACACATAAGAGCACACTGGTGAGAGTGATTAAAGGACTCTTAAAGACCACCCTCCACCCTTCTAGGAGAACGTGTTCACTCATGGCCGAGAAGAGCATCGCTGGATGTTGGGATATGCCGGATTTGGGGCCCTCAGACGTGTAGTGGTGCGGTGTTGGACTGAGCGGCTGAGACACGTGCACAACGCACACCTCCCTTACCTTTGTTACACAGTTCACACACGTGGTTGGGTCCCTGGCTGTGGACCTTCATGTGGTCGGTGATGTAGGCCGCACTGAGGAGCTTCCCACACACGTGACAAGGAACCTTCTCCTCGTGTCGCACCATGTGGGCCCTCAGCCGGTCCTTCGTAGCAAAAGCAGCTTCACAGGTCTGGAGGCGGAAGGAGAAGACAAAGATGTGACTGAGAAACACAACGAATGCCGACCGATGGAAGAACCACATTTTACAAGTACCTGGCATTTAAAGGGTCGCTCCGTAGAGTGAACTTGTCTGACATGACTGTTCAAGTGATCCGGACTGAAAGAGAAGAAATGAAAGATAAGATTGAAAGAGACAAAAGAGGAATCGTCATGGGCCGGGCTGGCCAGACCGGTGATGGGCCGGGGGATGGGATGGCCAGACGGGTGATGGGCTGGCTGGACGGGTGATGGGCTGGCTGGGGAACGGGCCGGACGAGTGATGGGCTGGCTGGCGGACGGGCCGGGGGATAGGCTGGCTGGACGGGTGATGGGCTGGCTGGGGGACGGGACGGACGAGTGATGGGCTGGCTGGCCGGGGAAAAAGGCCGGATGGGTGATGGGCCGGGGGATAAGCTGGCTGGACGGGTGGGCTGACTGGGGGACGGGCCGGGGGATAGGCTGGCTGGACGGGTGATGGGCTGGCTGGGGGACGGGCCGGATGAGTGATGGGCTGGCTGGCCGGGGGACAGGCCGGACGAGTGATGGGCTGGCCGGCCGGGGGACAGGCCGGACGAGTGATGGGCTGGCCGAGTGACAGGGCTGGCATCTTACCGGGAGAAGCCTTTCCCGCAGTGGCTACAGATGTATGGTTTGTGCACCGTCCCGTCGTGAGAGCGGACGTGATACGTCATGCGGTCCTTGCGCTTGAAGCGTTGCTGACACACGTGGCACGAGTACGGCTTCTCATCGGAGTGAGACAACTTGTGACGATTCAGGTGGTAAACGTCCCGGAAGGCCTTCCCGCACATCTCACAGGCGTGGTTTTTCCGAACCTTTTTCGCTGTAGGCGACGGCCCCGGTCCCGGTAAAGGCAGTGTGGAAGCAGATGTAGGAACCTCCAGGGGTTCAGTACTGGTCCCGAGGGTCCCAGCAACACTGAGCAAACTGAGAGGAACCATGGTGGGCATCTTGACTGCAGGCTGCGCCCGGGCGGGCTTGGTGCCCGTGTGGATAGCTTCATGTCTCCGCAGGTTGTAGCCGTTCTTAAACTCTTTGGAGCATAAGGAACATATGTAGGGGCCCCGGCCCTTAGACTTCTTGGAGAGCTCCATGACCGGGTGCAAAGGGAGAGCGGTGGAGATGGGGGAAGGCTGAGATGTAATGGTGGTTGGCACCATCTGCTGTGGGATGGACAGTCCCGGCACCACTTGTTTGAGGGCGGCCGTGTCCACTGTGGACGGGTGCTGGGGCGCCATAGTGTGCACCAAGGTTTGCGTCGTGAGGGATCCATCGGGCGGTGCGGTAACAGTCGCAAGTACAGGTAAGAGTTCAACTTGTAAGGGCTCCGCCGGGGGTGGAGGAGGGGTCTGGAGGAGACAAAAGGGACCAATAACTAATAGATCCTCCAAGCTTCCAAATCAACAAGAACAGTGTAAAGTTAGGACACCCCAGGTGGCAACTGGAGGCCGGGTACAGCCAGTCAGACCAACGTTCTTCACAACAAACGGCTGACCAGTCGCCAAGTCATTAATCGCTAGGACCACCTGGTCACCGAGACAAGTGCAAGCTCCTCAGACCAGGCCCCGAGCACGACAAAGGCTTAGTATTGGGTCATGTCCAGTCCCAGCCTCGCTTCCCCCCACGTAGAGGACATTTATCTGCACACCGTAATAAAGACCACCGCCACACCATGACATCTCTGTGCACAATTCATCATGCCTAGAACGTACAAGGACCCCAAATAAGCCCCAGCCATATACACCGGACACATAGGAGCACATGTCACACACTGTCTGCAGAGCCCTGGACCCTCATCCATAGGCACAGAGACCCCACAATGTAAAGAGACCCCAATCTTCTCCCAATTAACCGCTTCCTGACACCGTCCGCCCTCCCGTGTCCCATGGACGCAGCACACAATGGCCCGTCAGACCTCGGTGTCACTGTGGCCGGATGGGGGGCGACCTCTCCACGCGGGGAGCAGAGGACATTATCCCTCACTGCCAGCTTCACTATGAGAGGAAAGAGGGAGAGGAAAGAGGGAGAGGAGGGGTGGTGAGAAAACACCCAGCACCAGCGCTCTCCGCTCCCTCCTCCCTGCAAAAAAAGAAATACAGCCTCACAGGCGGGAGAAGAAGCTGCAGATTTACAGGACTCCGCGGCCGCCGCCGGCTCCTCTGCAGCCAGCGACCCCCGGCCTCCCCGCACACCCCCAGCGTCCCCTCACACCCCGGGCCTCCCCGCACACCCCGGGCCTCCCCGCACACCCCGGCCTCCCCGCACACCCCCAGCGTCCCCTCACACCCCCGGCCTCCCCGCACACCCCCAGCGTCCCCTCACACCCCGGCCTCCCCGCACACCCCCAGCGTCCCCTCACACCCCGGCCTCCCCGCAGACCCCCAGCGTCCCCTCACACCCCGGCCTCCCCGCACACTCACCATTACCTGGAATATAAAGCTGGTCCAGTTCGCGTCCATTATTGCAGAAATCAATAAAGTCTCTTTTTCCCGTCTATTCTCGCGGTGGTCGCCCCCCGCTCCGCCGCCCCCTCCCTCCTCGGACGCGTCTCTCCGGTAGATCACTGCCCCCTAAAGGCGGAGGGGGAAAAAAATCCCCTATAAAATACACAGGGCATGGGATAAAGAAGGCTCAGCGCCGCGGTGACATCATGGCCCCCTCCTCCTCCCTGCAGCACGCACGGGGGGCTCCGCGCCCCTCTTCTTCTCCCCTCTTCTTCTTCCCTCCTCCCCTTGCGGATTATTTGTGCATTATTTACTATCCAAAATATGGCAGCGCCTGTGACCTTTCACCCCGCGGCTCCCCAGCCCCCACCTGCAAAAAAAACAAAAAATGTCACAAATCCGCGGCGGCCACACAGCGGCGGGCACCGGGTCACACAGCGCCGGGCGGCGGATGCACCGGGCGGCTGCAGCTAATAGCGCTGCGCGCTTTGTAACATTGGAGCTTTTTTTTTTTTTTTTCCCCTTTTGCTGCAGATTTGGACTGAACTAAAGATAAACAAGGGAGGGGGGAGCGGAGCGCGGCGTCGGAGCAAGATGGAGGCCGAGCATTGTGTGACGCCGAGGGGAAGGGGCGGCGGAGGACCCGCTCCGCAATCACCAGCTGCCCACAGGGGGGTCCCCGCTGCGCCAAATCCCCTCCGCCCGCCCCCTGCCCTGCGACAAACACGGGCCGCGGCCGCTAGCAGGAAGCGCGGAGTCTGCGAGCTCAGCCCGAGCACAAACACCCCCCTCCCTCCGCGATGGTCTCGTCCGCCTGCATTGATGAGCAGCTGGCCTCTCAAAGGGGAGGGGCGGCTCTTCTTCCTCCTCCTCCTCCCCCCTCTGGGCTCAAATATTTATGTGTCGGCAGACACTTTAGGCGCTCATTCTGTTAAAGGAACAGCGTCTTCTATAGTAGCCGGCTATGGCATCCTACACAATGGGGGTTACTGGGGGTGAGGGGCTGCTCAGGGTGAGGGATTACCGGGGGTGAGGGGCTGCTCGGGGTGAGGGATTACCGGGGGTGAGGGCCTGCTCGGGGTGAGGGATTACCGGGGGTGAGGGGCTGCTCGGGGTGAGGGGCTACGGTGCCGGCTTACACCGTTGTATCATAGACGTAGTGATTTAGAGGATCAGCTAGTGACGCCATATAACCACACTGTGGCCCCATTATCAGAGTATTGTATGAGAAAGCGCCGGACTCCTGCACACAGCTCCATGTGAGCTCCAGCGAGTCCCCCTCTTCCCTCCGTGTGAACTCCAGCACGTCCCCCTCTTCCCTCCGTGTGAACTCCAGCACGTTCCCCTCTTCCCTCCGTGTGAACTCCAGCACGTCCCCCTCTTCCCTCCGTGTGAACTCCAGCGCGTCCCCCTCTTCCCTCCGTCTGAGCTCCAGCGCGTCCCCCGCTCCCCGCCGTGTGAGCTCCAGCTCCTCCCCCTCTTCCCTCTGTGTGAACTCAAGCGCGTCCCCCTCTTCCCTCCGTGTGAACTCCAGCACGTCCCCCTCTTCCCTCCGTGTGAGCTCCAGCACGTCCCCCGCTCCTCGCCGTGTGAGCTCCAGCTCCTCCCCCTCTTCCCTCCGTGTGAACTCCAGCGCGTCCCCCTCTTCCCTCCGTGAACTCCAGCGCGTCCTCCTCTTCCCTCCGTGTGAGCTCCAGCGCATCCACCTCTTCCCTCCGTGAGCTCTAGCGCGTCCCCCTCTTCCCTCCGTGTGAACTCCAGCGCGTCCCCCTCTTCCCTCCGTGTGAACTCCAGCGCGTCCCCCTCTTCCCTCCGTGTGAGCTCCAGCGCGTCCCCCTCTTCCCTCCGTGTGAGCTCCAGCGCGTCCCCCTCTTCCCTCCGTGTGAACTCCAGCGTGTCCCCCGCTCCCCGCCGTGTGAGCTCCAGCTCCTCCCCCTCTTCCCTCCGTGTGAGCTTCAGCGCGTCCCCCGATCCCCTCCGTGTGAACTCCAGCGCGTCCCCCTCTTCCCTCCGTGTGAACTCCAGCACGTCCCCCTCTTCCCTCCGTCTGAACTCCAGCACGTCCCCCTCTTCCCTCTGTGAGCTCCAGCTCCTCCCCCTCTTCCCTCCGTGTGAGCTCCAGCGCGTCCCCCTCT
The DNA here is from genome assembly GCF_051348905.1 of Ranitomeya variabilis. Taxonomy (NCBI): domain Eukaryota; kingdom Metazoa; phylum Chordata; class Amphibia; order Anura; family Dendrobatidae; genus Ranitomeya; species Ranitomeya variabilis. Next base: position 10,790,424 of record NC_135238.1, read on the forward strand.
TCCCTCCGTGTGAACTCCAGCGCGTCCCCCTCTTCCCTCCGTGTGAACTCCAGCACGTCCCCCTCTTCCCTCCGTCTGAACTCCAGCACGTCCCCCTCTTCCCTCCGTGTGAACTCCAGCACGTCCCCCGCTCCAACCCGTGTGAGCTCCAGCGCGTCCCCCGCTCCACCGCGTGTCAGCTCCAGTGCGTCCCCCTCTCTTCTCTGTGTGAGCTCCAGCGCGTCCCCGCCGTATTTATTTAACATATACAGTGCCTTGCGAAAGTATTTGGCCCCCTGGAACTTTTCAGCCTTTTCCCACATATTATGCTTCAAACATAAAGATACCAAATGTAAATTTTTGGTGAAGAATCAACAACAAGTGGAAAACAATTGTGAAGTTGAACGAAATTTATTGGTTACTTTAAATTTTTGTGGAAACCACAGGGTGGTGCAAAAATACTAAAACCCTCAACAATGGAGGTTACAGTCTGCTGAATTGTGAGTGAACATTAAACAGATATCTACGGGGGACACGCACAGGACTATGGGAGTACCGGGGACCTAGAATTAGAGGTGACCCAAGGGCCCGACATGGCCGAACATTACGCACCACTCTGATAAAACCACACATAATGCGAAACAAAAGGAGCCGCTGGACTCAGCATAGAAACGTCACACACAGGCAGCAATACCTGCAGTGCTGGGCACAGCGCACACCACTAGCCCCGACGCACGTTTCGGCAGTGTGCCTTTTTCCAGGGTGATAGCAAATACACACCAGACCCCTGATGAACTCTGCTGCATCCTCTGCTGAGCCCCGTCTACAGCTGACTGCAGGGAGGAGCGAAAAGGTGGAGAGAAATACTTATCCAATCAGGGGTCCCATTAGTAGTGATCGCACAGGGGTCCATATCCCATCCATTCCATAGTGGCGCAGTCAATTGGCCGTAGACCAATCAGCGATATTGGCGTGGAATTTAACCCCCCACTCACAGCGCAACATAGTTCAGTCACGTTTACTGGACACGTTCTGTCAGTCACAGTGCCATGTAGTTCAGTCACGTTTACTGGACATGTTCTGTCAGTCACAGTGCCATGTAGTTCAGTCACATTTACTGGACACGTTCTGTCAGTCACAGTGCCATGTAGTTCAGTCACATTTACTGGACAAGTTCTGTCAGTCACAGTGCCATGTAGTTCAGTCACGTTTACTGGACACGTTCTGTCAGTCACAGTGCCACATAGTTCAGTCACGTTTACTGAATAAGTTCTGTCAGTCACAGTGCCATGTAGTTCACTCACATTTACTGGACAAGTTCTGTCAGTCACAGTGCCACGTAGTTCACTCGCGTTTACTGGACACGTTCTGTCAGTCACAGTGCCACATAGTTCAGTCACGTTTACTGAATAAGTTCTGTCAGTCACAGTGCCATGTAGTTCACTCACATTTACTGGACAAGTTCTGTCAGTCACAGTGCACGTAGTTCACTCACGTTTACTGAATAAGTTCTGTCAGTCACAGTGCCATGTAGTTCAGTCACGTTTACTGAACAAGTTCTGTCAGTCACAGTGCCATGTAGTTCACTCACGTTTACTGAATAAGTTCTGTCAGTCACAGTGCCATGTAGTTCACTCACATTTACTGGACAAGTTCTGTCAGTCACAGTGCCATGTAGTTCAGTCACATTTACTGGACAAGTTCTGTCAGTCACAGTGCCATGTAGTTCACTCACGTTTACTGGACAAGTTCTGTCAGTGACAGTGCCATGTAGTTCACTCACATTTACTGGACAAGTTCTGTCAGTCACAGTGCCATGTAGTTCACTCACATTTACTGGACAAGTTCTGTCAGTCACAGTGCCATGTAGTTCACTCACGTTTACTGGACAAGTTCTGTCAGTGACAGTGCCATGTAGTTCACTCACATTTACTGGACAAGTTCTGTCAGTCACAGTGCCATGTAGTTCACTCACATTTACTGGACAAGTTCTGTCAGTCACAGTGCCATGTAGTTCACTCACGTTTACTGGACAAGTTCTGTCAGTCACAGTGCCATGTAGTTCAGTCACGTTTACTGAATAAGTTCTGTCAGTCACAGTGCCACGTAGTTCACTCACGTTTACTGAATAAGTTCTGTCAGTCACAGTGCCATGTAGTTCAGTCACATTTACTGGACACGTTCTGTCAGTCACAGTGCCATGTAGTTCACTCACGTTTACTGGACAAGTTCTGTCAGTCACAGTGCCATGTAGTTCAGTCACATTTACTGGACAAGTTCTGTCAGTCACAGTGCCATGTAGTTCACTCACGTTTACTGGACAAGTTCTGTCAGTCACAGTGCCATGTATTTCACTCACATTTACTGAATAAGTTCTGTCAGTCACAGTGCCATGTAGTTCAGTCACGTTTACTGGACAAGTTCTGTCAGTGACAGTGCCATGTAGTTCAGTCACGTTTACTGGACAAGTTCTGTCAGTCACAGTGCCATGTAGTTCACTCACATTTACTGAATAAGTTCTGTCAGTCACAGTGCCATGTAGTTCAGTCACGTTTACTGGACAAGTTCTGTCAGTGACAGTGCCATGTAGTTCAGTCACGTTTACTGAATAAGTTCTGTCAGTCACAGTGCCATGTAGTTCAGTCACGTTTACTGGACACGTTCTGTCAGTCACAGTGCCACGTAGTTCAGTCACGTTTACTGAATAAGTTCTGTCAGTCACAGTGCCACGTAGTTCAGTCACGTTCACTGAACACTTTCTGACAGTCACAGCGCGCTGAACAGATGCTTCTTTACTGTACGCTATCACGATTTACGCTTCCTGTCTTCCAATGGGTCGTAAGTGAAAATACGCCAATGAGGATGACAGAAAAGCAGCAGCAGCAAGAAAACGACAACATCAAGAGCAAGAGACACTTCAACAAACTGCTGCCAGACAAGCCCAGGATGGAATCTCACAGACAACATCGCCAACAGGAGGCACCACAACAAACTGCCACACGGCAATGATAACGTCTATATTTCACCCGGGAAATCCTGTGTATTCATTGCATTATTCTTAAATCTTCAGAAATAAACTACATTCATATTCTAGAATACCCGATGCGTTAGAATCGGGCCACCATGTAGTATAGTATATAGGGGTATACACAGTATATAGGGGTCGGGCCTATCACTCATGGTAGGAGCCATCCTGTATATATAGTATATAGGGGGATACACGGTATATAGGGGTCGGGCCTATCACTGACGGTAGGAGCCGTCCTGTATATATAATATATAGGGATACACGGTATATAGGGATCGGGCCTATCACTCACGGTAGGAGCCGTCCTGTATATATAGTATATAGGGGTATACACAGTATATAGGGATCGGGCCTATCACTGACGGTAGCAGCCATCCTGTATATATAGTATATAGGGGGATACACGGTATATAGGGGTCGGGCCTATCACTGACGGTAGGAGCCATCCTGTATATATAGTATATAGGGGGATACACGGTATATAGGGATCAGGCCTATCACTGACGGTAGGAGTCGTCCTGTATATATAATATATAGGGATACACGGTATATAGGGATCGGGCCTATCACTCACGGTAGGAGCCGTCCTGTATATATAGTATATAGGGGGATACACGGTATATAGGGATCGGGCCTATCACTCACGGTAGGAGCCGTCCTGTATATATAGTATATAGGGGGATACACGGTATATAGGGATCGGGCCTATCACTCACGGTAGGAGCCGTCCTGTATATATAGTATATAGGGGGATACACGGTATATAGGGATCGGGCCTATCACTCACGGTAGGAGCCGTCCTGTATATATAGTATATAGGGGGATACACGGTATATAGGGATCGGGCCTATCACTGACGGTAGGAGCCATCCTGTGTATATATAGTATATAGGGGTATACACGGTATATAGTGATCGGGCCTATCACTCACGGTAGGAGCCATCCTGTATATATAGTATATAGGGGGATACACGGTATATAGGGATCGGGCCTATCACTCACGGTAGGAGCCATCCTGTGTATATAGTATATAGGGGGATACACGGTATATAGGGATCGGGCCTATCACTCTCGGTAGGAGCCATCCAGTGTATATAGTATATAGGGGATACACGGTATATAGGGATCGGGCCTATCACTCTCGGTAGGAGCCGTCCTGTATATATAGTATATAGGGGGATACACGGTATATAGGGATCGGGCCTATCACTCTCGATAGGAGCCGTCCTGTATATATAGTATATAGGGGGATACACGGTATATAGGGATCGGGCCTATCACTCACGGTAGGAGGCGTCCTGTATATATAGTATATAGGGGGATACACGGTATATAGGGGTCGGGCCTATCACTCACGGTAGGAGCCATCCTGTGTATATAGTATATAGGGGGATACACGGTATATAGGGATCGGGCCTATCACTCTCGGTAGGAGCCGTCCTGTATATATAGTATATAGGGGGATACACGGTATATAGGGATCGGGCCTATCACTCTCGATAGGAGCCGTCCTGTATATATAGTATATAGGGGGATACACGGTATATAGGGATCGGGCCTATCACTGACGGTAGGAGCCGTCCTGTATATATAGTATATAGGGGGATACACAGTATATAGGGATCGGGCCTATCACTCACGGTAGGAGCCGTCCTGTATATATAGTATATAGGGGGATACACGGTATATAGGGGTCGGGCCTATCACTCACGGTAGGAGCCGTCCTGTATATATAGTATATAGGGGGATACTCGGTATATAAGGGTCGGGCCTATCACTCTCGGTAGGAGACATCCTGTGTATATAGTATATAGGGCAGTACTGTGTGTTGTTGGCATGTGTAAACGGGTGGTCTCTTCATCTCAGCGGTCCGGCCCTCCATCCAGTGACCACCCTGCCGGCTCCATAGACTTCCTCCTAATTTAACCCTTCCTGTCACTGACATCTTGGGCACACATTACCTCCCTTTGGCTGCGTCTTGCTGGAGAGTCGCCATCTGCGGAGCGCACGCCGGCCTCATACGTGGAGCATTGTGCCGGGCAGCGGTGCGATCCTGTGCATTCCTCTAATAACGGACGTTACACAGGACATGAATGCCCATGATATGCCAAACCAACAAAACGAGCAGAATCTGGCATAACTCGGGGGCTGGAGGCGACACTGGTCCGTCCTGCAGTGAGTGGTGGAGGCCGCTCTTCTTGGATCTACCCCACAGCATTAGGGCACACAGTGGATCTCCAGGCATGTAATGAGCACTCGCAGCGGTGAGATGGGGGTCACGCTCTAATCTCCCCTCTATTGGGGGCCGGTGACACAGGCTGCATGGGGCCATTAGTCACGTGATCAGTCAGAACAGCCGAGTGACCCCCAGGACAGGAGACTAAGGGGTCGTCAGCGCATTCCCATGGATGTCCGAGAAATCCTCATCACGGCACTGAGGGGACAGATTACAGCAAAGCGAGGCGGTGCAGCAGCCGAAACCAGGACACGGATCACAGGGAGCTGCAGCATCCAATCCTGTGTGATACTGACTGCTGAGCCGTGTATCTAATCCTATCCTGTGTGATACTGACTGCTGAGCTGTGTATCTAATCCTCTCCTGTGTGATACTGACTGCTGAGCTGTGTATCTAATCCTATCCTGTGTGATACTGACTGCTGAGCCGTGTATCTAATCCTCTCCTGTGTGATACTGTCTGCTGAGCTGTGTATCTAATCCTCTCCTGTGTGATACTGACTGCTGAGCCGTGTATCTAATCCTCTCCTGTGTGATACTGACTGCTGAGCCGTGTATCTAATCCTCTCCTGTGTGATACTGACTGCTGAGCCGTGTATCTAATCCTCTCCTGTGTGATACTGACTGCTGAGCCGTGTATCTAATCCTCTCCTGTGTGATACTGACTGCTGAGTCGTGTATCTAATCCTCTCCTGTGTGATACTGACTGCTGAGCCGTGTATCTAATCCTCTCCTGTGTGATACTGACTGCTGAGCCGTGTATCTAATCCTATCCTGTGTGATACTGACTGCTGAGCCGTGTATCTAATCCTATCCTGTGTGATACTGACTGATGAGCCGTGTATCTAATCCTCTCCTGTGTGATACTGTCTGCTGAGCCGTGTATCTAATCCTCTCCTGTGTGATACTGTCTGCTGAGCCGTGTATCTAATCCTCTCCTGTGTGATACTGACTGCTGAGCCGTGTATCTAATCCTCTCCTGTGTGATACTGTCTGCTGAGCTGTGTATCTAATCCTCTCCTGTGTGATACTGACTGCTGAGCCGTGTATCTAATCCTCTCCTGTGTGATGCTGAGCTGTGTATCTAATCCTCTCCTGTGTGATACTGACTGCTGAGCTGTGTATCTAATCCTCTCCTGTGTGATACTGACTGCTGAGCCGTGTATCTAATCCTCTCCTGTGTGATACTGACTGCTGAGCCGTGTATCTAATCCTCTCCTGTGTGATACTGACTGCTGAGCCGTGTATCTAATCCTATCCTGTGTGATACTGACTGCTGAGCTGTGTATCTAATCCTATCCTGTGTGATACTGACTGATGAGCCGTGTATCTAATCCTCTCCTGTGTGATACTGTCTGCTGAGCTGTGTATCTAATCCTCTCCTGTGTGATACTGACTGCTGAGCTGTGTATCTAATCCTCTCCTGTGTGATACTGTCTGCTGAGCTGTGTATCTAATCCTCTCCTGTGTGATACTGACTGCTGAGCCGTGTATCTAATCCTCTCCTGTGTGATGCTGAGCTGTGTATCTAATCCTATCCTGTGTGACACTGACTGCTGAGCTGTGTATCTAATCCTCTCCTTTGTGATAATGTACTGAGCCGTGTATCTAATCCTGTCCTGTGTGATACTGACTGCTGAGCCGTGAATCTAATCCTGTCCTGTGTGATACTGACTGCTGAGCTGTGTATCTAATCCTATCCTGTGTGATACTGACTGCTGAGCCGTGTATCTAATCGTCTCCTGTGTGATACTGACTGCTGAGCCGTGTATCTAATCCTCTCCTGTGTGATACTGACTGCTGAGCCGTGTATCTAATCCTCTCCTGTGTGATACTGACTGCTGAGCCGTGTATCTAATCCTCTCCTGTGTGATACTGACTGCTGAGCCGTGTATCTAATCCTCTCCTGTGTGATACTGACTGCTGAGCCGTGTATCTAATCCTATCCTGTGTGATACTGTCTGCTGAGCCGTGTATCTAATCCTCTCCTGTGTGATACTGACTGCTGAGCCGTGTATCTAATCCTATCCTGTGTGATACTGACTGCTGAGCCGTGTATCTAATCGTCTCCTGTGTGATACTGACTGCTGAGCCGTGTATCTAATCCTCTCCTGTGTGATACTGACTGCTGAGCTGTGTATCTAATCCTCTCCTGTGTGATACTGACTGCTGAGCCGTGTATCTAATCCTCTCCTGTGTGATACTGACTGCTGAGCTGTGTATCTAATCTCATCATACGCGGTCAGCCGGTCACTATTGCAGGGACTTGTGCATATTGGCAGCATTGCTGCCCCCTTGTGGTGCAGGTGGGTGTTACGCAGCTCTGACTATACAGTCAGTGCTGGGGGCCCGGACCGGCGATTGGGCCCCGTCTGTATTATATCCGTTATATATATATATCCGTTATTGTACCCGTTATAGCGCTCTCAGATACTAGCAGGGGCTGCATCACTCTTGGCCGGATACTAGAAGGGGTCGCGTTGCTCTCGGCTGGATACTAGCGGGGGCCACTTCGCTCTGGGTCGGATACTAGCGGGGGTCGCGTCGCTCTCTCCAAGATACTAGCGGGGGCCGTGTCGCTCTCGCCGGATACTAGCGGGGGCCGTGTCGGTCTCGGCTGGATACTAGCGGGGGCCGTGTCGGTCTCGGCTGGATACTAGCGGGGGCCGCTTCGCTCTCGCCAGGATACTAGCTGGAGCCGCTTCGCTCTCGCCAGGATACTAGTGGGGGCCATGTCGCTCTTGGCTGGGTATTAGCGGGGGCTGCTTCGCTCTCGCCAGGATACTAGCGGGGATCGCGTCGCTCTCGACCGGATACTAGCGGGGGCCGCTTCGCTCTCGGCTGGATACTAGCGGGGGCCGCTTCGCTCTCGCCAGGATACTAGCGGGGGTCGCCTCGCTCTCGGTCGGATACTAGCAGGGGCCGCTTCGCTCTCGGTCGGATACTAGTGGGGGCCGCTTCGCTCTCGGTCGGATACTAGCGGGGGCCGCTTCGCTCTCGGTCGGATACTAGCGGGGGCCGTGTAGTTATTCCACTCTATTTTGGAGACATCAGATTTCTATATGTATAAAAAAGACATTTTATTAATACATCGCTCGGCTGAGTAACAACAGACGTGATTCATTCAGACATCTGGACCATAAAACAAAGTAAAACATGGACGTGACTCGTGCCACCGGAGCGGCTCCGTCTGACGACACGCGGAGGGTCCGTGCAGCCAATAACTTATCTTCTCACCTTCTGAATGATGGGCCCCGACGAGCTCCTCCTGCACGGGGCGGATCAGCCAACGTCTCATTAAAATGACTGCTCTTATATACAAGTGGTTACATCTGAGGACCCTACAGACCCCTCTATATGACGCGGTGTGTAGGGTCGGGGGCCGCACTGCACGGATTCACAAATTCACACGATTACAAACACTATAACATGATAAAACATGGCGGTCCTCCCACAGTCTCCTCGCAGTAATGTGGGGTCCCATGTAGAGGTGACGGAGGACCCCACACACTCCACAGACGCACAGGTTACCCCCAGGCCGGCGTGGGGCAAAGACACGGGCATCAGGCAGGAGATTTAAAGGTTTCACAGAATCCATGACGTGAAGGCTTCTCGGTGAGAAGTGCGGGGTCCGGGGGGCGTCTTCAGCTCGCTACGATGCACAGGATATTGGCCTGTGGGGAGACCACCATCAGAATCAGGTCTGTCCCATAATCCCCACCCCACAAATATAACTCCCATTACTGAGGGGGCCGGCTACAATGTACAGATCCGGAGTCTTACCTTTAAGAAGGAGGTGACTTGTTTGGTAGACATCCCTTCCATGGAGGCCAGGTCCTCCACCTGAAACACAGAAATGGCATCTTCACCTTCGACTGACCGCAAAACACCCGACAGTGTATTCTCCCGTTACATGGCACCCTCTGACCCCGCGCAGTCCCTCTGACCGGTTGATCTTATCTTCTGCCATCGACATCAGTGTAACTGCAGTGTGGATTTACATTTTTGTTAGCTGCTTTCTAACGCTGCTCAACTCTCCTGCACTCCCCCAAAAATGGAGCTTATGTATTTGTCAGTGCAAGGGCTGAGCGGCATTTGTTGCCTGCTCCTGAGAATTTACTCATGTAAAACTGCAAATGCAGCTCTATTGATGCACATGGCAGACGATTATCTTCTGCCATATGCATCAATATAACAGCAACTATCAGAGAACAGGAAAATTGTGTTCTGCTATAAGCAGCTAATGATGTAAAACCACACATGCCGATGGCAGTAAATACAGTCGCAGATTAATGTGCAGAAGCACAAGATGAATTCTACACTAAGATTGGTGAGAACAGTCTTGGACGCCGAGTCTCACACTGACGGCATGCTGCGCCATTCACTCGATAGCACGCGCTTTATTTTTTACACTTACGTTGGTGAACGGGCCGTTGAGCTCCCTCCAGCCCACAATCAGCTTGGCCTTCTTGTCCCCGATCTTCTGCAAGGACTTCAGCTCTTTTATTGATCCGGTGTTGAGGAGATTGAGAATCTGCTCTCTGCCGTTCTGCAGCAGATCCGTCCGCATCTTCATCTCCCAGCTGGGCTTGTTCTCGTAGCCGTCGTGGACCTTCTGTGGATGTGATGGGTAAGATGATAAAGAAAACCTCCAGATACAAAGACCCACGTGAAACCCACCATTCACCAGCGCCCGTGTCTTCTGGGGGAGGTAGCATGATGGGGACTGTCAGCAGGGGAGTCCTCCCAACCACTTACCAATTCCCGGCGTTTCTCACTCACCTGCGTTTTCTTCTCCACCATCGGGATCCCCGCTTCTATGGTGTTTTTGTCGAGACCTGAACCAAACATAAAAGAATAAAAAAATCAGATGTGAGGACATGACACCTACCGTAGTGCAGGACAGAAGGTACTCGTCCCCCACAACCTCCGCCACTAACAGACAAGCTTCTGACCCCTACCCAGGGCCGTGCCAGAGAGCTCGCCCTCCGCCGCGAGGCGTCCAAGACTCTCACCCTGCAGGGGCTGGACGCGGAGCACCTTCCTGGCCTTGGCACGAGTCCTCAGCGGCACCCGGAACGTGCCCTCACTGGCGATGGAATCAGACAGTTCAATATCTGAGCGAGCCTCAGCCGCCAGAGCCTTCTCCTCCAGCTCCTTCTGCTTCTCCTTCAGCCGCTGAGGAAGGAGTTAAAGGGATATTACACCATTATCCTCTATACACGGATGCTGCCCGCAGACCATGCCCTTAGAATAGCGCTGGTGTCCATCACCATCAGATCACTGGCAGGGATCTGCTAACCTCAGCACCACAGTTGTACAACAACTCCCAGCATTTTCTGACAGTGCATGCTGGGAATTGTAGTTTCAATGGGGCACCGCAGAATGCTGATCCTTGCTCTCAGAGCGCCGCTGCCTCACCTCGATCTCCATCTGACTCTCCTCCCATTTCTTCAGGAGGGCCATGCGCTCCCGTTTGGGGGTGCTGAGTAGTTGGGTTTCCATTTTTCCCTTCTCTGACAGAATCCGGTCCAGTTTGAGCAGCCTATCCACCACCGCCGGGTCCAAGTTGGCGATATGGAGTTTCTTCCTGTAAAAAAGCAGAAAGGGTCTCCGTATGGGTCAGACTCCAGGGTGACGATAACCCGCAGCAAGTGCAGGATGAAAATCGTACTTATTGGCTTCCTTATACAAGTTTGGAGACTCCTCTGTGGGCTCACACTTGACTTTTTTAGGGTGTTGAGATGGAACCAAATTCTCCAGGTCATCCCGGGGTCTCTTCATGGTGGGCTGAACTGAGGAAGGAAAAGTAGAGACGTGAGACGATGTCTCTCAGCCGATGTTCTGCCATCCTTATACCCAGTGTCCGATTGGAGGGGACCTCATACCTGGTGCCTGGGTGGTCTCCAAGCTGAAGGGTTTGTTGATGACCTGCTTAGACTTGGCAGCGAAATTGAGGGCAGTGAGGGTGTCAAAGTAATACTGCTTTTCCGGGGCAATGTTCGCGATCATAACGCTGTGGGCAGAGCCGCCGAGCGAATCCTGGAAACAACAAACACGTGTGAGGATGGCCCGAGAGACCGGCCACGGCGACTGCCCATCATGGCAGCGGGTGCCATCAGTGGAGCCCACCATCCCTCACCTGCAGGAGCCGGGTCAGCTTGCTGTCTCTGTAGGGGATTCTGGGCAGCCCCTGATTTAAGGCGTCCACTACCTTGCTGAGAGTGAACAGGGACGAGTTGATGGCGCCGCTCTCCTTCAGGCGGATGCCTTGGTTTCCGGTGCGCCGGTTGTCTTCGGAGCCGGCCAGGTCTATGAGGTAAAGCTTTCCGGTCAGCTGCCTGAACGGAGAAATCTGCTGATTCTTCTGCACCTGAGGTACAATAAAAAAATATATATATATTGTGATACTGTGTCAGCCGGGAAAATCAATGCAAACACTTTAATGCCCAAAAGTGACAAAAGTATGCTCTCTGAAGAAGGAGCCGCTGTGCTCTGAAAGCTGCAAATATATTATTCTGGTTAGCAATAAAGGGATCCCTCCGAGAATACTTGTGTCATTTTTGGGCATATAAGTATTTACAACGATTCTGCACCTAATGTGCTATAATAGCATTAGCGGGGCTCGTCCTCGGCCTAGCGGAGTGTCCGCTCTGTGCGGAGGCAGAGGACAGGAGCGGAGGCCGAGGACAGGAGCGGATACTGCAGCGTGAAATCACCAACTCCTCAATGATTAAAAGTGGCAAACGTTGTGAGAATCTATACAGGATCGTATGGGTGGTCCGTCCCCCCAGGATTGTATGGGTGGTCCGTCCCCCCGGGATGGCAGAGATCAACACTGCTGATACATGGCTGCCCCTGCTGGTCGCCTGGCCATGCTCATAACGAAGCGGCACCCGACAAGTAATGGCGGCTCCTACTTCCAGGCCACCTTGTCGGACGGCTCCCCCTCTCACCTTGATGAGCAGCACGGCGTGGCTGCGGCTGGAGCGGTCGTTCAGTTTGGTGGAGGCGACAGTCCGGTTCTGACTGGCGGGAATGAAATGTTCATCGAAGTCTGAGAAGGTGGTGATGGTCTTGTGGGTCACCCCCGGGATGAGGATGTTGTGGCCTTTGTCTTCTCGGATAGGAAGGTCCTTGTTCTTGGGCTCCAGCAGATCCATCACCTGATAAGAGAAGGGTTAATGAGGGATTGGAGGGGGATCTGGCCGGTCCCCAGCGGTGCAGCACGAGGTCATCACCCACCTTCTCCTGATAGATCTCCACGTAGGACATGGTGATGGTGAAGGTCCAGTTCTCCTCCTCGGGTGTGCCGTTCGTCCCCCGGGTCATCTGCAGCAGGTCTCTGACGGCTCGCGGTATGATGCCCGGCTGCTGCGGGCTGCCCAGCATGGTGTGGGTCTTCCCTGGAGAGGACGGCTAGTTACACGGAGCACAGGTGTTACATAACCCCCAACCCCCCAGGACACTACGTACCCGCTCCGGTAGGTCCGTAGGCGAACACACTGGCATTCTGCCCGACCAACAAGTGGGGCAGGATGGGACACACTGAGCTGGTGTAGATCTCGCGCTGCGTGGCCTTTTCTCCATAGAAAGCATCAAACCTGAGGAGCAGAGTAAGGGACAGGAGTGAAGTTCTGCCATAAATCCTGGATGTGCCCGGTCCTTAGTGACGGCGTCCCCCGGCGGACATTGCCACCTGCACCACGGTCACTCACTGGTACTGCATGGTTTCCAGCTGGTTCCTATAGTTCACGATCTCCAGTGACTGCGCGTCCAGGCCCCGGACACAGGCCTGGTCCTGCTCCTTCTCCATGAACGGTCGGAGCCGCACCGACACTCGGACGCGGGAAGGTGACGGCTTCTTATTCACCCCGTGACTGTCCAGGACGCTCACCCTCTTCGCCATGTTTATGCCTGACGACGCAAGAACAGATGAAGGACAAATATCGGGCAAAAGGTCCCTCACTGCTAACGCTGCCCCTGGTGGGTCAGACCGCTGCCCCCGCTCACCTGTAGAGAACGCACGTCGTGGTTGCACTCAATGATCCCGTTCTCTCCAATAGGGGGTCCCCGAATCTGAAAAAGGCACCTGAAAAACAGAGCGCAGAGTGAGAACGACGGGACACAGGGGACATCCACTGATCGTATAGAATACCAGTGACGTGACAAGAAGAACTATCATAGGAACGAAGAGAACCTAAAATGTCAGAAGAGAAATACGTGGGATCCACAAACACAAGAGAAAGGAGCCGGCCGTCAGCCCAGATCACAGTTATATAAAGACTTCACCCCCAGATTTCATTGCTGTAATTACCATTAATACTCATGTCATCATATAGAGAAATGAGGGACACCGCGCCGGCTAGGCCACGAGCCCCATGCACCGCACCGGCGAGGCCACGAGCCCCATGCTCCGCGCTGGCGAGGCCACGAGCCCCATGCACCGCTAGATCCCCTAGATTTACATACTGAGCACACCGGACTGTGATTGACAGCTCTCGCTGCCGAATCCAAAGTGAGGAGCATCTACACCGACTACGAGGCAGCCAGCAGTGCTGACAATGTGGGGATGGCCTCCTGCCATCATAGCAAGAAACTGATCATCTTCTCTGGCGCTGTATCCTTGCACAGATTACGGTCCCGGCGCTGTATCCTTGCACAGATTACGGTCCTTGTGACGTATTCTTGTACAGATTACGGTCCTGGCACTGTATTCTTGTACAGATTACGGTCCTGGCACTGTATTCTTGTACAGATTACGGTCCTGGCACTGTATTCTTGTACAGATTACGGTCCTGGCACTGTATTCTTGTACAGATTACGGTCCTGGCACTGTATTCTTGTACAGATTACGGTCCTGGCACTGTATTCTTGTACAGATTACGGTCCTGGCACTGTATTCTTGTACAGATTACGGTCCTGGCACTGTATTCTTGTACAGATTACGGTCCTGGCACTGTATTCTTGTACAGATTACGGTCCTGGCACTGTATTCTTGTACAGATTACGGTCCTGGCACTGTATTCTTGTACAGATTACGGTCCTGGCACTGTATTCTTGTACAGATTACGGTCCTGGCACTGTATTCTTGTACAGATTACGGTCCTGGCACTGTATTCTTGTACAGATTACGGTCCTGGCACTGTATTCTTGTACAGATTACGGTCCTGGCACTGTATTCTTGTACAGATTACGGTCCTGGCACTGTATTCTTGTACAGATTACGGTCCTGGCACTGTATTCTTGTACAGATTACGGTCCTGGCACTGTATTCTTGTACAGATTACGGTCCTGGCACTGTATTCTTGTACAGATTACGGTCCTGGCACTGTATTCTTGTACAGATTACGGTCCTGGCACTGTATTCTTGTACAGATTACGGTCCTGGCACTGTATTCTTGTACAGATTACGGTCCTGGCACTGTATTCTTGTACAGATTACGGTCCTGGCACTGTATTCTTGTACAGATTACGGTCCTGGCACTGTATTCTTGTACAGATTACGGTCCTGGCACTGTATTCTTGTACAGATTACGGTCCTGGCACTGTATTCTTGTACAGATTACGGTCCTGGCACTGTATTCTTGTACAGATTACGGTCCTGGTGCTGTATCCTTGTACTGATTATGGTCCTGTATCCATGTACTGATTACGATCCTGGTGCTCTATCCTTGTACTGATTATGGTCCTTGTGACGTATTCTTGTACTGATTATGGTCCTGGTGCTGATTTGCTGTACTGTTAATTATTCTGATCCTGTACACATGGAGCAATCCATGACTTATCAAATAATGTGATAAAGGCTGTGATAATAAAGTATTGCACCCACTGACCAGATATACATCTGGATTTGTGTTAGGAGTGTCAGAGAAAAATTAAAATCCCTACAGACCTGTCCCCCTCACATTGAACATATGGGGAAAGAAGGAACATACAATTAATTATAGCTAGGGAGAGAGAAACTAATCAAAAAACCTTTGAAGCAGAGACCTCCTGCCATGGACAGGTGCTTACAACAGGATATCTACTGGGGAAAAAGAGCCAGATTGAGATTTGTTTACACATAGATGGAGAACTGCAGAGGTTTCCTTTGTTCCAATGAGGCAGCATCCTCTCATGAAAGAATCTGTTGCAGACCAGCCGGGGCCGGAGTACATATATGGAGGTTTGAATAGATCTGACATTAATGGGATATGGTGAAGAGACCAACAGAACGGATTCACTCACATCACCAGCTCCACTAGATTCCCTCCAACTCAATGACGAACCGATAGATAATGCTATACCTGTCATATATAATCTATGTAGAGATAACATCATAAAAAATCTGCTGACAATATCTACAGCCTGGAACCTCCAGGGGCGAAGATATCCTGTAACTTGGGGATTTCATAAAATTCTGAAGGGCCGAGCACATCCTACAACCAGCCCCCACACGAGGTCATCAATGGGAGGAACGAGGGCGTAGCTTTACAGGTAATAAAAGCAGTATTGGGTCTGGATCTTTGTCATCCCTGGACAAACTGGTGCCAGCAGTGGGATCTGCGTGCCCTCCCGGCTGTCATCCTTGACAAGGAGCATGATTTGAAGACCCCATCGATGCCGTCAAGGCTTTGCTGCACAGGAGACTGATCTGTGCTGTCCACTGCAGCACGGGACCTTGGCAGTCACTTCACATTGGTCTGTGAACATTTAGCCTGGCGGGGGCCATATGCAATTTACGCAACAAAAACAATGGGGGAATGTATCATGGAAAAAGCAAAGGGAAGGAATAGTGTCCACTAGTGAAGACTCCTGGGTGGAAGGGGGATCGTGAGAACACAAAGTGCCAATATCCAGAGCCGGCCTGGATCGGGGTCATCAGGGGATGAGCAGCCCGGGGCCAGGCCTACATAATGAGCAGCCCGGGGCCAGGCCTACATAATGAGCAGCCCGGGGCCAGGCCTACATAATGAGCAGCCCGGGGCCAGGCCTACATAATGAGCAGCCCGGGGCCAGGCCTACATAATGAGCAGCCCGGGGCCAGGCCTACATAATGAGCAGCCCGGGGCCAGGCCTACATAATGAGCAGCCCGGGGCCAGGCCTACATAATGAGCAGCCCGCGGCCAGGCCTAAATAATGAGCAGCCCGGGGCCAGGCCTAAATAATGAGCAGCCCGGGGCCAGGCCTAAATAATGAGCAGCCCGGGGCCAGGCCTAAATAATGAGCAGCCCGGGGCCAGGCCTAAATAATGAGCAGCCCGGGGCCAGGCCTAAATAATGAGCAGCCCGGGGCCAGGCCTAAATAATGAGCAGCCCGGGGCCAGGCCTAAATAATGAGCAGCCCGGGGCCAGGCCTAAATAATGAGCAGCCCGGGGCCAGGCCTAAATAATGAGCAGCCCGGGGCCAGGCCTAAATAATGAGCAGCCCGGGGCCAGGCCTAAATAATGAGCAGCCCGGGGCCAGGCCTAAATAATGAGCAGCCCGGGGCCAGGCCTAAATAATGAGCAGCCCGGGGCCAGGCCTAAATAATGAGCAGCCCGGGGCCAGGCCTAAATAATGAGCAGCCCGGGGCCAGGCCTAAATAATGAGCAGCCCGGGGCCAGGCCTAAATAATGAGCAGCCCGGGGCCAGGCCTAAATAATGAGCAGCCCGGGGCCAGGCCTAAATAATGAGCAGCCCGGGGCCAGGCCTAAATAATGAGCAGCCCGGGGCCAGGCCTAAATAATGAGCAGCCCGGGGCCAGGCCTAAATAATGAGCAGCCCGGGGCCAGGCCTAAATAATGAGCAGCCCGGGGCCAGGCCTAAATAATGAGCAGCCCGGGGCCAGGCCTAAATAATGAGCAGCCCGGGGCCAGGCCTAAATAATGAGCAGCCCGGGGCCAGGCCTAAATAATGAGCAGCCCGGGGCCAGGCCTAAATAATGAGCAGCCCGGGGCCAGGCCTAAATAATGAGCAGCCCGGGGCCAGGCCTAAATAATGAGCAGCCCGGGGCCAGGCCTAAATAATGAGCAGCCCGGGGCCAGGCCTAAATAATGAGCAGCCCGGGGCCAGGCCTAAATAATGAGCAGCCCGGGGCCAGGCCTAAATAATGAGCAGCCCGGGGCCAGGCCTAAATATAAATCGCTCCTCTCACCATTATCGTGCAGTGTAAACCGGCCGCCAATCAAGGTGCTCATTCAATCAAAATCATCTTGAGTGCAGCACAAAAGATCATCGTCCTCGGCAGCACATTGTCCTGTGTAACCAGAACGCGTGCTGCCGATAATGGCCACCAAGCAATCTAGAACACATCAATGCTCATGGTTCACTGAGGTCTGCTGTGTGATCAGGAATCTCCCTGCAGGGTTTTGCTGTGTGATCCAAGAGCAGCATGATGTAGGGGCAGAGACCCTGATTCCGGCGATGTGTCACTTATTAGGCTGAGTGTTGTAGTTTCAATATAATCAGTGTTTTCTCAGCAGGAGATTATCACTGCAGGACTAGGTGCCTGGTGCCTCCTGGTCCAACCCTGCTTCCACCACTGATTGGCTGCTCTCTGTGTACACTGCGCATAGGCAGAAACCTGCCAATCGGTGGTGTGGGCGGAGTAGGCGCTGGATTTGGGTGGTTGCTTAGCCACAGCCTCCTGCAAGAAGTGGCCATATACCGAACACTCTCTGGGGAAAGACTGCGCCGGTGATTCCTGCGGTCTGTGCTGCCCCTGGTTGGTCACTGCCAGGACCAGAATATATATATAGTCACACAGTGTATATAGATACAGTGTGTGTGTGTATCTACACTGTATACATAGAGACACATATATATATATATATATATATACACGCACACATAAATACACCGTATACACAGGGGCCTGAGGTCCTGGCAATGACCAACCAGGGGGCGGCACAGACACACCGCAGGAATCGCCCCCCTGATGACTCTGCCTGTCGCATCCGTGCCTCTCCCGCCTCACCTGCCTCCCTGTCGCCCGCAGTCGCTGCCGCCGCTTCTTCCGCTCTCAGGCCTCAGTTACTTCAGAGGAAACCATCGGTTACTGGACCTCTTTTTCGTATTTGGCGGCCTCCTTCATTAACAGCCAATGGGAAGCCCTGGCCGCGTCACGTGACGCTGAATTCCGGTGCCGAACGAGAGGCGTGAAACGCAAACCACTCGTCATTGGTTAATTCAAAAGAAGGAACGCGTTGCCGTGCAGGTCACATGACACGTGCGCCATGTTTACTGTGGGCACGGACCGGAGGGTTATAATTACCAGGCGGTGCTCCGGATTTGCACAATTCTTCGTCAATGATGTACTTTGTCCTTAGACCCCAAATATCGGAGGATTTCACCACAGCTGTCAGATGTCTCCCGCACAGGAGCTTCGTGTCATAGTAAATATGGCCGCCGCAGCCTCATAGCACCAGCGCCGCAGTGTTAGGAGGCCGGATGTGACGTCATGTGCGCCTGGCGGGGTAAACAGAGACCGGACAAGATGGCGGCCTCCTCCTGTCTGTGATCCGCGGGGATATCGCTGGAGTCCCGGTGAGTGACGTCACCAGGCGCGGGTTATAGGCCGGTAACCGCCATTATCTCATTATAGCTATGTCTTATCATGGCGGAAGGCTCCTCGCTGTGCTGTCACTGCGCCTGCGCTGCCTGGAGGCCATGGAAGTCGTGAGTGACATTTCCTCTTTTTTAACCCTTTCTCCTTGTTTAGATGGAGGAGGCGTCCGGAGAGGCCGAGGAGAAGGTGACGTCCGGCATGGAGTCTCTGGCCGTGAAGGAAGAAGAGGAAGACGAGGAGGAGGCGCGAGAGGGTGAGGAGGGGCAGAAGGAGGACGAAGGAGAGAAAGTGGAGGAGGAGGACGGAGACCAGCAGCGTCAGGAGGAAGATGACGACGACGAGGAGGAGGAGGAGGACTGGTGCATCCCCTGCAGTGACGACGACCTGGACGAGACGGACGGATGGATGCCGGCCCCCGAGGAGATCAAGCGCCTGTATGAGCTCATCGCCAGCGAGAAGACGCTGCCCCTGCAGGTGGACCTCCTGCTGCGCCGGCCGCCCACCCCCGAGCCGGACACTCTGGACGAGGAGTCCGACCAGGAGCAGGAGGAAGAGGAGGAGGAAGATGAGACGTGAGTGACCGAGGCCCGAAACCTGTGACCTCAGGGTCACCCGAAGCCAACAGAAAATTGTGCTGAGGGGAGGGAAAAGTGTGGGATTACACAAACCTGTAACAACCTGTAATGTACGGCTTCACTGTGGGATCAGGAGCGGAGCCTGCGCTGTACCAGGTGTCACTGCGGGATCAGGAGCGGAGCCTGCACTGTAGCAGGTGTCACTGCGGGATCAGGAGCTGAGCCTGCGCCGTACCAGGTGTCACTGCAGGATCAGGAGCTGAGCCTGCGCCGTACCAGGTGTCACTGCGGGATCAGGAGCTGAGCCTGCACCGTACCAGGTGTCACTGCGGGATCAGGACCTGAGCCTGCGTCGTACCAGGTGTCGCTGCGGGATTAGGACCTGAGCCTGCACCATACCAGGTGTCGCTGCGGGATCAGGAGCTGAGCCTGCACCGTACCAGGTGTCACTGCGGGATCAGGAGCTGAGCCTGCACCGTACCAGGTGTCACTGCGGGATCAGGACCTGAGCCTGCGTCGTACCAGGTGTCGCTGCGGGATTAGGACCTGAGCCTGCACCATACCAGGTGTCGCTGCGGGATCAGGAGCTGAGCCTGCGCCGTACCAGGTGTCGCTGCGGGATCAGGAGCTGAGCCTGCGCCGTAACAGGTGTCACTGCGGGATCAGGAGCTGAGCCTGCGCCATACTAGGTGTTGCTGCTGGATCAGGAGCTGAGCCTGCGCTGTACCAGGTGTTGCTGCAGGAAAGTAGTCTCAGTAAATCGCGGAAAAAAACAGCCCCGATCCGGCGATGCAGGCGGGAAAATAAAGGGTCTGAGAAAGTGGAAAATGGCGACTTGTTGTTTTCCTACTAAAATATAATCAGTGTTTTGCTGCGGGTGTAATCGTACTGACCGGGGAACGGTGCTACCTGGTGACTTTTAGTGCAGCAAAAGCGAAACCCAGCGTAACTATAATGGAGTTACAGCCTATTTCTCTGCAGTTGGATTTTTTTTAGCATTTTACATGGGGGGAAAAAGAAGGGTGTGATTCCGAAAATACGAGCCCTGGTATGTCTGTGCGAATGGAAGAATTAAAAACAAAAGCTATGGGTCCTGGAAGAAGGTGACACGTTTCCCTGCTGTAGATGCAGCCTCTTCAGTGGTTGGATCCATTGTAACGAACCTTCAGCTGTGTGATCATTGCTTCGTCCAGACAATGAATCCCGAAAGTGGTGAATTATAGGATACCGGACCTGACTGTCTCTCTTTCCCCCGCAGGCCTCCCATCCCCACAGAGTTCGATTTCAATGATGAACCTATCACTCCGAAAAACTCATTGATTGACAGGCGGCGAACGCCCGGTAAGTGATGGGGGAGGGGAACGCCTGTTCTTGGTCCATCAGGCTGCTGCATAGCCATACACTGATGGGGCAGGACTGCAGTGTAAAGCATGGTGGACGGAGTAGTAGCCACAGCCTTAGATGAGCTGGCTGGCCACAGGGTGGTCTTCTGGTGTCTGCGTGTAAACATACATAGCATACATATTTAACTCTATTTTCTGTTGGCCAGGGAGCTCGACCCGCAGTCAGAAGAGAGAGGCGCGGATGGACAAGGTGCTGTCCGACATGAAGCGACACAAGAAGATCGAGGAGCAGATCCTGAAGACCGGCCGCGATCTGTTCGATATGGACCCGGACTCTGTGCCTACCCCAAAGCGCTCATCCGCCATCTTTCCTCGCCAGCGGAAGTACTGAGCTCCATCAGCTGGACTGTAACTGCGGCAGAACTGAGCAGAGCGCCATCTTGTGGCACCCACAATCTGAAGTCCAAACATCAGCTGCTTTATGTATTTAACTATTTCACGCTCACACATATTTCTTGCAAAAAGTGACAGACCTCAGCATGCCTTGACTGCCCGGATACCTGGGACTTGTAGTTGAAGAGTTGGGGAGGATCAGCCGAGAGGACGGCCTGGGATGATTACTGCCCCAGAAGCTTCTGTCTGCCCCCCTCAGTTTTGTGCTTCTTGTCACCTGTAAATAAATGGACCTTTTTTCCCCCTTTAAAATCCAATAGTTTCTGTTCAGGGCGAGCGGCCAAGAATTGTCTGTGCTCCGCAATTAGGATTCGGGCAGAACTGTCAGTCATCCCCCAGCGCTGCCCTCACTGGTATTAATGGCCGGGACCTGCCCCACATTAGTCATGGATGTACACACGAGGTCAAAATTGTTGGTCCCCCTCGTTTAATGACAGAAAAACCCACAATGGTCACAGGAATAACTTGAATCTGACAAAAGGAGTAAGAAAAAGATCTATGAAAAAGAACAGATGAAAGTCAGACATTGCTTTTCCACCATGCGTCTACAAAATTACACAAAAAAAATAAACCTATGAAATCGGCCTGGACAGAAATGATGGAACCCGGAAAATAATGTGACAGAAGGGACATGTTAGATCGCGGTGTGTCCACTAACTATCATCACAGGGGTCTACAATCCTGGAATCAGTGAGTGGCCGGTATATAGGGCTACAGATCCTCACTGTGCTGGTTGGTGACATGGTGGGTATCACACTCAGCATGGACCAGAGGAAGCGAAGGAAAGAGTCGTCTCAGGAGATTAGAGAGAACATTATAGACAAACATGTTACAGGTAAAGGTTATAAGACGTCTCCAAGCAGCTCGATGTTCCTGTGACCACAGCTGCACATATTATTCAGAAATGTAAGATCCATGGACTGTAGCCGACCTCCCTGGACGTGACCGCAGGAGGAACATTGGAGATAAATCAAAGAGACGGATAATACGAATGGTAACAAAAGAGCCAGAAAAACTTCTAAACAGATTAAAGGTGAACTTCAAGCTCAAGGAACATCAGTGTCAAATCGCACCATCCGTCATTGTATAAGCCAAAGTGGATTTCATGGGAGACGACCAAGGAGGACATCATTGCTGAAAAAAGAATCATAAAAAAGTCAGACTGGAATTTGCCAAACTACATGTTGACAAGCCACAAAGATTCTGGGAGAATGTCCTATGGACAGATGTGAATAAAATGGAACTTTTGGTGAGGCACATCAGCTCTATGTTCACAGATGGAAAAATGAAGCCTATCAAGAATAGAACACTGTCCCTACTGTGAAACATGGAGGAGGCTCTGTTATGTTCTGCTTTGCTGCATCTGGCACAGGGTGTCTAGAATCTGTGCAGGGTACAATGAGATCTCAAGACTATCAAGGGATTCCAGAGAGAAATGTGCTGCCGAGTGTCAGAAAGCGTGGTCTCAGTCACAGGTCATGGGTCTTGCAACAGGATAATGACCCAAAACACACAGCTAAAAACATCCAAGAATGGCTAAGAGGAAACATTGGACTATTCTGAAGTGGCCTTCTGTGAGCTCTGACCTAAATCCTATTGGAAAGAGCTGACACATGGCGTCTGGAGAAGGCGACCTTCACACACGAGACAACTGGAGGAGTTTGCTCTTGAGGAGCGGCCAGAATACCTGTCGAGAGGAGCAGAAGTCTCACTGACAGTTACAGGAATCGTGTGATTGCCTCAAAAGGTCGTGCAGCAAAATATTAAGTTAAGGAACCATCACTTCTGTCCAGGCCGATTTCATGAGGTTTATTGTTTTTTTAAATTCTGTGGACGCATGGCTGAAAAGCAATGTCTGACTCTCATCTGTTCATTTCCATAGATCTTTTATTTATTATTACCTTTGTCAGATTCCAGTGATTTCTGTGACCATTGTTCGCTCTTTCCGTGGGGTGTCGCCTCCATATCCCCCCTGCTCCAGTATCGGTCTTCAGTGGGGGCTGGGTGACGCATTATGTCTGTGCTGAAAGTGATCCGGGTGGCCGAAGGGTCTGGAGATTAAATAGTAGAAGGGTTTATTCAGCACTTTCTACATCGGTGCAGAATTCGGCCTTTTTAACCCCCGGAGCTTATTTTGTTTTTCGCTCCCCTCCTTCCCAGAGCCATAACTTTTTATTTCTCCATCAATATGGCCATGTGAGAGCTTGTTTTTTTCAGGACAAGTTGTACTTTTGAACGACACCATTGGTCGTTACCATGTCGTGTAACAGAAAACGGGAAAAAATTCCAAGTGCAATGAAATTGCAAAAAAAAAAAAAATGCACTCCCACACTTGTTTTTTGTTTGCCTTTTTTGCTAGGTTCACTAAATGCTAAAACTGAGCTGCCATTATGATTCTCCAGGTCATTTCGAGTTCATAGACACCAAACATGTCTAAGTTATTTTTTATCTATGGTGAACAAAAATTCCAAAATTTGCTAAAGAAAATTTGCGCCATTTTCTGATCCCCGTAGCGTCTCCATTTTTTGTGATTTGGGGTCGGGTGATGGCTTATTTTTTGTGTGCCGAGCTGGCGTTTTTAATTATACCACCTTTGTGGAGATACTTTTTTTTTTTTGATCGCCAGTTATTGCATTTTACGACCAATAAAACGTAATTTTGGCGGTTTGATTTTCTTTCTCGTTAAGCCATTTAGCGATCAGGTTAATCCTTTTTTTTAATGATAGATCGGGTGATTCTGAATGCTGCGATACCAAATATGTGAATGTTTGATCTTTTTTTAATGCTTTATTTTGAATGGGGCGAAAGGGGGGTGATTTGAACTTTTATTTTTTTATATTTTTAAACACACTTTTTTTCATCCGCCAGTGCCCATTAACTAGTTAAATGCCACTGTCAAACTGACAGCTGTTTATAACAGCTGACATGTCGCGGCTTTGAGGTGGGATCACCGCAGGAGCCCACCTCAAAGCGGGGGATACTGTTGGCTGACGTACTATCCCGTCAGCTGGCAGAAAGGGGTTAAATGTACAGATTTAATAAGTGAAGGATGGAATATTGGTGCTAAGACTGAGAAAACACAAGAAAAGTTCCTGGCAGCTAGGACCTGTGGGAATGTGCGCTGACCTCATGTGTCTTTGTTTCTCACCCCACACAATGTTTTTCATCTTTCGGTACATTATACGGTAAGATGATGGCGTCATTCAAAACTAAAGCTCAGCCCATAAAAAAACAAGTCCTGATATGGCGGAAAATGAGTTATGGGTCTTGGATGAAGTGGAGATGAAAATAGAAATAAAAATGTCTGCTGCCGTGGGAAGGAGGTCAATACGTTCTCTAGGACGAGACCCTTTACTTCCATCATTATACACGGCTCAAAAAAATAAAGGGAACACTAAAATCCCACCTCCTAGATATCACTGAATGAAATATTCATTACATAGTGGAATGTGTTGAGAACAATAGAACCTAAAAATGATCAACGTAAATCACAACTAATATCCCACGGAGGTCTGGAGTTGGAATGATGCTCAGTATTGTGTGTGGCCTCCATGTGCCTGTAGGACCTCCCTACACCGCCTGGGCATGCTCCTGATGAGGCGGCGGATGGTCTCCTCAGGGATCTCCTCCCAGACCTGGACTAAAGCGACCGCCAACTCCTGGACAGTCTGTGGTGCAACGTGACGTTGGTGGATGGAGCGAGACATGATGTCCCAGATGTGTTCACTTGGATTCAGGTCTGGGGAACGGGCGGGCCAGTCCATAGCTTCCATGCCTTCATTTTGCAGGAACTGCTGACACACTCCAGCCACATGAGGTCTGGCATTGTCCTGCATTAGGAGGAACCCAGGGTCAACCGCACCAGCATATGGTCTCACAAGGGGTCTGAGGATCTCATCTCGGTACCTAATGGCAGTCAGGCTACCTCTGGTGAGCACATGGAGGGCTGTGCGGCCCTCCAAAGAAATGCCACCCCACACCATTACTGACCCACTGGCAAACCGGTCATGCTGAAGGATGTTGCAGGCAGCAGATCGCTCTCCATGGTATCTCCAGACTCTGTCACGTCTGTCACATGTGCTCAGTGTGAACCTGCTTTCATCTGTGAAGAGCACATGGTGCCAGTGGTGAATTTGCCAATCCTGGTGTTCTGTGGCAAATGCCAAGCGTCCTGCACGGTGTTGGGCTGTGAGCACAACCCCCATCTGTGGACGTTGGGCCCTGAGACCATCCTCATGGAGTCCGTTTCTAACTGTGCAGACACATGCACATTTGTGGCCTGCTGGAGGTCATTTTGCAGGGCTCTGGCAGTGCTCCTCCTTGCACAAAGGCGGAGGTAGCGGTCCTGCTGCTGGGATGTTGCCCTCCTACGGCCCCCTCCACTTCTCCTGGTGTACTGGCCTGTCTCCTGGTAGCACCTCCGCCTCTGGACACTACGCTGACAAACACAGCACACCTTCTTGCCACAGCTCGCATTGATGTGCCATCCTGGATGAGCTGCACTACCTGAGCCACTTGTGTGGGTTGTAGAGTCTGTGTCATGCTACCATCAGTGTTGCTTCCTAAATGGACAGTTTGATTTCACAGAAGTTTGATTTACTTGGAGTTATATTCTGTTGTGTAAGTGTTCCCTTTACATTTTTGAGCAGTGTATAATGTTCCATAGAAATCAATGAACGGCGGCAGCAAGAAAATCTGCAGGATCAGATGCAGAAGTTCTGCAATCAGTGCCGCAGTACTGCTGATGTCCATAAGGAGGCAGAGACCAAATCACAAGGGCATCAGAAACTAAAACATCCCTTATAACAAGAAACTCTGCACCAGAGGGAAAAACGGGGACAGCTGCAACCCCATGACTGAGGAGAGAGCGCTGCGCCCCGATATAGAGGAGGGAGAGCGCTGCGCCCCGATATAGAGGAGGGAGAGCCTTGTGCCCAAGTACAGATGAGGGAGAGCGCTGCGCCCAGGTACAGAGGAGGGAGAGCACTGCGCCCCGGTACAGAGGAGGGAGAGCGCTGCGCCCCGGTACAGAGGAGGGAGAGCGCTGCACCCCGGTACAGAGGAGGGAGAGCGCTGCGCCCCGGTACAGAGGAGGGAGAGCGCTGCGCCCCGGTACAGAGGAGGGAGAGCGCTGCACCCCGGTACAGAGGAGGGAGAGCGCTGCGCCCCGGTACAGAGGAGGGAGAGCGCTGCGCCCCGGTACAGAGGAGGGAGAGCGCTGCACCCCGGTACAGAGGAGGGAGAGCGCTGCACCCCGGTACAGAGGAGGGAGAGCGCTGCGCCCAGGTACAGAGGAGGGAGAGCACTGCGCCCCGGTACAGAGGAGGGAGAGCGCTGCGCCCCGGTACAGAGGAGGGAGAGCGCTGCACCCCGGTACAGAGGAGGGAGAGCCTTGTGCCCAAGTACAGATGAGGGAGAGCGCTGCGCCCAGGTACAGAGGAGGGAGAGCGCTGCGCCCCGGTACAGAGGAGGGAGAGCGCTGCACCCCGGTACAGAGGAGGGAGAGCGCTGCGCCCCGGTACAGAGGAGGGAGAGCGCTGCACCCCGGTACAGAGGAGGGAGAACGCTGCGCCCCGGTACAGAGGAGGGAGAACGCTGCACCCCGGTACAGAGGAGGGAGAACGCTGCGCCCCGGTACAGAGGAGGGAGAGCGCTGCACCCCGGTACAGAGGAGGGAGAGCGCTGCGCCCCGGTACAGAGGAGGGAGAGCGCTGCACCCCGGTACAGAGGAGGGAGAACGCTGCGCCCCGGTACAGAGGAGGGAGAGCGCTGCACCCCGGTACAGAGGAGGGAGAACGCTGCGCCCCGGTACAGAGGAGGGAGAACGCTGCGCCCCGGTACAGAGGAGGGAGAGCGCTGCGCCCCGGTACAGAGGAGGGAGAGCGCTGCGCCCTGGTACAGAGGAGGGAGAGCGCTGTGCCCCGGTACAGAGGAGGGAGAACGCTGCGCCCCGGTACAGAGGAGGGAGAGCGCTGCGCCCCGGTACAGAGGAGGGAGAGCGCTGCGCCCCGGTACAGAGGAGGGAGAGCGCTGCGCCCCGGAACAGAGGAGGGAGAGCGCTGCGCCCCGGAACAGAGGAGGGAGAACGCTGCGCCCCGGTACAGAGGAGGGAGAGCGCTGCGCCCCGGTACAGAGGAGGGAGAGCGCTGCGCCCCGGTACAGAGGAGGGAGAGCGCTGCGCCCCGGAACAGAGGAGGGAGAACGCTGCGCCCCGGTACAGAGGAGGGAGAGCGCTGCACCCTGGTACAGAGGAGGGAGAGGGCTGCGCCCTGGTACAGAGGAGGGAGAGCGCTGCGCCCCGGTACAGAGGAGGGAGAGCGCTGCGCCCCGGAACAGAGGAGGGAGAACGCTGCGCCCCGGTACAGAGGAGGGAGAACGCTGCGCCCCGGTACAGAGGAGGGAGAGCGCTGCGCCCTGGTACAGAGGAGGGAGAGCGCTGCGCCCCGGAACAGAGGAGGGAGAACGCTGCGCCCCGGTACAGAGGAGGGAGAGCGCTGCGCCCTGGTACAGAGGAGGGAGAACGCTGCGCCCCGGTACAGAGGAGGGAGAGCGCTGCGCCCCGGTATAGAGGAGGGAGAGCGCTGCACCCCGGTACAGAGGAGGGAGAGCGCTGCGCCCCGGTACAGAGGAGGGAGAACGCTGCGCCCCGGTACAGAGGAGGGAGAGCGCTGCGCCCCGGAACAGAGGAGGGAGAACGCTGCGCCCCGGTACAGAGGAGGGAGAGCGCTGCGCCCCGGTATAGAGGAGGGAGAGCGCTGCACCCCGGTACAGAGGAGGGAGAGCGCTGCGCCCCGGTACAGAGGAGGGAGAACGCTGCGCCCCGGTACAGAGGAGGGAGAGCGCTGCGCCCTGGTACAGAGGAGGGAGAACGCTGCGCCCCGGTACAGAGGAGGGAGAGCGCTGCGCCCCGGTACAGAGGAGGGAGAGCGCTGCGCCCCGGTACAGAGGAGGGAGAACGCTGCGCCCCGGTACAGAGGAGGGAGAGCGCTGCGCCCCGGTACAGAGGAGGGAGAGCGCTGCGCCCTGGTACAGAGGAGGGAGAACGCTGCGCCCTATAACTTGTAGTGATTCTCGATGTACTGCAGGGGGCGCTGGTCCTGTCACGGCTGCAGCCAGTTTTCCCCCCCCACCTGCTGAGGCCTAGATGGCAATAAAAGGGTTAAGCGCTTACATGGAAATCCCTGCAAATACGGTGCAGGGTGATTGGTATCCGGGGTAACAGTAAATAGAGCAGCACATACACCCGGGGCGGCAGCTGCCACAGAGATAGCATTACTACCCACAGCAGCCAATCACAGTGCAGCTTCCATTTTACCAGAGCAGTATATGAAATGAAAGCTGAGCTGTGATTGGTTGCTAGGGGCAACACTGACAGTCTCCTAAATCTCCACCTTTGCATATCTTTTTCCTGTTCTCTGCTTGCTGTCAGTGAATAGAAATATTCTCACATTTACATTCAGAGGCTGAAAACCTGCTGCCCCGCGACTAATAAACACCGCTGTGGTCTGAGCCCGGCGACATCGGGGCACTGGATAAACATATTACATACATACCTCTATATAACGCCCCCTCCCCCGGGCGGCCATGTTCTCTCGTTATCTGTCACCTTTGTCTTCTGATCTCCACCTAAACCTGACATGTGGCAGAACCGGCTCCTCACAATCACCTGAGGAAAGTCCCCGCCATAATCCCCAGAATAACGGAGGCGCCTCCGCCCGCACTGAGCACACAGCCCGCACCCTCATGAGGGCAGTAGTGTGGACTACTACTCCCAGCGTGCTCCTCTCACTTCCCAGGGCAGGCTGAACCCTTTGGGCCTTGTTCAGATGGGGAATTTACAAAAGACGCTGCAGTTAAGTCCGCAGCTGATTTTTGTCTCAGATATACGGCAAACTCTGCACCATAAAAGCTGAGGCGGATTCCTGGTTTTAACGGATTTTAGGAACTTTTTGGTGGAAAATAGTCCTCAGACTCAGCGCTGAGTGTTCGTTACAGTGTCTCGGTGCAGGAACGCCAAAATACAAATCCAAGAAATGCTTCGAGTCTGCTGACGAGCGACTCGTTCATTTGTGTGAGAAAAACACACAAGTTAGAAAAACCGTCACGTGAATTCTTTGGCGCCTTTTCCGTGTAGGAAGTGCAGCGCGTCACGCGGTTTTCCATTAGGTTTCATCAAAGGTTTTTATTACAAAAACGCCGCAGGATCCCATGATATTATTACACAGCACATTAATATTACAGGGGTATAAAAACCGGCCCTAAAAACGGCGCTGAAAACTCGAGTCTACGCCAAGAACCGCCGGCAGTGGTTTTTTTTTTTGTTTATTTTTACACATAGATTTTCTTCCGGCTGAAAAATCCAAATAAAAAACTTATTGTGAAGAAAACGCATCAAAAACCTCTTGGAAAAACACGTAAAAAACTGTCCGAAAAACTGCACCAAAATTTCATGTGTTTTTTTTTTAGTTGTGGAGATTTTATTTTCAGCCTGAAAAATCCACAAATAAAACTGGAATTGGCGCGTCTACACGACAAAAATCGCCAGGTTTCCGGATGGAAACCACCGACGCCATACAGGGTCACCGCCGGCGCTCACGGGGGGCTCCGCGGGGTCTCGCCCCCTCTATTAAGATATTTTCCGGCTGCTCCCATAATAAGGAATCCGACCCTAAATCCGCAGGTGGGAAAGGTGGCGTAACCAGAAGCAGTACCGTCTCACTGCACCATGTGGTGACAAAGCCTGCAGGGACAGAGGGCGCCCCACCCCGGACACATGACAGGTGGAGCGGAGGAGCGGCTGCCGCTGACTGGACGGCCTCTCCCTCCCTCATTGCTGCTTCCTCCTTCAGTCTGCTGTGCTGGGAGCACTGGGAAGGTAACTGGGAAGTGTTGGGGGTCTCCCTGTCCCTATGCGGCCCCCAGAGTGCGCAGATGGGGGGCAGCAGAGGGGGGTGCGCAGAACTTCCTGGAAATGTAAAGAAGACGGGGGAGGGGGGCGTCCTGCAGGGCAGATGGAGGCTGCTTTGGTGCAGCAGTCCGTCCGTCCGTCCGTCCGTCCGTCCGTCCGTCCGACCGTCCGGGAGGGGATGTCGGGATTGTACTTTCACTTCCCAGTCGCGTAGATGAAGGCGGCGAATACGGAGCGTTTATTGTATGTTAGTGGGCGATGATGTCGTAGTCTGGGCCCCGGTGAGGGTGACGGGAATGATGAGGGTCACAATATCCCGAATCTGGGCGAGTTATAATTCCGGTGCCGCACTCGCTAATCATGGCGTCTTCTCTCCCCCCAGTCGTGTCCGGCCTGAGAATGTCCGAAGAGTCCATCATCCGCATCCCACCGTATTACTACATCCATGTACTGGACCAGAACAGCAACATCTCCCGCGTGGAGACCGGACCCAAAACCTACATCCGGCAGGACAATGAGAGGTGAGACCCTCGCGGGCTGGGGGGGCGTATACATTTAAAGGGGTCTCCTGCTGATCTGCTCGTCACTGATGCGGGGGTCCCTCCTGGGCCACGTCGCACTGTATATCCCATCATGCCTTCCTCCATTGCGCTGACCCGCGTGCGCTGTGTGTCCTGTCCTGCAGGGTTCTCTTCCGCCCGGTCCCCATGGTGATGGTGCCGCCGCGGCACTACTGTGTGATCCAGAACCCGGTGCTGCGGGACGCCGGGCGCAGCGTTCAGTTCGATGACGGAGGACAGGCCAAGCTGCGACATGGCGACCGCGAGATCCGGCTGGCCCAGGACCCGTTCCCGCTGTACCCGGGGGAGCACCAGCAGCTGGTGGGTCCATTTATATATAGCTACTGCCGAATCGCAATGCCCCTCTAAAGCCAATCAGAAGTGAGACCGCCCCCCTGACTCTTCCTGTTTGCAAAGAGTCAGGCGGCAGGAAGGTCATGTGACTCGTTAATTTGTGAGGCCACCAATTAGAATACGCAGAGTTAAACAATGAACTCTTTCCTCGTGGGCTCAGGTCATCACCCCGCTGACCGTGGTCCTCGCCAACACCGCCCTTCACCTGAAGGCTCTGCTGGATTTCGAGGACGCCAGTGAGAAGTTTGTGGCCGGTGACGAGTGGCTCTTCGAGGGTCCAGGTAGGATCTGCTGTCGATGGTCAGTGACTGTGAGCCTCTAATATGGGGGCACTGAGCTGTGACGCGTCGCCCCATGTAGGCACCTACATCCCCCGGAAGGAGGTGGAAGTGGTACAGACCATCCAAGCAACAGTGATCCGGCACAACCAGGCCATCCGCCTGCGGGCGCGCAAAGAGTGCCAGGACCGCGAGGACCGCGCCAGAGTCACTGGTGAGTCCACACATCTGCGGATACCGGGTCGGGGTCTGCCTGCGGATAACGGGTCGGGGGTCTGCCTGCGGATAACGGGTCGGGGGTCTGCCTGCGGATAACGGGTCGGGGGTCTGTCTGCGTATAACGGGTCGGGGGTCTGCCTGCGGATAACGGGTCGGGGGTCTGTCTGCGGATAACGGGTCGGGGGTCTGCCTGCGGATAACGGGTCGGGGGTCTGTCTGCGTATAACGGGTCGGGGGTCTGCCTGCGGATAACGGGTCGGGGGTCTGTCTGCGGATAACGGGTCGGGGGTCTGTCTGCGGATAACGGGTCGGGGGTCTGTCTGCGGATAACGGGTCGGGGGTCTGTCTGCGGATAACGGGTCGGGGGTCTGTCTGCGGATAACGGGTCGGGGGTCTGTCTGCGGATAACGGGTCGGGGGTCTGTCTGCGGATAACGGGTCGGGGGTCTGTCTGCGGATAACGGGTCGGGGGTCTGTCTGCGGATAACGGGTCGGGGGTCTGTCTGCGGATAACGGGTCGGGGGTCTGTCTGCGGATAACGGGTCGGGGGTCTGTCTGCGGATAACGGGTCGGGGGTCTGTCTGCGGATAACGGGTCGGGGGTCTGTCTGCGGATAACGGGTCGGGGGTCTGTCTGCGGATAACGGGTCGGGGGTCTGTCTGCGGATAACGGGTCGGGGGTCTGTCTGCGGATAACGGGTCGGGGGTCTGTCTGCGGATAACGGGTCGGGGGTCTGCCTGCGGATAACGGGTTGGGGGTTGGCCTGTGGATAATGGGTTGGGGTTTGTTCTCAGATAATTGGTCGGGGGTCTGTCTGCGGATAATGGGTTGGCCTGCGGATAATGGGTCAGGGGTCAGCCTGCGGATAACGGGTCGGGGGTCAGCCTGCGGATAACGGGTCGGGGGTCAGCCTGCGGATAACGGGTCGGGGGTCTGTCTGCGGATAATGGGTCGGGGGTCTGTCTGCGGATAACGGGTTGAGGTTCGGCCTGCGGATAATGGGTCAGGGGTCTGTCTGCGGATAACGGGTCGGGGGTCTGTCTGCGGATAACGGGTCGGGGGTCTGTCTGCGGATAACGGGTCGGGGGTCTGTCTGCGGATAACGGGTCGGGGGTCTGTCTGCGGATAACGGGTCGGGGGTCTGTCTGCGGATAACGGGTCGGGGGTCTGTCTGCGGATAATGGGTCGGGGGTCTGTCTGCGGATAACGGGTTGAGGTTCGGCCTGCGGATAACGGGTCGGGGGTCTGTCTGCAGATAACGGGTCGGGGGTCTGTCTGCGGATAACGGGTCGGGGGTCTGTCTGCAGATAACGGGTCGGGGGTCAGCCTGCGGATAACTGGTCGGGGGTCTGTCTGCGGATAATGGGTCGGGGGTCTGTCTGCGGATAACGGGTTGAGGTTCGGCCTGCGGATAATGGGTCGGGGGTCTGTCTGCGGATAACGGGTCTGGGGTCTGTCTGCAGATAACGGGTCAGGGGTTGGCCTGTGGATAACGGGTCGGGGTTTGTTCTCAGATAATGGGTCCGGGGTCTGTCTGCGGATAATGGGTTGGCCTGCGGATAACGGGTCTGGGGTCTGCCTGCAGATAATGGGTCGGGGGTTGGCCTGTGGATAATGGGTTGGGGTTTGTTCTCAGATAATGGGTCGGGGGTCTGTCTGCGGATAATGGGTTGGCCTGCGGATAATGGGTCAGGGGTCTGTCTGCAGATAACGGGTCGGGGGTCTGTCTGCGGATAACGGGTCGGGGGTCTGTCTGCGGATAACGGGTCGGGGGTCAGCCTGCGGATAACGGGTCGGGGGTCTGTCTGCGGATAACGGGTTGAGGTTCGGCCTGCGGATAATGGGTCGGGGGTCTGTCTGCGGATAACGGGTCTGGGGTCTGTCTGCAGATAACGGGTCAGGGGTTGGCCTGTGGATAACGGGTCGGGGTTTGTTCTCAGATAATGGGTCCGGGGTCTGTCTGCGGATAATGGGTTGGCCTGCGGATAACGGGTTGGGGGTCTGCCTGCAGATAATGGGTCGGGGGTTGGCCTGTGGATAATGGGTTGGGGTTTGTTCTCAGATAATGGGTCGGGGGTCTGTCTGCGGATAATGGGTTGGCCTGCGGATAATGGGTCAGGGGTCTGTCTGCGGATAACGGGTCGGGGGTCAGCCTGCGGATAACGGGTCGGGGGTCAGCCTGCGGATAACGGGTCGGGGGTCTGTCTGCGGATAATGGGTCGGGGGTCTGTCTGCGGATAACGGGTTGAGGTTCGGCCTGCGGATAATGGGTCGGGGGTCTGTCTGCGGATAACGGGTCGGGGGTCTGTCTGCGGATAACGGGTCGGGGGTCTGTCTGCGGATAACGGGTCGGGGGTCAGCCTGCGGATAACGGGTCGGGGGTCTGTCTGCGGATAATGGGTCGGGGGTCTGTCTGCGGATAACGGGTTGAGGTTCGGCCTGCGGATAACGGGTCGGGGGTCTGTCTGCAGATAACGGGTCGGGGGTCTGTCTGCGGATAACGGGTCGGGGGTCTGTCTGCAGATAACGGGTCGGGGGTCAGCCTGCGGATAACGGGTCGGGGGTCTGTCTGCGGATAATGGGTCGGGGGTCTGTCTGCGGATAACGGGTCTGGGGTCTGTCTGCAGATAACGGGTCAGGGGTTGGCCTGTGGATAACGGGTCGGGGTTTGTTCTCAGATAATGGGTCCGGGGTCTGTCTGCGGATAATGGGTTGGCCTGCGGATAACGGGTCGGGGGTCTGCCTGCAGATAATGGGTCGGGGGTTGGCCTGTGGATAATGGGTTGGGGTTTGTTCTCAGATAATGGGTCGGGGGTCTGTCTGCGGATAATGGGTTGGCCTGCGGATAATGGGTCAGGGGTCTGTCTGCGGATAATGGGTCAGGGGTCTGTCTGCGGATAACGGGTTGGGGGTCTGTCTGCAGATAATGGGTCGGGGGTCTGTCTGCGGATAATGGGTCAGGGGTCTGTCTGCGGATAACGGATCGGGGGTCTGTCTGCGGATAATAGGTTGGCCTGCAGATAACGGGTCCGGGGTCTGTCTGTGGATAATGGGTCCGGGGTCTGTCTGTGGATAATGGGTCCGGGGTCTGTCTGCGGATAATGGGTCCGGGGTCTGTCTGTGGATAATGGGTCCGGGGTCTGTCTGCGTACATCATGTCACTGGTCTCGCTCTTCTCTTTGTAGGGGAGGAATGGCTGGTGAAGAAGGTCGGCGCGTATCTTCCCGGTGTATATGAAGAGGTCGTGGATGTTGTAGACGCTTTTGTCCTGACAGACAAGGTAAGATAGGACATCACCGTTATCGGCCCATGTCACGCTGCTTGTCTGCGTGCAATCTAAACAGTCAGTGCTGCAGTGTAAATCATGGAGTCTAGGCCTCTGATTAGTCACTGGTTCTGGTACAGCACTTTCCACAATGGTGTTGCTTTCTCCATCCTCGCCATATAAGACCCTGAGTGGAGTCTGGCATTGGCCCCTGTATTTCCCGGGCCCCATAGCTGTGACTTTTATGGGCTCTGTTTAGTAAGTGTAAAGGTCTGTATGTCGCTGTGACCGCTTTACACCCGGGTCGGGGGTGCCAGGCCTCACCCTTCCACCTACACAGTAGAAATGTGACCTCGGCTACAATAAGGGAACACCTGCCGCGGCGGTGAGAGGGCGGCTTTCCACAATCCACCTGACATTGTGCACTCCCTGTTTGCAGAGTTTCCTGCTTTAGGGGAAAGGTTAAAGTGGCAGAACTGCTGAGCAGCAATGATTCTTTTCTTCTAGAAAGCTCTGCACATCCGAGCCACCAAGACATTCAACGATGAGAAGCGGAACCTGCGGCGAACTGGAGAGGAATGGCTGGTCACCATGGAAGACACGGAGGCCTACATCCCCAACGTGTACGAGGAGGTGGTGGGAGTCGTGGACATCACCACCCTCAACAGCCGGCAGTATTGTGTCATCCTGGACCCGGTGGGGGCAGATGGCAAACCGCAACTCGGACAGAAGAAAGTCGTGAAGGTAACGAGGAACTGGTTAATATTTCCACAATGATGATGGAAAACCCAGCGCATCCGACATGTCTGATGATCGGCCCAAGTTGTATACAATATTGCCTAGCTGCATCTCTGTTCCTTTGCCGCGTAGCCCAGCCGCGCCTCTGCTCCTCTTCCGTGTAGCCTATCTGCACCTCTGTTCCTCTGCCGCCGCGTAGCCTAGCTGTGTCTCTGTTTTTCTGTACAGGGGGAGAAGTCCTTCTTCTTGCAGCCTGGAGAAAACCTGGAGTCGGGAATCCAAGATGTCTACATCCTATCAGAGGAGGAGGGTCTGGTCCTGAGAGCTCTGCAGGTCCTGGAGGAGAAGGACGAGGTGGGTATGACCCATGGAGGCGACCTCGGGCTCCTCATCTTCCTCTCCACCATTACATGACTGCTTGTCTCTGTTTTCAGGATGGAAACGATGTTGAGCGAAAACCTGGAGATCGCTGGATGATCAGGGGTCCCCTGGAGTACGTCCCCCCGGTAGAGGTGGAGGTGGTGGTGCGGAGACAGTCCATACCCCTGGATGAGAATGAAGGGATTTATGTGCGAGACATCAAAACAGGGAAGGTAAGTATGACCACCACCATCCCTTCAGCTGCACATGGAGATCTGGCCTCGCAGCCGGGGACACGTGGGTGGCTGCACTCCATCTGTATCCTCATCAGTCATCGCTGGTCAGGAATAGATCATGGATGCCGCTCTGTGAAATCCTAGACGAGCCGCACCCTGAAGCCTGACCTCTGGCACCGCCATCCTCATCATCCCCAACATGTCGGTCACAGGTGTAACCCTTTCCTGACAACACGCCTGTGCCTTACACTATGCACTACAGAGGACTCCACCTGCACTCTTGCCTCCACCAGGTGCGGGCGGTCGTCGGACACACCTACATGCTGACACATGACGAGGAGCAGTGGGAGAAGGAGCTTCCTCCTAATGTGGAGACCCTACTGGCCTCTGGTAAGGACCCCGTGGCAGACAGATCGAACCGCGGGGTCAGAACACAAGAGGCGCAACCCCGAGACAAGACTAAAGTTGTGACCTACCGAGTGCCACATAATGCTGCCGTCCAAGTGTATGACTACCGGGAGAAGAAGGCCAGGTGAGCCGTCTGCAACTTCTCTGCCTCCCCGTCATGATGACCATTTTTGACCTAAAGGGAAACCCTGCTTTCCTTCTCGACTTACCCCCTTAATCCGGACATCTCACGTATTGAGTTTTGGCCGCGACATTGTAACCAAGAGTTCATGTTTGCCCACTGCCTGTGACATGCTGTGTATAGCCTCATTCCTGTCCTTGGTCTTACATCTCACACCTCTCCTGGGCATTTCATCTCTGGCCTCGCTTCTTCCGGGCCTTGCCTCTCTTATCTCGCATCTCCTGGGCCTTGCATCTCATGCCTCTCCTGGGCCTTGCATCTCCTGGACTTTGCCTTTCCTGGGCCTTGCCTTGCCTCTCCTGGTCCTTGCCTCTCACTCCTCTCTTGGGCTTGCCTTTTCCTTGGCCTTGCATCTCGCACCTCTACCAGGCCTTGCCTCCCACTCCTCTCCTGGGTTTGCCATTCCGGGGCCTTGCACCTCGTGTGTCTCCTGAGCCTTGCCTCTCGCACCTCTCCCAGGCCTTGCCTCTTCTGAACCTCACATTTCCCGCCTCTCCTGGGCCTTGCCTCCCTCTCCTCTCCTGTGCTTACCTCTCCTGGCCCTTGCCTCTCGCTCCTCTGCTGGGCCTTGCTTCTTTTGTCTCTCCCATGCTTTGCCTCTCACTCCTCTCCCGTGCTTTGCCTCTCACTCCTCTCTTGGGCCTTGCTTCTTTTGCCTCTTCTGTGCCTTGCTTCTTTCACCTCTCCTGGGCTTTGCCTCACTCTGCTTTGCCTCTCGCTCCTCTCCCGGGCCTTGCTTCTTTTGCCTCTCCTGGCCCTTGCCTCTCACTCCTCTCCTGGCCCTTGCCTCTCACTCCTCTCCCGTGCTTTGCCTCTCGCTCCTCTCCCGGGCCTTGCTTCTTTCTCCTCTCTTGTGCTTTGCCTCTCACTCCTCTCCCGGGCCTTGCCTCTCGCTCCTCTCCCGGGCCTTGCTTCTTTCTCCTCTCCTGTGCTTTGCCTCTCACTCCTCTCCCGGGCCTTGCCTCTCACTCCTCTCCCGGGCCTTGCCTCTCACTCCTCTCCCGTGCTTTGCCTCTCGCTCCTCTCCCGGGCCTTGCTTCTTTCTCCTCTCCTGTGCTTTGCCTCTCACTCCTCTCCTGGGCCTTGCCTCTCGCGCCTCTCCTGGGCCTTGCTTCTTTCTCCTCTCCTGTGCTTTGCCTCTCACTCCTCTCCCGTGCTTTGCCTCTCACTCCTCTCCCGTGCTTTGCCTCTCGCTCCTCTCCCGGGCCTTGCTTCTTTTGTCTCTCCCATGCTTTGCCTCTCACTCCTCTCCCGGGCCTTGCTTCTTTCGCCTTTCCTGTGCTTTGCCTCTCACTCCTCTCCCGTGCTTTGCCTCTCGCTCCTCTCCCGGGCCTTGCTTCTTTCTCCTCTCCTGTGCTTTGCCTCTCACTCCTCTCCCGGGCCTTGCCTCTCGCGCCTCTCCTGGGCCTTGCTTCTTTCTCCTCTCCTGTGCTTTGCCTCTCACTCCTCTCCCATGCTTTGCCTCTCACTCCTCTCCCGGGCCTTGCTTCTTTCGCCTCTCCTGTGCTTTGCCTCTCACTCCTCTCCCGGGCCTTGCTTCTTTCACCTCTCCTGTGCTTTGCCTCTCACTCCTCTCCTGGGCCTTGCTTCCTTCGCCTCTCCCGTGCTTTGCCTCTCACTCCTCTCCTGGGCCTTGCTTCTTTCTCCTCTCCCGTGCTTTGCCTCTCACTCCTCTCCTGGGCCTTGCTTCTTTCACCTCTCCCGTGCTTTGCCTCTCACTCCTCTCCCGGGCCTTGCTTCTTTGGCCTCTCCTGTGCTTTGCCTCTCACTCCTCTCCTGGGCCTTGCTTCCTTCGCCTCTCCCGTGCTTTGCCTCTCACTCCTCTCCCGTGCTTTGCCTCTCGCTCCTCTCCCAGGCCTTGCTTCTTTTGTCTCTCCCATGCTTTGCCTCTCGCTCCTCTCCCGGGCCTTGCTTCTTTTGCCTCTCACTCTGCTTTGCCTCTCACTCCTCTCCCGTGCTTTGCCTCTCACTCCTCTCCCGTGCTTTGCCTCTCGCTCCTCTCCCGGGCCTTGCTTCTTTTGTCTCTCCCATGCTTTGCCTCTCACTCCTCTCCTGGGCCTTGCTTCTTTCTCCTCTCTTGTTCTTTGCCTCTCACTCCTCTCCCGGGCCTTGCTTCTTTCGCCTCTCCTGTGCTTTGCCTCTCACTCCTCTCCCGGGCCTTGCTTCTTTCTCCTCTCTTGTGCTTTGCCTCTCACTCCTCTCCTGGGCCTTGCTTCCTTCGCCTCTCCCGTGCTTTGCCTCTCACTCCTCTCCTGGGCCTTGCTTCTTTCTCCTCTCCCGTGCTTTGCCTTTCACTCCTCTCCTGGGCCTTGCTTCTTTCACCTCTCCCGTGCTTTGCCTCTCACTCCTCTCCCGGGCCTTGCTTCCTTCGCCTCTCCCGTGCTTTGCCTCTCACTCCTCTCCCGTGCTTTGCCTCTCGCTCCTCTCCCGGGCCTTGCTTCTTTCTCCTCTCTTGTGCTTTGCCTCTCACTCCTCTCCTGGGCCTTGCTTCCTTCGCCTCTCCCGTGCTTTGCCTCTCACTCCTCTCCCGGGCCTTGCTTCTTTTGCCTCTCCCGTGCTTTGCCTCTCACTCCTCTCCTGTGCTTTGCCTCTCACTCCTCTCCCGGGCCTTGCTTCCTTCGCCTCTCCCGTGCTTTGCCTCTCACTCCTCTCCCGTGCTTTGCCTCTCACTCCTCTCCCGGGCCTTGCTTCCTTCGCCTCTCCCGTGCTTTGCCTCTCACTCCTCTCCCGTGCTTTGCCTCTCACTCCTCTCCCATGCCTTGCTTCTTTTGTCTCTTCTGTGCTTTGCCTCTCACTCCTCTCCCGTGCTTTGCCTCTCGCTCCTCTCCCGTGCTTTGCCTCTCACTCCTCTCCCGGGCCTTGCTTCCTTCGCCT
Source organism: Ranitomeya variabilis (assembly GCF_051348905.1). NCBI lineage: Eukaryota > Metazoa > Chordata > Amphibia > Anura > Dendrobatidae > Ranitomeya > Ranitomeya variabilis. Next base: position 10,829,949 of record NC_135238.1, read on the forward strand.
CTCCCGTGCTTTGCCTCTCACTCCTCTCCCGTGCTTTGCCTCTCACTCCTCTCCCATGCCTTGCTTCTTTTGTCTCTTCTGTGCTTTGCCTCTCACTCCTCTCCCGTGCTTTGCCTCTCACTCCTCTCCCGTGCTTTGCCTCTCACTCCTCTCCCGGGCCTTGCTTCCTTCGCCTCTCCCGTGCTTTGCCTCTCACTCCTCTCCCGTGCTTTGCCTCTCACTCCTCTCCCGTGCTTTGCCTCTCGCTCCTCTCCCAGGCCTTGCTTCTTTTGCCTCTCACTCTGCTTTGCCTCTCACTCCTCTCCCGTGCTTTGCCTCTCACTCCTCTCCCGTGCTTTGCCTCTCGCTCCTCTCCCGGGCCTTGCTTCTTTTGTCTCTCCCATGCTTTGCCTCTCACTCCTCTCCTGGGCCTTGCTTCTTTCTCCTCTCTTGTTCTTTGCCTCTCACTCCTCTCCCGGGCCTTGCTTCTTTTGCCTCTCACTCTGCTTTGCCTCTCACTCCTCTCCCGTGCTTTGCCTCTCACTCCTCTCCCGTGCTTTGCCTCTCACTCCTCTCCTGGGCCTTGCTTCTTTCTCCTCTCCCGTGCTTTGCCTCTCACTCCTCTCCTGGGCCTTGCTTCTTTCTCCTCTCCCGTGCTTTGCCTTTCACTCCTCTCCTGGGCCTTGCTTCTTTCACCTCTCCCGTGCTTTGCCTCTCACTCCTCTCCTGGGCCTTGCTTCCTTCGCCTCTCCCGTGCTTTGCCTCTCACTCCTCTCCCGTGCTTTGCCTCTCGCTCCTCTCCCGGGCCTTGCTTCTTTCTCCTCTCTTGTGCTTTGCCTCTCACTCCTCTCCCGGACCTTGCTTCCTTCGCCTCTCCCGTGCTTTGCCTCTCACTCCTCTCCCGTGCTTTGCCTCTCACTCCTCTCCCGGGCCTTGCTTCCTTCGCCTCTCCCGTGCTTTGCCTCTCACTCCTCTCCCGTGCTTTGCCTCTCGCTCCTCTCCCAGGCCTTGCTTCTTTTGCCTCTCACTCTGCTTTGCCTCTCACTCCTCTCTTGTGCTTTGCCTCTCACTCCTCTCCCGTGCTTTGCCTCTCACTCCTCTCTTGTGCCTTGCCTCCTCTCACTCCTCTCCCGGGCCTTGTGTGCTTCCACACTGTCCTGCTGAAGGCATTTCTACCCTGTTATAATGAGGATGTTGGGAGTGATCTTGTATTCTTGCTGGGGTTTGTATTTACCCGCCTCGTTCTGTCTTGCAGGGTTGTGTTTGGCCCTGAGCTGGTGATCCTAGGCCCCGATGAGCAGTTCACAGTCCTCAGTCTCTCAGGAGGAACCCCGAAACACTCCAATGTCATTAAGGCCATCTGCCTCCTCCTGGGGCCGGACTTCTGCACCGACCTCATCAATATTGAGACGGCGGATCACGCGCGGCTCCAGATCCAGCTGTCCTACAACTGGTGAGTCTGAGGTCAGAGGTCGCTGAGGTCGGGGTGTACGGAGTTGTTATTTATGCGTTTCCCCCTTTATATTCTCCTACACTTTTCTTGGTAATGGGAGCCTTTTAGTCAGCGACCATTTCCCGGCGTTTTGTTTGCATTTACTCATCGGTGAAATATTTCGGGAATTTCTTGTTCCTCGTTTTTTGATTGTCGGTAAGGGAACATTTGTAAATGAGTTATAAGATGGAGCAAATTCTTAAAGGAACCTGTCAGCAGGAAGGGTCTCTCCCCTAATGACCCTGAATTTGAGGACACAACTGCACTAGACACGGAGATTGATTAGGACTTGCCCCTCCCCTGTGATCTCGGACATCCAATCAGCAGAGCCGAGATGGGTCATGTGCCCGCAGACTAGTCTTTAGAGTCAGGTGGGAGGAGCTAGCTCCCTGCGGCGATCGCTAGGTGCAGAAAACGCTGATGTCGGTGTTCTCCGGCTCTCGCAGGCATTTCGAGATAAAGGATAAGACCGATCCGCTGGAGGCGTCAACCATTTTCAGCGTCCTGGACTTCGTGGGCGACGCCTGTAAAGCCATCGCCTCCCGGATCAGAGGAGCCGTGGCCTCGGTGCAGTTTGACGACTTCCACAAGGTGAGACATGAGGGGCCACGAGTACCATCTCTAGGGGCCCCAATGATTTTGTACCGCCATGATGGCCGACCCCGTTCTTCTCCTCTCGCGCCCAGAACTCCAACCGCATCATCTGCTCGGCCGTCTTTGGTTTCGACGACTCGGTGAAGATCCGAAGCTCCTTCAAGTTCCCGCAGAACAACCTGGTGATCACCAGCGTGGACATCCAGTCGGTGGAGCCCGTGGACCAGCGCACCCGGGACGCCCTGCAGAAGAGCGTGCAGCTCGCCATCGAGATCACCACCAACTCCCAGGAGGCGACGGCCAGGTGACGCTCCGCAGCCTCCAATGCCTTGCTCTCTTTCGATTCCTCTCTTGTTTCCAACATCTCTGGTTGCTGTCAGTGACTTGGAACATTCTTACATGCGTCTGGAGGCTGAATAATCTGAACAGACCTCTTACGTCTCACAGCTGAGGGTTTGTTACAGTCACGTCAGTGTGAACAATTTTTTCTTCCATCCTCATGCGTCGTCACGTTACTGTTCATGGGGGGATTGTCCAGACTGGATCCAATTGTAACAAAGCCTCAGCTGTGAGAAGTATGAGGGATTTTTTTTACAAGGTTTATATTTACTTGCAGCGAACAGAGATCCTAAAATCAATTGAGAAATTGCCCCTCATTAATGACTGCAGGAAAACGAGAACACCCACTAAAGGGTTAACACAGAGGGTTGCCTGTGCTGGGATATTCCTGTGCCTGCAGTGCCGCCTTGTGGTGTTAGTGGGTACTGCACCCAGTATTTGGGATATTAACCCCTTTTTTGCTGTCACCCTGCAGACACGAGGCTGAAAGATTGGAGCAAGAGGCGAAGGGCCGGCTGGAGAGGCAGCGAATCACAGACCAGGCGGAGGCCGAGAGAGCGCGCAAGGAGCTGCTGGAGCTGGAGGCCCTGAGGTATGAGGGGAGGGAGGCCCTGTGTATAGGGGTCTGGGATGAGCCCCCTAATGGTGTCTGTGTCGGGGTACCCCGCTAACCCCGTGTCCTCCATTATCAGCACCGTCGTAGAGAGCACCGGAGCCGCAAAAGCCGAAGCGCAGTCCAAAGCGGAGGCCGCGAAGATCGAAGGCGAGGGAGCGGTGCTGCAAGCCAAGCTGCGAGCGGAGGCCCTGGCCATAGAGACGGTGAGCGGGCCGAGCGGTGCCAAGTCGGGCGGGGCGGTGCCAGGCTGGGTGTTGGTGCATGGGGCGGTGCCAGGCTGTGGGTTGCGGGACAGGGACAGATATGGTGGTGCCGGGTGGTCGAGCGGGGCGGTACTAGGCTGGGTGGTGCCAGGCTCAGTGGTGGCGGGTGAGGCCAGGTAGGAAGGTGCTGGGCGGGGTTATGCCGGTCTGGGTGGTGCCAGGTAGTGCGATCGAGCGAGACAGTGCCAGGCTGGGTGGTGCCAGGTAGGGCGGTGATGGGTAGGTGTCACGGTTCACAGGGAAGATACCTTTATCATCCCTGCCGCTCACACCAATTTGTCATGAACCGGGTTTGTTTGGTTGCCCCTGGTTCTTTCTGAAGGGGATTTATCTATATCCCACTTCCCAGTTCCGGTTTTGAACTTGCAGCTCTCTGGCGCCCCCTTACCCTCAGGTCAGACAGGGCACTGCACCTAGGATAATTAGTTGCCAGAAAGGCTGCCTGCTATGTGCTGGCTAATGAGCACACTGCAACGAGGGCGATATAACTACTCCCACTCAGCCGGGAACAATAATTATTAATGCCGTCCGTCTCTACAAAGCCTCCCAAACGCATCTGCTGCCACCAGCTCCGATTTCTTAATTATTAACAGGTCCGGAGCCAACCCAAATTAGTAGCGTAATTCACTTCGGAGGACGTGACAGTTCGTTATAGAGCAAGGAGAGACAAAGCTAGTAATTTTATATAATTTACTCCAAAAAAATGTAGGCAGTGTTTACAGAAGTATAAAAGATATTATAAAGAAAAGTATCGTATGTACAGTACAATTACAAATAAAATGGGATTAAAGCTGAAAAAACACTTACATTTCGTTATCATTTGATCTCATGGCTGACAGTGTGCTGTGGAGGAGACACATCTAGATGCATCACACATCTGTCTCGCAGCTAGACCCAGGACAAAGACTAGTGAAGACTGATGTCTCACTCACTTATCTCCCAGCCTAAAACCAAGGCACTCCCCCTGTGGTGACCTCACTCAGAGGCTGAATCCTCCCTTTTCTTAGACTTATGACAAACCATTTCTATACATAACTCGCTGTGTGAACCTCATATAAGAACAACACAATGATCAGGATGTTCTCCACGTCAGGGGGGTTCTTTTAAGTATAAACAAGGATACATGACTCGCTTAAGGAGAAATCCGCTCCTTGCAACTGGTTGGGTTTTGCTCCTCTCAATTTCAGTGAGCTATAGATCTCTCGATAGACATTCGGAATATATAATCCTTATATCTCTAGCCCGGATCGGTGCCAGTATACATAACTTTAAAAGAACAATAGAGTTCCATGCATTTTCTGTACCAGTGTGTACCTGAGCGCCCTCTTTCTGCCATGTCCAGGATGCGGAGCTGCAGCGGTTGCGCCAGGCTCGCAGTGAGGAGCTGAAGTATCTGCAGGAGAAGAACAAGCTGGAGGTGGAGAAGGAGCAGGAGCTGGCCGACATCGCCATCAAGAAGTTCCGTGGAATGACCGAGGCGATCGGTGCGGGAACCCTGCGGGACATCGCGCTGGCCGGGCCGGAGCTGCAGGTGGGTGCCCCTGTCCTCTACCCGTCCTCGCCCTGCACTGCGGCCGCAGCTTCATATTCTGCAGTCTGACCGTTAACCCTTTGTTCTCCCAGGTGAAACTGCTGCAGGGTCTGGGCATCCAGTCGACACTGATCACAGATGGCTCCACTCCCATCAACCTCTTCAGCACCGCAACCGGACTCCTGGGGCTTCCCGGCATCGTACCCCAAAAGAAAGATGGCGAGAAATGAAACGCCCCCCAACCCAGCTCAGTCATGTGACCAGCCCTGGTCTCTTCCCCCTCCCATCTATCCCATCCCTGTACATGCTATGTGTCCTGTTGGCCTGGGCTCTCCAGCACTATTATGTACTGTACTGCTCCTCCGCGGTAGTTGCTCTCCAGCACTGTTATGTACTGTGCTGCTCCTCTGCGGTAGTTTTTCTCCTTCACTGTTAAGTACTGTGCTGCTCCTCCGCGGTAGTTGCTCTCCAGCACTGTTATGTACTGTGCTGCTCCTCCACGGTAGTTGCTCTCCAGCACTGTTATGTACTGTGCTGCTCCTCTGCGGTAGTTGCTCTCCAGCACTGTTATGTACTGTGCTGCTCCTCCACGGTAGTTGCTCTCCAGCACTGTTATGTACTGTGCTGCTCCTTCGCGGTAGTTGCTCTCCAGCACTGTTATGTACTGTGCTGCTCCTCCGTGGTAGTTGCTCTCCAGCACCGTTATGTACTGTGCTGCTCCTCTGCGGTAGTTGCTCTCCAGCACTGTTATGTACTGTGCTGAGTCCTTACTCCACTTCCATCCCTCCTTGCACTGTTGCAATCACTGTTGAGATCCTGCACGATATTCTCAGGTTCTGACTTGTGCCTTAAGCCCAGTGTGGGGCAGAAATCACTAATAAACCTAGAAACACAAGTTTATCAGTGTAGCGTCCTGTGTGGTGGCGGGGCTTTCTGTGTGCGGGGGTGATGTACTGCATGGTGGCGGGACGTCCTGTGTGATGGCGGGGCTTACTGTGTGCGGGAGCGGGGCTTCCTATGTTCGAGGGTGGGGCTTCCTGTGTCTGTGGGTTCCTGTGTATGAGGGCAGGGTATGTTGTTTGAGGGTTGTCATGTATGAGGGTGGGGGCGTCCTGTGTACCGTGGTGGGGTGTCCTGTGTGTGGTGTTTCCTGTGTATGATGGCGGTGGTTCCTGTGTTTGAGGGGTGGGGCGTCCTATGTGTGGGGGGTCCTGTGTATGAGGGTGGGGCGTCCTGTGTATGAGGGTAGGGTGTCATGTGTATGAGGGTGGGGCACCCTGTGTGGGGGATGGTTCCTGTGTGTGAGGGTGGGGCGTCCTGTGTATGAGGGGGGTGGTTACTGTGTATGAGGGTAGGGTGTCATGTGTATGAGGGTGGGGCGTCCTGTGTGGGGGATGGTTCCTGTGTGTGGGGTGTCCTGTGTATGAGGGTGGGGCGTCCTGTGTGGGGGATGGTTCCTGTGTGTGGGGTGTCCTGTGTATGAGGGTGGGGCGTCCTGTGTGGGGGATGGTTCCTGTGTGTGGGGGTGGGGCGTCCTGTGTATGAGGGTGGAGGTTCCTCTGTATGATGGGGGTGGTTCCTGCGTTTGAGGGTGGGGAGTCCTATGTGTGGGGGAGTCCTGTATAAGATGGTGGGGTGTCCTGTGTATGTGGGTGGGGCGTCCTCTGTGGGGGGTGGTTCTTGTGTATCAGGGTGGGGTGTCCTGTGTATGAGGGCGGGGCGTCCTGTGTATGAGGGCGGGGCGTCCTGTGTGGGGGATGTTTCCTGTGTATGAGGGCGGGGTGTCCTGTGTATGTGGGTGGGGCGTCCTGTGTGGGAGTGGTTCCTGCGTATGAGGGTTGGGCGTCCTGTGTGGGGGTGGTTCCTGCATATGAGGGCGGGGCGTCCTGTGTATGAGGGCGGGGCGTCCTGTGTGGGGGATGGGTCCTGTGTATGTGGGTGGGGTGTCCTGTGTATGTGGGTGGGGCGTCCTGTGTATGAGGGTGGTTCCTGTGTATGTGGGTGGGGCGTCCTGTGTATGAGGGTGGTTCCTGTGTATGTGGGTGGGGCGTCCTGTGTATGAGGGTGGTTCCTGCGTATGAGGGTGGGGCGTCCTCTGTGGAGGTGGGGCGTCCTGTGTATCAGCGTGGGGCGTCCTGTGTATGAGGGCGGGGCGTCCTGTGTATGAGGGCGGGGCGTCCTGTGTGGGGGATGGTTCCTGTGTATGAGGGTGGGGCGTCCTGTGTATGTGGGTGGGGCGTCCTGCATATGAGGGTGGGCGTCCTGTGTATGAGGGCGGGGCGTCCTGTGTGGGGGATGGTTCTTGTGTATGACGGTGGGGCGTCCTGTGTATGTGGGTGGGGCGTCCTGCATATGAGGGCGGGGCGTCCTGTGTATGAGGGCGGGGCGTCCTGTGTGGGGGATGGTTCCTGTGTATGAGGGTGGGGCGTCCTGCATATGAGGGTGGGCGTCCTGTGTATGAGGGCGGGGCGTCCTGTGTGGGGGTGGTTCCTGTGTATGAGGGTGGGGCGTCCTGTGTATGTGGGTGGGGCGTCCTGCATATGAGGGCGGGGCGTCCTGTGTATGAGGGTGGGGCGTCCTGTGTGGGGGATGGTTCCTGTGTATGAGGGTGGGGCGTCCTGTGTATGTGGGTGGGGCGTCCTGTGTATGAGGGCGGGGCGTCCTGTGTGGGGGTGGTTCCTGTGCATGAGGGTGGGGCGTCCTCTGTGGGGGTGGTTCTTGTGTATCAGGGTGGGTGTCCTGTGTATGAGGGTGGGGCGTCCTGTGTATGTGGGTGGGGCGTCCTGTGTATGAGGGTGGTTCCTGTGTATGAGGGCGGGGCGTCCTGCATATGAGGGTGGGTGTCCTGTGTATGAGGGCGGGGCGTCCTGTGTGGGGGTGGTTCCTGTGTATGAGGGCGGGGCGTCCTGTGTGGGGGTGGTTCCTGTGTATGAGGGCGGGGCGTCCTGCATATGAGGGTGGGTGTCCTGTGTATGAGGGCGGGGCGTCCTGTGTGGGGGTGGTTCCTGTGTATGAGGGCGGGGCGTCCTGTGTGGGGGTGGTTCCTGTGTATGAGGGCGGGGCGTCCTGTGTGGGGGTGGTTCCTGTGTATGAGGGTGGGGCGTCCTGTGTGTGGGGGTGGTTCCTGTGTATGAGGGCGGGGTGTCCTGTGTATGGGGGTGGTTCCTGTGTATGAGGGCGGGGCGTACTGTGTATGGGGGTGGTTCCTGTGTATGAGGGCGGGGCGTACTGTGTGGGGGTGGTTCCTGTGTATGAGGGCGGGGCATCCTGTGTGGGGGTGGTTCCTGCGTATGAGGGTTGGGCGTCCTGTGTGGGGGTGGATCCTGCGTATGAGGGCGGGGCGTCCTGTGTGGGGGTGGATCCTGCGTATGAGGGTGGGGCGTCCTGTGTGGGGGTGGTTCCTGCGTATGAGGGCGGGGCGTCCTGTGTGGGGGTGGTTCCTGTGTATGAGGGTGGGGTGTCCTGTGTATGTGGGTGGGGCGTCCTGTGTATGAGGGTGGTTCCTGTGTATGAGGGCGGGGCATCCTGTGTGGGGGTGGTTCCTGCGTATGAGGGTTGGGCGTCCTGTGTGAGGGTGGATCCTGCGTATGAGGGCGGGGCGTCCTGTGTGGGGGTGGTTCCTGTGTATGAGGGCGGGGCGTCCTGTGTGGGGGTGGTTCCTGTGTATGAGGGCGGGGCGTCCTGTGTGGGGATGGTTCCTGTGTATGAGGGTGGTTCCTGTGTATGAGGGTGGGGCGTCCTCTGTGGGGGTGGTTCTTGTGTATCAGGGTGGGTGTCCTGTGTATGAGGGCGGGGCGTCCTGCATATGAGGGTGGGTGTCCTGTGTATGAGGGCGGGGCGTCCTGTGTGGGGGTGGTTCCTGTGTATGAGGGCGGGGTGTCCTGTGTGGGGGTGGTTCCTGTGTATGAGGGCGGGGCGTCCTGTGTGGGGGTGGTTCCTGTGTATGAGGGCGGGGTGTCCTGTGTGGGGGTGGTTCCTGTGTATGAGGGCGGGGCGTACTGTGTGGGGGTGGTTCCTGTGTATGAGGGCGGGGCATCCTGTGTGGGGGTGGTTCCTGCGTATGAGGGTTGGGCGTCCTGTGTGGGGGTGGATCCTGTGTATGAGGGCGGGGCGTCCTGTGTGGGGGTGGATCCTGTGTATGAGGGTGGGGCGTCCTGTGTGGGGGTGGTTCCTGTGTATGAGGGCGGGGCGTCCTGTGTGGGGGTGGTTCCTGTGTATGAGGGCGGGGCGTCCTGTGTGGGGATGGTTCCTGTGTATGAGGGCGGGGCGTCCTGTGTGGGGGTGGTACCTGTGTATGAGGGCGGGGCGTCCTGTGTGGGGGTGGTTCCTGTGTATGAGGGCGGGGCGTCCTGTGTGGGGATGGTTCCTGTGTATGAGGGTGGGGTGTCCTGTGTGTAAGTAATGGCACCAGTAATCGGCGGGCCCTTTCCATCCAATAGCTGGGAACCTGCCTGGACCTGATATACCTCGCAGCTGCGGGTTCGTCACCTTGTACCAGAGCAGACTGTTACATTTTCTACACTGTAACAAACCCTCAGCTGTGGCAGGAGGATGGTCGGGGTGAATGCTGCTGGAGCTACTTCTGTCTACAATCACTGACTGCAAACAGATGTTACAAATGTAGAAAATGTCCCCGGGGTGTGGGGGGGAAACACCAGGACTGCGGCTCCGTCCGCCGCGGCGCTAGATGCTCCGTGATAAATTTTACGCCTTTTTCTGGTGTAAATGTTGTATTCTTGCCCCGCCCCTGGCCCCGCCCTTTCCTCAGCGCTCCATGGTCTCCGCCTCCCAGTCAGTGATGATGTCACACACGGCTCTGTGATGTCACTGTGGTGGGTGGAGCAGAATAATGCGCACAGGAAGATGGAAGCGAGTGTCGCCCTCTGCTGGTGGCTGCTGTCGGTGCTCCTTACAGTGACTGCAGGTGACCCCCGATCCCCCCACGTATGAGAGGGTCACTGTGTGTCATAATGGCCGCCGGTGCTGAGAATGTCGTTGCTTCCCCTCACAGGCACGGAGCGTCCTCGTACAGCCTCACCCCCCGCGGCGTCCCCGGGCGTCACCCCCGAGGCTTCTGGCCCCACCCCTGAGGCTTCTGGCCCCACCCCACACACCGCCCGCTTTTTTGACTACGCTGATGACGACCAAATCAAAACTGCCGAAATCTCCAGCGTCATCGGAGAAGTCTCCTCAGCGGAAACGAGAGGTAAACCCCCTGGAATATGAAGGGTTAACTCCCAGAGGCAACCAAAATGGCTGTCATTACCCCCCACCTCTGGTGCAGCTCCGCCCTCCTGTCCAGGGACGGCCCCCGAGGAGCCCTGCTGGCGGCCATATTGGTTTCCCAGGAAACTCTGATTATAGAGCCTTCAGTGATGTTGGGGGTTGGAGTAGATCTCGGGGTACACGATTGGTGCAGCTGGGGATGATGTCAGCTCCTTGTCCTCTAGTGAAGGAGGCCCAGATCCTGCGGATCGTGCTGCTGGGCGCCGTGCTGGCCTTCATCATCCTCATCCTGTATCACATCTTCTGCCGCGTGTGAGTATCTCATCTCCTCCAGCCAGAAAGCGACATGACAGCTGCAAAGCAAACTCTCCACTCACGCAAAGCTGCAGCCACAAAACTGGAACCGTGTGTTATCACTGTGGGTGACCGCAGCTCTGGAGGTGACAGGAGGATAAGACACGATGTAACAGCAGAATAGTGAGTGCAGCTCTGGAGGTGACAGGAGGATAAGACACGATGTAACAGCAGAATAGTGAGTGCAGCTCTGGAGGTGACTGGAGGATAAGACACGATGTAACTGCAGAATAGTGAGTGCAGCTCTGGAGGTGACTGGAGGATAAGACACGATGTAACTGCAGAATAGTGAGTGCAGCTCTGGAGGTGACTGGAGGATAAGACACGATGTAACTGCAGAATAGTGAGTGCAGCTCTGGAGGTGACTGGAGGGTAAGACATGATGTAACTGTAGAATAGTGAGTGCAGCTCTGGAGGTGACTGGAGGATAAGAAACTATGTAACTGCAGAATAGTGAGTGCAGCTCTGGAGGTGACTGGAGGATAAGACACAATGTCACAGCAGAATAGTGAGTGCAGCTCTGGAGGTGACTGGAGGATAAGACACGATGTCACAGCAGAATAGTGAGTGCAGCTCTGGAGGTGACTGGAGAATAAAACACGATGTAACAGCAGAATAGTGAGTGCAGCTCTGGAGGTGACCGGAGGGTAAGATGATGACTGATCAGACTAATGGCGACTGTATTTAACCCTTTCGCGTTGTGTTCTTGGCTCCTCACAGCTTTCTCCTCGTTTCCACAGGTTTTGTGCTTTCGGGGTGTGACGCAGACCCTCCATCCTGCGCCGGCCGGTTCGGGCACTCGCCCTTTTCTATGGTAATATTATGAGCAGCAGTCACTCCTGTCTGGCGCATTATTCCTGGGCCCCCCGTGTGCGGAGGCTTCGGGGGTCCTCCTCCCAGCATGCACCGCTCTCCCCACACAATGACGCACCCCCACAGCCGCTCTTTGGATTTGCGTTTAATCCCGTTAATACCTTTGTACACGTTTTATAAATTGCGTTACATTTACTAACATTTCGCTCGGCTGAAATATTTACATTCATCAAAAATAATCAGAAGAGGCGGAATAAATTATTAATAAATAAATAAATAAGGACGGGAAAAAAATGGGATCCGCGGGGGCGGGAGAATGGAGACGTCTGTGTGTGTGTGGGCGGAGCCGATCCGTCAGAACCGCCCACAAACCCTGGAATAGCAGCAACCTATAAAAAATAGATATCATTTCTGCACGAGAAGTCGCCCCCTGGTGGAGAACAGACACATTACAACGTACCTGGATGCCTAGCACCTCCCACTTTATAAGGAAGTCCCTCCCCTGCTTAAACCCGGTCTGTACCATTGCTACAATGAGGGGTGATTATCCGATCCTTGCACACGGACGACATTTTCACACATTAAAGTGTCCTATCAGTTCGCTGGGGATTTGGCGACATCACCGAGGCCGCCATTTCATGGACTGAACCATTATTCAGAAGGCGGGGGGAATTTTATGTTTTTTTCAAGAAACGGACCATTGCTAAGATATCGTAAAAAATAAATATATGGAAAATTATTAGCGGTGACAAAACTAAAAGGGGCGGTGCGCTCAGCGATCAACGGGTTCTGATCAAGGCAAACACAGCTGGCTGATTGGCTAATATCTCGCCATGCTTAACCCTTAAATGTGCAGCTTTGAGCAAATTTTTTTTTTATTTTTTATTTTTTTTGCTTATTTCATTGCAGCCATTCCCTAATTGTCCGGGCAGTTAGACTTAACCCCTAACATGCTGCTGCCCAATACTCTCCCATATCTACAGGGAGGGAATGCGGAAAGCGCTGACCCTTCACCCACACAATTAAAGGGGAAGTTACTATAGAGTTTGGCCAGTATAACCCCCATGGCGGGGCTTTGAGAGCACAGAGCTGTACCCTAACCCTTCCCCCTAGTGGTGGCGGTGAGTACTGCAGGATGCATTTGCTACCATCCCTGCGCACAATAACACTGACCCCTGGTGGACACTGAGGATATTGCACAGTCGTGGAAAGGATGAGTGCCACCCGGTGGCCACTGAGAGGACTGCAGAGGAGGAATCGGTAGTCGAATCCGTTAATACTGTCACACTGTGGGTGAGAGCCTTCAGAGGGAGGTCAGGGTGTCCCGCTAGCGCCCCCTCTCCTCTCCGGAGACCCCCGGTGACCTCTATAGCAGTACATGACGCAGTGCGGTATATGCATCCAGCAAGGCACAGTCCATTATGCCGCAGCGGTCACACCGAGTCTCAGATTTGGGTGGGGGGTCACTGTGAGCAGTCCTGGTCTTTGGCTGAGGGGCTGTCGGTGACGGGGTGTCCGTTCCTGGGCCGCTGGCTCATCCTGCACTGCTGGAACAAGCTGTACGCTCTTCGGCAGATGAGGTAAAACCAGTAAACCTGGGGCGCCATGAGGACGGCCGCACCAACGTTGTACTCCGGGGAGAGACTGAAGGGCACCCTGTAGAGGGGCAGCCCCACCCGCCGCCCGTACACCCAGTACATGTAGGGGAACAGCAGCAGGCGGCAGCAGAAGAAAGTCACTAGCATGACGGCGCCATTGAGCCGGTGCAGAAGGGTGTCCTGCTTCTTATACTGCAAGATGGAGAGAAAGAAGAAAAGGCGCCGTCATTACCTACACAGGGAGACGGCAGAGGCCGCGTGTAATACCGCACTCACCTGGATCAGCACTTTACCCAGACACACAAACGGGGTGCTGACTTCAGCCATCAGCATGCACCCCAAGAAAAAGTCTCCCTTCCCTTCTCTCCACAGCTGCAAAACACAGAAATGATAGCCATATACAACATGTACACACCAGGCGGCATTATACTACTTCTATCCTCGTACATAGGGGCAGTATTATAGTAGATATATTCTTGTACATAGGGGCAGTATTATAGTAGTTATATTCTTGTACATAGGGGCAGTATTATAGTAATTATATTCTTGTACATAGGGGCAGTATTATAGTAGTTATATTCTTGTACATAGGAGCAGTATTATAGTAGTTATATTCTTGTACTTAGGGGGCAGTATTATAGTAGTTATATTCTTGTACATAGGGGGCAGTATTATAGTAGTTATATTCTTGTACATAGGGGCAGTATTATAGTAGTTATATTCTTGTACATAGGGGCAGTATTATAGTAGTTATATTCTTGTACATAGGAGCAGTATTATAGTAGTTATATTCTTGTACTTAGGGGGCAGTATTATAGTAGTTATATTCTTGTACATAGGGGCAGTATTATAGTAGTTATATTCTTGTACATAGGGAGCAGTATTATAGTAGTTATATTCCTGTACATAGGAGCAGTATTATAGTAGTTATATTCTTGTACATAGGAGCAGTATTATAGTAGTTATATTCTTGTACATAGGGGCAGTATTATAGTAGTTATATTCTTGTACATGGGGCAGTATTATAGTAGTTATATCCTTGTACATAGGGGCAGTATTATAGTAGTTATATTCTTGTACATAGGGGGCAGTATTATAGTAGTTATATTCTTGTACATAGGGGCAGTATTATAGTAGTTATATTCGTGTACATAGGAGCAGTATTATAGTAGTTATATTCTTGTACATAGGGGCAGTATTATAGTAGTTATATTCTTGTACATAGGGGCAGTATTATAGTAGTTATATTCTTGTACATAGGAGCAGTATTATAGTAGTTATATTCTTGTACATAGGAGCAGTATTATAGTAGTTATATTCTTGTACATAGGAGCAGTATTATAGTAGTTATACTCCTGTACATAGGAGCAGTATTATAGTAGTTATATTCTTGTACATAGGGGCAGTATTATAGTAGTTATATTCGTGTACATAGGAGCAGTATTATAGTAGTTATATTCTTGTACATAGGAGCATGTTATGGTTCTCAATGGCAAGAGAACATAGCCCAGCATAAATATGAACTAGCTCTTGGAAGGATGGAAACTTAAATTGACCATGAACTAAACCTGCCGCACAACTAACAGTAGCCGGGTAGCGTGCCTACGTTTTATCCCTAGACGCTCAGCGCCAGCCGGAGGACTAACTAATCCTGGCAGAGGAAAATACAGTCCTGGCTCACCTCTAGAGAAATTTCCCCGAAAGGCAGACAGAGGCCCCCACATATATTGGCGGTGATTTTAGATGAAAATGACAAACGTAGTATGAAAATAAGTTTAGCAAAATCGAGGTCCGCTTACTAGATAGCAGGAAGACAGAAAGGGCACTTTCATGGTCAGCTGAAAACCCTATCAAAATACCATCCTGAAATTACTTTAAGACTCTAGTATTAACTCATAACATCAGAGTGGCAATTTCAGATCACAAGAGCTTTCCAGACACAGAAACGAAACTGCAGCTGTGAACTGGAACAAAATGCAAAAAACAAACAAGGACAAAAGTCCGACTTAGCTGGGAGTTGTCTAGAAGCAGGAACATGCACAGAAAGGCTTCTGATTACAATGTTGACCGGCATGGAAGTGACAGAGGAGCAAGGCTAAATAGCGACTCCCACATCCTGATGGGAACAGGTGAACAGAGGGGATGATGCACACAAGTTCAATTCCACCAGTGGCCACCGGGGGAGCCCAAAATCCAATTTCACAACAGTACCCCCCCCTCAAGGAGGGGGCACCGAACCCTCACCAGAACCACCAGGGCGATCAGGATGAGCCCTATGAAAGGCACGGACCAGATCGGAGGCATGAACATCAGAGGCAGTCACCCAAGAATTATCCTCCTGACCGTATCCCTTCCATTTGACCAGATACTGGAGTTTCCGTCTGGAAACACGAGAGTCCAAGATTTTTTCCACAACGTACTCCAACTCGCCCTCAACCAACACCGGAGCAGGAGGCTCAACGGAAGGCACAACCGGTACCTCATACCTGCGCAATAATGACCGATGAAAAACATTATGAATAGAAAAAGATGCAGGGAGGTCCAAACGGAAGGACACAGGGTTAAGAATCTCCAATATCTTGTACGGGCCGATGAACCGAGGCTTAAACTTAGGAGAAGAAACCCTCATAGGGACAAAACGAGAAGACAACCACACCAAGTCCCCAACACAAAGCCGAGGACCAACCCGACGCCGGCGGTTGGCAAAAAGCTGAGTCTTCTCCTGGGACAACTTCAAATTGTCCACTACCTGCCCCCAAATCTGATGCAACCTCTCCACCACAGCATCCACTCCAGGACAATCCGAAGATTCCACCTGACCGGAGGAAAATCGAGGATGAAACCCCGAATTACAGAAAAAAGGAGACACCAAGGTGGCAGAGCTGGCCCGATTATTGAGGGCAAACTCCGCTAAAGGCAAAAAAGCAACCCAATCATCCTGATCTGCAGACACAAAACACCTCAAATATGTCTCCAAGGTCTGATTCGTCCGCTCGGTCTGGCCATTAGTCTGAGGATGGAAAGCAGACGAAAAAGACAAATCTATGCCCATCCTAGCACAGAATGCCCGCCAAAATCTAGACACGAATTGGGTACCTCTGTCAGAAACGATATTCTCCGGAATACCATGCAAACGAACAACATTTTGAAAAAACAGAGGAACCAACTCGGAAGAAGAAGGCAACTTAGGCAGGGGAACCAAATGGACCATCTTAGAGAAACGGTCACACACCACCCAGATGACAGACATCTTCTGAGAAACAGGAAGATCCGAAATAAAATCCATCGAGATGTGCGTCCAAGGCCTCTTAGGGATAGGCAAGGGCAACAACAATCCACTAGCCCGAGAACAACAAGGCTTGGCCCGAGCACAAACGTCACAAGACTGCACAAAGCCTCGTACATCTCGTGACAGGGAAGGCCACCAGAAGGACCTTGCCACCAAATCCCTGGTACCAAAGATTCCAGGATGACCTGCCAACGCAGAAGAATGAACCTCAGAAATGACTTTACTGGTCCAATCATCAGGAACAAACAGTCTACCAGGTGGGCAACGATCAGGTCTATCCGCCTGAAACTCCTGCAAGGCCCGCCGCAGGTCTGGAGAAACGGCAGACAATATCACTCCATCCTTAAGGATACCTGTAGGTTCAGAATTACCAGGGGAGTCAGGCTCAAAACTCCTAGAAAGGGCATCCGCCTTAACATTCTTAGAACCCGGTAGGTATGACACCACAAAATTAAACCGAGAGAAAAACAACGACCAGCGCGCCTGTCTAGGATTCAGGCGTCTGGCGGACTCAAGATAAATTAAATTTTTGTGGTCGGTCAATACCACCACCTGATGTCTAGCCCCCTCAAGCCAATGACGCCACTCCTCAAAAGCCCACTTCATGGCCAAAAGCTCCCGATTACCAATATCATAATTCCGCTCGGCGGGCGAAAATTTACGAGAAAAAAAAGCACAAGGTTTCATCACGGAGCAGTCGGAACTTCTCTGCGACAAAACCGCCCCAGCTCCGATTTCAGAAGCGTCGACCTCAACCTGAAAAGGAAGAGCAACATCAGGCTGACGCAACACTGGGGCGGAAGAAAAGCGGCGCTTAAGCTCCCGAAAGGCCTCCACAGCAGCAGGGGACCAATCAGCAACATCAGCACCCTTCTTAGTCAAATCAGTCAATGGTTTAACAACATCAGAAAAACCAGCAATAAATCGACGATAAAAGTTAGCAAAGCCCAAAAATTTCTGAAGACTCTTAAGAGAAGAGGGTTGCGTCCAATCACCAATAGCCTGAACCTTGACAGGATCCATCTCGATGGAAGAGGGGGAAAAAATGTATCCCAAGAAAGAAATCTTTTGAACCCCAAAAACGCACTTAGAACCCTTCACACACAAGGAATTAGACCGCAAAACCTGAAAAACCCTCCTGACCTGCTGGACATGAGAGTCCCAGTCATCCGAAAAAATCAAAATATCATCCAGATACACAATCATAAATTTATCCAAATAATCACGGAAAATGTCATGCATAAAGGACTGAAAGACTGAAGGGGCATTTGAAAGACCAAAAGGCATCACCAAATACTCAAAATGGCCCTCGGGCGTATTAAATGCGGTTTTCCACTCATCCCCCTGCTTAATTCGCACCAAATTATACGCCCCACGGAGATCTATCTTAGAGAACCACTTGGCCCCCTTTATACGAGCAAACAAATCAGTAAGCAGTGGTAACGGATATTGATATTTAACAGTGATTTTATTCAAAAGCCGATAATCAATGCACGGCCTCAAAGAGCCATCTTTCTTAGCCACAAAGAAAAAACCGGCTCCTAAGGGAGATGACGAAGGACGAATATGTCCCTTTTCCAAGGACTCCTTTATATATTCTCGCATAGCAGCATGTTCAGGCACAGATTAAATAAACGACCCTTAGGGTATTTACTACCCGGAATCAAATCTATGGCACAATCGCACTCCCGGTGCGGAGGTAATGAACCAAGCTTAGATTCTTCAAAAACGTCACGATATTCAGTCAAGAATTCAGGAATCTCAGAGGGAATAGATGATGAAATGGAAACCACAGGTACGTCCCCATGCGTCCCCTTACATCCCCAGCTTAACACAGACATAGCTTTCCAGTCAAGGACTGGGTTATGAGATTGCAGCCATGGCAATCCAAGCACCAACACATCATGTAGGTTATACAGCACAAGAAAGCGAATAATCTCCTGGTGATCCGGATTAATCCGCATAGTTACTTGTGTCCAGTATTGTGGTTTATTACTAGCCAATGGGGTGGAGTCAATCCCCTTCAGAGGTATAGGAGTTTCAAGAGGCTCTAAATCATACCCACAGCGTTTGGCAAAGGACCAATCCATAAGACTCAAAGCGGCGCCAGAGTCGACATAGGCATCCGCGGTAATAGATGATAAAGAACAAATCAGGGTCACAGATAGAATAAACTTAGACTGTAAAGTGCCAATTGAAACTGACTTATCAAGCTTCTTAGTGCGCTTAGAGCATGCTGATATAACATGAGTTGAATCACCACAATAAAAGCACAACCCATTTTTTCGTCTAAAATTCTGCCGTTCGCTTCTGGACAGAATTCTATCACATTGCATATTCTCTGGCGTCTTCTCAGTAGACACCGCCAAATGGTGCACAGGTTTGCGCTCCCGCAGACGTCTATCGATCTGGATAGCCATTGTCATGGACTCATTCAGACCCGCAGGCACAGGGAACCCCACCATAACATCCTTAACGGCATCAGAGAGACCCTCTCTGAAATTCGCCGCCAGGGCGCACTCATTCCACTGAGTAAGCACAGACCATTTGCGGAATTTTTGGCAGTATATTTCAGCTTCATCTTGCCCCTGAGATAGGGACATCAAGGCCTTTTCCGCCTGAAGCTCTAAATGAGGTTCCTCATAAAGCAACCCCAAGGCCAGAAAAAACGCATCCACATTGAGCAACGCAGGATCCCCTGGTGTCAATGAAAAAGCCCAGTCTTGAGGGTCGCCCCGGAGCAAGGAAATCACAATCCTGACCTGCTGTGCAGGATCTCCGGCAGAGCGAGACTTCAGGGACAAAAACAATTTGCAATTATTTTTAAAATTTTGAAAGCAAGATCTATTCCCTGAAAAAAATTCAGGCAAAGGAATTCTAGGTTCAGATATAGGAACATGAACAACAAAATCTTGTAAATTTTGAACTTTCGTGGTGAGATTATTCAAACCTGCAGCTAAACTCTGAATATCCATTTTAAACAGGTGAACACAGAGCCATTCCAGGATTAGAAGGAGAGAGAGAGAGGAAGGCTGCAATATAGGCAGACTTGCAAGTGATTCAATTGAAAGCACACTCAGAACTGAAGGAAAAAAAAAAAAAAAAAAAAATTTTCAGCAGACTTCTTTTTTCTCTCCTTTCTCTGCCAATTAATTTAACCCTTTGTAGGCTGGTCAAACTGTTATGGTTCTCAATGGCAAGAGAACATAGCCCAGCATAAATATGAACTAGCTCTTGGAAGGATGGAAACTTAAACTGACCATGAACTAAACCTGCCGCACAACTAACAGTAGCCGGGTAGCGTGCCTACGTTTTATCCCTAGACGCTCAGCGCCAGCCGGAGGACTAACTAATCCTGGCAGAGGAAAATACAGTCCTGGCTCACCTCTAGAGAAATTTCCCCGAAAGGCAGACAGAGGCCCCCACATATATTGGCGGTGATTTTAGATGAAAATGACAAACGTAGTATGAAAATAGGTTTAGCAAAATCGAGGTCCGCTTACTAGATAGCAGGAAGACAGAAAGGACACTTTCATGGTCAGCAGAAAACCCTATCAAAATACCATCCTGAAATTACTTTAAGACTCTAGTATTAACTCATAACATCAGAGTGGCAATTTCAGATCACAAGAGCTTTCCAGACACAGAAACGAAACTGCAGCTGTGAACTGGAACAAAATGCAAAAAACAAACAAGGACAAAAGTCCGACTTAGCTGGGAGTTGTCTAGAAGCAGGAACATGCACAGAAAGGCTTCTGATTACAATGTTGACCGGCATGAAACTGACAGAGGAGCAAGGTTAAATAGCGACTCCCACATCCTGATAGGAGCAGGTGAACAGAGGGGATGATGCACACAAGTTCAATTCCACCAGTGGCCACCGGGGGAGCCCAAAATCCAATTTCACAACAGGAGCAGTATTATAGTAGTTATATTCTTGTACATAGGGGGCAGTATTATAGTAGTTATATTCTTGTACATAGGGGGCAGTATTATAGTAGTTATATTCTTGTACATAGGAGCAGTATTATAGTAGTTATATTCTTGTATATGGGAGCAGTATTATAGCAGTTATATTCTTGTATATAGGAGCAGTATTATAGTAGTTATATTCTTGTACATAGGAGCAGTATTATAGTAGTTATATTCTTGTACATAGCAGCAGTATTATAGTAGTTATATTCTTGTACATAGGAGCAGTATTATAGTAGTTATATTCTTGTACATAGGAGCAGTATTATAGTAGTTATATTCTTGTACATAGGGGGCAGTATTATAGTAGTTATATTCTTGTACATAGGAACAGTATTATAGTAGTTATATTCTTGTATATGGGAGCAGTATTATAGTAGTTATATTCTTGTACATAGGGGCAGTATTATTGTAGTTAGATTCTTGTACATAGGAGCAGTATTATAGTAGTTATGTTCTTGTACATAGGGGCAGTATTATAGTAGTTATGTTCTTGTACATAGGGGCAGTATTATAGTAGTTATATTCTTGTACATAGGGGCAGTATTATAGTAGCTATATTCCTGTACATAGGAGCAGTATTATAGTAGTTATATTCTTGTACATAGGGGCAGTATTATAGTAGCTATATTCCTGTACATAGGGGCAGTATTATAGTAGTTATATTCTTGTACATAGGGGCAGTATTATAGTAGTTATATTCTTGTACATAGGGGCAGTATTATAGTAGTTATATTCTTGCACATAGGGGCAGTATTATAGTAGTTATATTCTTGTACATAGGAGCAGTATTATAGTAGTTATATTCCTGTACATAGGAGCAGTATTATAGTAGTTATATTCTTGTACATAGGGGCAGTATTATAGTAGTTATATTCTTGTACATAGGAGCAGTATTATAGTAGTTATATTCTTGTATATGGGAGCAGTATTATAGCAGTTATATTCTTGTATATAGGAGCAGTATTATAGTAGTTATATTCTTGTACATAGGAGCAGTATTATAGTAGTTATATTCTTGTACATAGCAGCAGTATTATAGTAGTTATATTCTTGTACATAGGGGCAGTATTATAGTAGTTATATTCTTGTACATAGGAGCAGTATTATAGTAGTTATATTCTTGTATATGGGAGCAGTATTATAGCAGTTATATTCTTGTATATAGGAGCAGTATTATAGTAGTTATATTCTTGTACATAGGAGCAGTATTATAGTAGTTATATTCTTGTACATAGGAGCAGTATTATAGTAGTTATATTCTTGTACATAGGAGCAGTATTATAGTAGTTATATTCTTGTACATAGGGGGCAGTATTATAGTAGTTATATTCTTGTACATAGGAACAGTATTAGGCCGGAGACACACTGGTGCGAGAGACGGCCGAGTCTCGCTGGTTAAAAGCAAGCTGTGGCACCTGCACTCCGGAGCGGAGCGTGCGGCTCCATAGCAATACATGGAGCTGCACGCTCAGCTCCGGAATGCAGGTGCCACAGCTTGCTTTTAACCAGCGAGACTCGGCCGTCTCTCGCACCAGTGTGTCTCCGGCCTTATAGTAGTTATATTCTTGTATATGGGAGCAGTATTATAGTAGTTATATTCTTGTACATAGGGGCAGTATTATTGTAGTTATATTCTTGTACATAGGAGCAGTATTATAGTAGTTATGTTCTTGTACATAGGGGCAGTATTATAGTAGTTATGTTCTTGTACATAGGGGCAGTATTATAGTAGTTATATTCTTGTACATAGGGGCAGTATTATAGTAGCTATATTCCTGTACATAGGAGCAGTATTATAGTAGTTATATTCTTGTACATAGGGGCAGTATTATAGTAGCTATATTCCTGTACATAGGGGCAGTATTATAGTAGTTATATTCTTGTACATAGGGGCAGTATTATAGTAGTTATATTCTTGTACATAGGGGCAGTATTATAGTAGTTATATTCTTGCACATAGGGGCAGTATTATAGTAGTTATATTCTTGTACATAGGAGCAGTATTATAGTAGTTATATTCCTGTACATAGGAGCAGTATTATAGTAGTTATATTCTTGTACATAGGGGCAGTATTATAGTAGTTATATTCTTGTACATAGGGGCAGTATTATAGTAGTTATATTCTTGTATATAGGAGCAGTATTATAGTAGTTATATTCTTGGACATAGGGGCAGTATTATAGTAGGTATATTCTGTACATAGGGGCAGTATTATAGTAGTTATATTCTTGTACATAGGAGCAGTATTATAGTAGTTATATTCTTGTACATAGGGGCAGTATTATAGTAGTTATATTCTTGTACATAGGAGCAGTATTATAGTAGTTATATTCTTGTACATAGGGGCAGTATTATAGTAGTTATATTCTTGTACATAGGAGCAGTATTATAGTAGTTATATTCTTGTACATAGGAGCAGTATTATAATAGTTATATTCTTGTACATAGGAGCAGTATTATAGTAGTTATATTCTTGTACATAGGGGCAGTATTATAGTAGTTATATTCTTGCACATAGGGGCAGTATTATAGTAGTTATATTCTTGTACATAGGAGCAGTATTATAGTAGTTATATTCCTGTACATAGGAGCAGTATTATAGTAGTTATATTCTTGTACATAGGGGCAGTATTATAGTAGTTATATTCTTGTACATAGGAGCAGTATTATAGTAGTTATATTCTTGTATATGGGAGCAGTATTATAGCAGTTATATTCTTGTATATAGGAGCAGTATTATAGTAGTTATATTCTTGTACATAGGAGCAGTATTATAGTAGTTATATTCTTGTACATAGCAGCAGTATTATAGTAGTTATATTCTTGTACATAGGAGCAGTATTATAGTAGTTATATTCTTGTACATAGGAGCAGTATTATAGTAGTTATATTCTTGTACATAGGGGGCAGTATTATAGTAGTTATATTCTTGTACATAGGAACAGTATTATAGTAGTTATATTCTTGTATATGGGAGCAGTATTATAGTAGTTATATTCTTGTACATAGGGGGCAGTATTATAGTAGTTATATTCTTGTACATAGGAGCAGTATTATAGTAGTTATATTCTTGTATATAGGAGCAGTATTATAGTAGATATATTCTTGTACATAGGGGCAGTATTATAGTAGTTATATTCTTGTACATAGGAGCAGTATTATAGTAGTTATATTCCTGTACATAGGAGCAGTATTATAGTAGTTATATTCTTGTACATAGGGGCAGTATTATAGTAGTTATATTCTTGTACATAGGGGCAGTATTATAGTAGGTATATTCTGTACATAGGGGCAGTATTATAGTAGTTATATTCTTGTACATAGGAGCAGTATTATAGTAGTTATATTCTTGGACATAGGGGCAGTATTATAGTAGGTATATTCTGTACATAGGGGCAGTATTATAGTAGTTATATTCTTGTACATAGGAGCAGTATTATAGTAGTTATATTCTTGTACATAGGGGCAGTATTATAGTAGTTATATTCTTGTACATAGGAGGCAGTATTATAGTAGTTATATTCTTGTACATAGGAGCAGTATTATAGTAGTTATATTCTTGTACATAGGAGCAGTATTATAGTAGTTATATTCTTGTACATAGGAGCAGTATTATAGTAGTTATATTCTTGGACATAGGGGCAGTATTATAGTAGGTATATTCTGTACATAGGGGCAGTATTATAGTAGTTATATTCTTGTACATAGGAGCAGTATTATAGTAGTTATATTCTTGTACATAGGGGCAGTATTATAGTAGTTATATTCTTGTATATAGGGGCAGTATTATAGTAGTTATATTCTTGTACATAGGGGGCAGTATTATAGTAGTTATATTCTTGTACATAGGAGCAGTATTATAGTAGTTATATTCTTGTACATAGGAGCAGTATTATAGTAGTTATATTCTGTACATAGGAGCAGTATTATAGTAGTTATATTCTTGTACATAGGGGCAGTATTATAGTAGTTATATTCTTGTACATAGGGGCAGTATTATAGTAGTTATATTCCTGTACATAGAGGCAGTATTGTAGTAGTTATATTCTTGTACATAGGGGGCAGTATTATAGTAGTTATATTCTTGTACATAGGAGCAGTATTATAGTAGTTATATTCTTGTACATAGGAGCAGTATTATAGTAGTTATATTCTTGTACATAGGGGGCAGTATTATAGTAGTTATATTCTTGTACATAGGAGCAGTATTATAGTAGTTATATTCTTGTACATAGGAGCAGTATTATAGTAGTTATATTCTTGTACATAGGAGCAGTATTATAGTAGTTATATTCTTGTACATAGGAGCAGTATTATAGTAGTTATATTCTTGTACATAGGAGCAGTATTATAATAGTTATATTCTTGTACATAGGGGCAGTATTATAGTAGTTATATTCTTGTACATAGGGGCAGTATTATAGCAGTTATATTCTTGTACATAGGGGCAGTATTATAGTAGCTATATTCCTGTACGTAGGGGCAGTATTATCGTCTTTTTTCCATCACTACTCACCACTGACACAGGGAAGCAGACGGCCACCATGAAGACGTGGTGCAGGACCATGAGGAACTCCTTGTGCAGGTAGGCCCTGGTAAGCTGCCAGCCTCCTGGGTGACCTTTCAACTTGTGCTTGTGCCAGTAGCAGAGGTACATGGCGTAGATGTCATAAATAAAGTATGGGACGGCGAAGCGTGTGTAGGTGGCCGCCAACCAGTGTCTGAAAATACAAGAGTGGCTGATTAGTGAATGGTCTGCAGACGTTCGCACTGTTTCCTGCTTGTCTTTCCTCCATCTTGTCACCCCCATTGGGTGGTCGGTGGGCCGGGAGGTGACACCCTAATAACTGTGCCAATTAGACAGATGTCAGGACGGGGTAATCCCTCCTATGGTCTGATGTAATCTCCATCTGCCAGGCTGCCCGCTGCAGGGTGGAGGATGGGAGTGGTAATCTCTGTTAAACTTACTAATTCTTACAAATAACACAGATTACAGTACGGGAGGGGTTAACCTTGAGCCGCGCGACCTCTGCTTAACCGTTCCATGGCCGCACTGAGCGTACCAGGACTTTACCGCGGCCGCGGTTTGTTGGGCGCTCGGCCCCTGTTCACACTGCGCGTCGCCTCTGCTGCGTAAAGACAATTCTGAGACTTTTGTGCATTTTGTATGGAAAATTGATGACATCCTGAGTCTCAGGAGCGCAGTGTCCAGGTCCTGCCAACAGGTGGCACCACATGCATTGATCATTACCAAGCGGAGCGGTGGGGGCCGACATGAGCGCAGGATATCGCAGGCCGCGGGCATCGATCCTGAGTGACGGGCAGAGCTGCGGCATCGGAAAATGCCAGGTGGCATCGGGGCCCAGACAGGATGGATTGTCATCCTATGGTGTGAGCAGAGGAATCACCACAGCCGAGATCATCGCTACACAGCCGCAGCCACGCCGGAGACAGGGCCACGCCAGAGGAGACACCCGGAGACAGAGACACCTGGAGACAGACCCACCCAAAGCGAGAGCCACCCGCAGACAGAACCACCTGGAGACAGAGCCACCTGGAGACAGAGCCACCCGGAGACAGAGCCACGCCAGAGGAGACACCTGGAGACAGACCCACCCAAAGCAAGAGCCACCCGCAGACAGAACCACCTGGAGACAGAGCTACCTGGAGACAGACCCACCCAGAGACAGAGCCACCCGGAGACAGACCCACCCAGAGACAGAGCCACCTAGAGACAGAGCCACCCGGAGACAGACCCACCCAGAGACAGAGCCACCCGGAGACAGACCCACCCAGAGACAGAGCCACCCGGAGACAGACCCACCCAGAGACAGAGCCACCCGGAGACAGAGCCACCTGGAGACAGACCCACCCGGAGACAGAGCCACCCGGTCCGGAGACAGAGCCACCTGGAGACAGAGCCACCTAGAGACAGAGCTACCTGGAGACAGACCCACCCAAAGAGAGCCACGCCAGAGACAGAGCTACCCGGAGACAGAGCCACCCGGAGACAGAGCCATGCCACAGCCACGCCGGAGACAGAGCCACGCCAGAGGAGACACCTGGAGACAGAGTCACCTGGAGACAGACCCACCCAAAGAGAGAGCCACCCGGAGACACAGTCACTCAGAGGGCCACTCAAGAGACAGTCACCCTGGAGACAGAGCTACGGTGGAGACAGAGCCACGCCGCAGACAGAGCCACTCCGGAGACAGAGCCACCCCGGAGACACAGCCACCCCAGTGACAGAGCCACTCCGGAGACAGAGCCACGCTGGAGACAGAGCAACTCCGGAGACAGAGCCACGCCAGGAAGAGAGCCACGCTGGAGACAGAGCCACCATGGAGACAGAGCCACCTCGGAGACACAGCCACCTTGGAGACAGAGCCACGCCAGGGACAGAGCAACCCCAGAGACACAGCCACCCCGGAGACAGAGCCATGCCAGGGACAGAGCCACCCCGGAGACAGAGCCACGCTGGAGACAGAGCTACTCCGGAGACAAAGCCACCCATGAGACAGAGCCACCTCGGAGACAGAGCCACGCCAGGGAGAGAGCCACCCCGGAGACACAGCCACCCTGGAGACAAAGCCACCCCGGAGACAGAGCCACACCAGGGACAGCCATCCCGGAGACAGAGCCACGCTGGAGACAGAGCCACCCCGGAGACAGAGCCACCTCAGAGACAGCCTCGCCAGGGACAGAGCCACCCCGGAGACACAGCCACCCCGGAGACAGAGCCATGCCAGGCACAGAGCCACCTGGATACAGAGCCACGCTGGAGACAGAGCCACCCCGGCGACAGAGCCACCTGGAGACATAGCCACCCAGAGAGCCACTCCAGAGACAGAGTCACACCGGAGACAGAGCCACGCCGCAGACAGAGCCACTTCGGAGACAGAGCCATTCCGGAGACAGAGCCACGCCGGAGACAGAACCAAACCGTGAGAGAGCCACGCCAGAGACAGAGCCACGCCGGAGAGAGAGCCACATCAGAGACACAGCCATGCCGGAGACAGTGCCCCCTGGAGACAGAACCACCCCAGAGACAGAGCTACCCCGTGAAAGAGCCACGCCGGAGACAGAACCACCCCGGAGAGAGAGCCATGCCGGAGACGGAGACAAAGCCAAGTAGGAGACACCCGGCGACAGAGCCATGACAGAGCCACAGACACCCGGAGATACAGCCACGCTGGAGACAGAACAAAGCTGTTGACGGAGACATCCAGAGACAGAGCCACGCTGGAGACAGAGCATTATAAGAGAGCGGCCGATGTCAGGAGACTGTCAGCACTAGAGATGTGTGACAAGCAAGAAAATAGTAGCTGATAACAGGGAGCAACAGACTGTTCACACCCGTCCTACAGTCACCTCCCCCAGTAATGGCTGATAACAGGGAGTAATAGACTGTCATCTATACATGATCGTACCCTGCAGTGAGGGCGTCACATCGAGTTTGGGGGTCTCCTTCCCGTATGACGCCCGGTCTTGCTCCCTTGCTCAGTCCTCGGTGGCGGCTCTGGTA
The DNA here is from genome assembly GCF_051348905.1 of Ranitomeya variabilis. Classification (NCBI taxonomy): domain Eukaryota; kingdom Metazoa; phylum Chordata; class Amphibia; order Anura; family Dendrobatidae; genus Ranitomeya; species Ranitomeya variabilis. Next base: position 10,857,544 of record NC_135238.1, read on the forward strand.
TCATGTGACCCGGCTCTCCAGACGCGGCTCCTCCGCACATCAGATTATATACATATTTAATGGCGCCTTCTGTTCCTTGGCTCCGCTGCTCTCTGCCCCCCACATGTGACCCCCGCGGTGACACTCACCGGTCCTCGATGACATCTTTACAGCTGGAGGCCACTATGTATCCGGCAGTGGAGGCGAGGACGGCTTGTATGGAGGAGACCAGCCTGTAATGGAAGGAGAGAGGAGCTCAGAGGAGGAGGCACGGTATACGGGGGGCAGCACATATATATATAGCCAGAGGGGCCCGAGCGCTGCCAAGGGACCGACAGATGTGCGACACACAGGGCCACAGCCCTGCCTGACAGTGATGATGGAGCAGACACCAATCCTACCCTGGGGCCGGACACCGTCCATCCCTCTATACACACAGTGCAGGCACCACACACACCACAAGCTGCAAACAGGCAAAGAATGCGATGGAGATCACCCTGTCCAGACAACGCAGGAAATAGCGTGCAAAAACAAGAGCGCCCCCTATCAGTGGTACAGACCATAATCTTATCATGTATCTCTGTATACAGGGAGCTCCCCCTAGTGGTGGCTGCAGACAGGATCTTATCATGTATCTCTGTATACAGGGAGCTCCCCCTAGTGGTGGCTGCAGACAGGACCTTATCATGTATCTCTGTATACAGGGAGCTCCCCCTAGTGGTGGCTGCAGACAGGATCTTATCATGTATCTCTGTATACAGGGAGCTCCCCCTAGTGGTGACTGCAGACAGGATCTTATCATGTATCTCTGTATACAGGGAGCTCCCCCTAGTGGTGACTGCAGACAGGATCTTATCATGTATCTCTGTATACAGGGAGCTCCCCCTAGTGGTGGCTGCAGACAGGACCTTATCATGTATCTCTGTATACAGGGAGCTCCCCCTAGTGGTGGCTGCAGACAGGATCTTATCATGTATCTCTGTATACAGGGAGCTCCCCCTAGTGGTGACTGCAGACAGGATCTTATCATGTATCTCTGTATACAGGGAGCTCCCCCTAGTGGTGACTGCAGACAGGATCTTATCATGTATCTCTGTATACAGTGTGCTCCCCCTAGTGGTGACTGCAGACAGGATCTTATCATGTATCTCTGTATACAGGGAGCTCCCCCTAGTGGTGGCTGCAGACAGGATCTTATCATGTATCTCTGTATACAGGGAGCTCCCCCTAGTGGTGGCTGCAGACAGGATCTTATCATGTACCTCTGTATACAGGGAGCTCCCCCTAGTGGTGACTGCAGACAGGATCTTATCATGTATCTCTGTATACAGGAGCTCCCCCTAGTGGTGGCTGCAGACAGAATGTTATCATGTATCTCTGTATACAGGGAGCTCCCCCTAGTGGTGGCTGCAGACAGGATCTTATCATGTATCTATGTATACAGGGAGCTCCCCCTAGTGGTGGCTGCAGACAGGATCTTATCATGTATCTCTGTATACAGGGAGCTCCCCCTAGTGGTGGCTGCAGACAGGATCTTATCATGTATCTCTGTATACAGGGAGCTCCCCCTAGTGGTGACTGCAGTCAGGATCTTATCATGTATCTCTGTATACAGGGAGCTCCCCCTAGTGGTGACTGCAGACAGGATCTTATCATGTATCTCTCTATAAAGGGAGCTCCCCCTAGTGGTGGGTGCAGACAGGATCTTATCATGTATCTCTGTATACAGGGAGCTCCCCCTAGTGGTGGCTGCAGACAAGATCTTATCATGTATCTCTGTATACAGGGAGCTCCCCCTAGTGGTGACTGCAGACAGGATCTTATCATGTATCTCTGTATACAGGGAGCTCCCCCTAGTGGTGACTGCAGACAGGATCTTATCATGTATCTCTGTATACAGGGAGCTCCCCCTAGTGGTGGCTGCAGACAAGATCTTATCATGTATCTCTGTATACAGGAGCTCCCCCTAGTGGTGGCTGCAGACAAGATCTTATCATGTATCTCTGTATACAGGGAGCTCCCCCTAGTGGTGGCTGTAGACAGGATCTTATCATGTATCTCTGTATACAGGGAGCTCCCCCTAGTGGTGGCTGCAGACAGGATCTTATCATGTATCTCTGTATACAGGGAGCTCCCCCTAGTGGTGACTGCAGACAGGATCTTATCATGTATCTCTGTATACAGGGAGCTCCCCCTAGTGGTGACTGCAGACAGAATCTTATCATGTATCTCTGTATACAGGGAGCTCCCCCTAGTGGTGGCTGCAGACAGGATCTTATCATGTATCTCTGTATACAGGGAGCTCCCCCTAGTGGTGGCTGCAGACAGGATCTTATCATGTATCTCTGTATACAGGGAGCTCCCCCTAGTGGTGGCTGCAGACAGGATCTTATCATGTATCTCTGTATACAGGGAGCTCCCCCTAGTGGTGGCTGCAGACAGGATCTTATCATGTATCTCTGTATACAGGGAGCTCCCCCTAGTGGTGGCTACAGACAGGATCTTACCATGTATCTCTGTATACAGGGAGCTCCCCCTAGTGGTGGCTGCAGACAGGATCTTATCATGTATCTCTGTATACAGGGAGCTCCCCCTAGTGGTGGCTGCAGACAGGATCTTATCATGTATCTCTGTATACAGGGAGCTCCCCCTAGTGGTGACTGCAGACAGGATCTTATCATGTATCTCTGTATACAGGGAGCTCCCCCTAGTGGTGACTGCAGACAGGATCTTATCATGTATCTCTGTATACAGGGAGCTCCCCCTAGTGGTGGCTGCAGACAGGATCTTATCATGTATCTCTGTATACAGGGAGCTCCCCCTAGTGGTGGCTGCAGACAGGATCTTATCATGTATCTCTGTATACAGGGAGCTCCCCCTAGTGGTGGCTGCAGACAGGATCTTATCATGTATCTCTGTATACAGGGAGCTCCCCCTAGTGGTGGCTGCAGACAGGACCTTATCATGTATCTCTGTATACAGGGAGCTCCCCCTAGTGGTGGCTGCAGACAGGATCTTATCATGTACCTCTGTATACAGGGAGCTCCCCCTAGTGGTGGCTGCAGACAGGATCTTATCATGTATCTCTGTATACAGGGAGCTCCCCCTAGTGGTGGCTGCAGACAGGATCTTATCATGTATCTCTGTTTACAGGGAGCTCCCCCTAGTGGTGACTGCAGACAGAATCTTATATATTAATTTGGGCAGAATTTTTGACTTATTTATGGTGTTCAGATTTGGGAGTCTATGAAGAGACAGTAGAAGTGGAGGGTAAATAATGAAGTCTTGAAACGTTATTGATGAATCTTTGTGAACGGCAGTCAGGACATTTTGGGAAAGCGTGGATCATTTTGAGGCAGAGAGCAGAATAACATCCTGTCTGCATTGGAGGATGATGCTAAATGCCCTCAGTATCAGGCAGCTGCAACGAAAACAAATTCAATCCTGTCAAGTATGTCAGGTACATGCCAGGGTGGGCTAGAGGGGGATCTAGTGAAGTTATTTGTCCATCTTTATAGTTTCTAAGCAAGAGTCCCAAATGTTACACTTTGAGAGGACCCCTAGTCAGTATAGACCCCCATAGCGTAGCTCTATAGGAAGAGCCTTTCATCCAGAGGAATGGTAGATTTAGACATTTGCAGATAACGAGCTCTCGGGTTCCTCACATGTGTGCCGTGCATTGGTATTCAGCCCCTGGATCAGGACTTTGTAGGACCACCTTTCTCTGCCGTCTTTTGGGGTCTGTCTCTCCAGCTTTGCACATCTAGAGGAGACATTTTGCCCCTTCTTTGCTCCCTCGCTCTCGCTCAGTGACATTGGATGGAGACGTCTGTGATCAGTAATTTTCACGCTTTGACACGGATTCTCTGGGATTTGGGTCTGGACGGTGACTGCGCCGTTCACACACAGGAATATACTCTGATCTACACCCTCCATTGTGGCTCTGGCAGGATGTTGAGGGTCTTTGTCCCGCTGGAAGGTGAACTACGCCCCAGTCTCACGTCTTCTGCATTTGGAATGCCTGTTAGGTTTTCCTCCAGGATTGCCCTGTTTTTAGCTCCATCCATTTTCCCATCACCTTTGACCAGCTTCCCTGCCCCTGCTGAAGAAAAGCCTCCCCACAGCATTATGCTGCCACCGTGTGTGACGGTGGGTATAGCGTTTTCAGAGTGCTGTGCAGTGTTAGTTTTCCACTACATTTGGTCTCATCTGACCAGAGCTCCTTCTTCCACGTTTGCTGTGTCCCCTACATGGGACTTCTTATTGCTGGTGTCCCAAACTGGTTTGTTCTTGCCATTCTTCCATAAAGGCCAGATTTGTGGAGTATAAGTTGTCCTGTGGACAGATTCTCTCTGTGAGGATTTCTACAGCTCCTCCAGTGACCATGGACCTCTTGGCTGCTTAGTGTTTTGCTTGGGATGTCAGGTTAGGGGGATGGCCATGTCTTGGGAGGTTCACAGTTGTGCCATACTGCTACCATTTTTGGATGATGGATTGATGCTCCGTGAGATGTTCAAAGCTTGGGCTATTTTTTTATAACCTAACCCTGCTTTAGTCTTCTCCACAACTTTATCCCTGACCTGTCTGGTGGGCTCCTTAGTTTTCATGATGCTGTTTTATCCCTAATATTCTCACACAAAGCTCTGAAGTCTTCACAGACCGACTGTAGTTACAGTGAAGGAAATAAGTATTTGATCCCTTACTGATTTTGTAAGTTTGCCCACTGACAAAGACATGAACAGTCTATAATTTTAAGGATAGGTTAATTTTAACATTGAGAGATAGAATATCAAAAATAAAATCCAGAAAATCACATTGTATAAATTATATAAATGTATTTGCATTTTGCAGTGAGAAATAAGTATTTGATCCCTCTGGTAAACAAGACTTAATACTTGGTGGTAAAACCCTTGTTGGCAAGCACAGCAGTCAGATGTTTTTGTAGTTGATGATGAGGTTTGCGCACATGTCAGGAGGAATTTTGCTCCACTCCTCTTTGCAGATCATCTCTATATCATTAAGATTTTGAGGCTGTCGCTTGGCAGCTCGGAGCTTCATCTCCCTCCATGTTTTATATGGGATGAAGGTCTGGAGACTGGCTTGGCCACTCCATGACCTTAATGTTATTCTTTTTGAGCCACTCCCTTGTTGCCTTGGCTGTATGTTTTGGGTCACTGTCTTGCTGGAAGACCCAGCCACAACCCATTTTTAATGTTCTGGCGGAGGGAAGGAGGTTGTCACTCAGGATTTTGCGGTACATGGCTCCATCCATTCTCACATTGATGCGGTGAAGTAGTCCTGTGCCCTTAGCAGAGAAACACCCCCCAAAACATAATGTTTCCCCCTCCATGCTTGACAGTGGGGATGGTGTTCTTTGGGTCATAGGCAGCATTTCTCTTCCTCCAAACACGGTGAGTTGAGTTAATGCCCTAGATCCACAATTTTTGTCTCATGTGACCACAGCACCTTCTCACAGTCACTCACAGAGTCATCCAGGTGTCATTGGTAAACTTCAGACGGCCTGCACATGTGTCTTCTTGAGCAGGAGGACCTTGCGGGCACTGCAGGATTTTATACCTTTACGGTGTGATGTGTTACCAATGGTTTTCTTGGTGACTGTGGTCCCAGCTGCCTTGAGATCATTAACACATTCCCTCAGTGCAGTTTTAGGCTGATCTCTCACCTTCCTCATGATCAGGATACCCCACCAGGTGAGATTTTGCATGATGCCCCAGATCGATGTTGATTCACAATCATTTTGTATTTCTTCCATTTTCTTACTATTGCACCAACAGTTGTCTCCTCCTCACCCAGCGTCTTACTTATGGTTTGTAGCCCATTCCAGCTTTGTGCAGGTCCAGGATCTTGTCCCTGACATCCTTATACAGCTCTTTGGTCTTGCCCATGTTGTAGAGGTCAGAGTCTGACTGATTAATTGAGTCTGAGGACAGGAGTCTTTTATAAAGGTGACTATGTAACAGCTGTCTGTAATGCAGGTAACGAGTTAATTAGGAGTCTAACTGGTCTGTAGGAGCCGGAACTTAAGGCCGGAGACACACTGGTGCGAGATACGGCCGAGTCTCGCTGGTTAAAAGCAAGCTGTGGCACCGGCACTCCGGAGCGGAGCGTGCGGCTCCATGTATTGCTATGCAGCTGCACGCTCCGCTCCGGAATGCCGGTGCCACAGCTTGCTTTTAACCAGCGAGACTCGGCCGTATCTCGCACCAGTGTGTCTCCGGCCTAATGGTTGGGGTTCAAATACTTATTTCTCACTGCAAAATGCAAATACATTTATATAATTTATACAATGTGATTTTCTGGATTTTATTTTTGATATTCTATCTCTCAATGTTAAAATTAACCTTAATATTATAGACTGTTCATGTCTCTGTCAGTGGGCAAACTTACAAAATCAGCAAGGGATCCAATACTTATTTCCCGCACTGTATGTGGGGCTCGCTATACTGTATACTTTGAAGAAATCACACCCAGGAGGCCGCAATGTACTAATTATTGGTCACTCAGGATGTTATTTAGGAGGATCAGACTACAGGGGGCTGAACACTAATGCACAGAACAATCGTCAGATTTATATTTAGTGAATACTAACAAAACCTCGGATCGCTTCCTTTATACGTGAACTTACTATTGGCGTCACAGAAAATCCCAGTAAAATACAATTAAGTTTGTGGGTGTAACACGAATAAGTGAGGAAACGTTCACGGGGTGTGAAGACTTTCTTCCCTTCTCTCCTGGTTCTGTCTCCGCTGTGTTGCATTATGGGACTTGTAGTGTTTCCTATGACCCTGTTTTCGGCTATAACCTGTATAACTCCACAATGTATACACCTATATACTCAGTTACTGCACCGGATGGGGGCAGTGTGCTGGGCATGATGGGGGTTGTAGTGCTCTGATCCGCAGCGTCCGGCCCTCGGCTCTAGTAACTGCCACAAAGGTCACAGCGGCGAATCTACAAGATCCGGATTCCCATAATACCGTCCCTGCCTGAGCTAAATATATAGTGAGCGGCCGAGGCAGACTGCAGCTAATCCGGGCCGTGTATCTAATCCTCTCCTGTGTGATACTGACTGCTGAGCCGTGTATCTAATCCTCTCCTGTGTGATACTGACTGCTGAGCCGTGTATCTAATCCTCTCCTGTGTGATACTGACTGCTGAGCCGTGTATCTAATCCTCTCCTGTGTGATACTGACTGCTGAGCCGTGTATCTAATCCTCTCCTGTGTGATACTGACTGCTGAGCTGTGTATCTAATCCTATCCTGTGAGATACTGACTGCTGAGCCGTGTATCTAATCCTCTCCTGTGTGATACTGACTGCTGAGCCGTGTATCTAATCCTCTCCTGTGTGATACTGTCTGCTGAGCCGTGTATCTAATCCTATCCTGTGAGATACTGACTGCTGAGCCGTGTATCTAATCCTATCCTGTGTGATACTGACTGCTGAGCCGTGTATCTAATCCTCTCCTGTGTGATACTGTCTGCTGAGCTGTGTATCTAATCCTCTCCTGTGTGATACTGACTGCTGAGCCGTGTATCTAATCCTATCCTGTGAGATACTGACTGCTGAGCCGTGTATCTAATCCTATCCTGTGTGATACTGACTGCTGAGCCGTGTATCTAATCCTATCCTGTGAGATACTGACTGCTGAGCCGTGTATCTAATCCTATCCTGTGTGATACTGACTGCTGAGCCGTGTATCTAATCCTATCCTGTGTGATACTGACTGCTGAGCTGTGTATCTAATCCTCTCCTGTTTGATACTGACTGCTGAGCTGTGTATCTAATCCTCTCCTGTTTGATACTGACTGCTGAGCTGTGTATCTAATCCTATCCTGTGTGATACTGACTGCTGAGCCGTGTATCTAATCCTATCCTGTGAGATACTGACTGCTGAGCCGTGTATCTAATCCTATCCTGTGTGATACTGACTGCTGAGCCGTGTATCTACTCCTATCCTGTGAGATACTGACTGCTGAGCCGTGTATCTAATCCTCTCCTGTGTGATACGGACTGCTGAGCCGTGTATCTAATCCTATCCTGTGTGATACTGTCTGCTGAGCCGTGTATCTAATCCTCTCCTGTGTGATACTGTCTGCTGAGCCGTGTATCTAATCCTCTCCTGTGTGATACTGACTGCTGAGCCGTGTATCTAATCCTATCCTGTGTGATACTGACTGCTGAGCTGTGTATCTAATCCTCTCCTGTTTGATACTGACTGCTGAGCTGTGTATCTAATCCTCTCCTGTTTGATACTGACTGCTGAGCTGTGTATCTAATCCTCTCCTGTTTGATACTGACTGCTGAGCTGTGTATCTAATCCTCTCCTGTGTGATACTGACTGCTGAGCTGTGTATCTAATCCTCTCCTGTGTGATACTGTGCTGAGCCGTGTATCTAATCCTCTCCTGTGAGATACTGACTGCTGAGCCGTGTATCTAATCCTATCCTGTGTGATACTGACTGCTGAGCCGTGTATCTAATCCTCTCCTGTGAGATACTGTCTGCTGAGCCGTGTATCTAATCCTCTCCTGTGTGATACTGACTGCTGAGCCGTGTATCTAATCCTATCCTGTGTGGTACTGACTGCTGAGCCGTGTATCTAATCCTATCCTGTGAGATACTGACTGCTGAGCCGTGTATCTAATCCTATCCTGTGAGATACTGACTGCTGAGCCGTGTATCTAATCCTCTCCTGTGTGATACTGTCTGCTGAGCCGTGTATCTAATCCTCTCCTGTGTGATACTGACTGCTGAGCCGTGTATCTAATCCTATCCTGTGTGATACTGACTGCTGAGCCGTGTATCTAATCCTATCCTGTGTAATACTGACTGCTGAGCTGTGTATCTAATCCTCTCCTGTGTGATACTGTGCTGAGCCGTGTATCTAATCCTCTCCTGTGAGATTCTGACTGCTGAGCCGTGTATCTAATCCTATCCTGTGTGATACTGACTGCTGAGCTGTGTATCTAATCCTATCCTGTGTGATACTGACTGCTGAGCCGTGTATCTAATCCTCTCCTGTGTGATACTGACTGCTGAGCCGTGTATCTAATCCTATCCTGTGAGATACTGACTGCTGAGCCGTGTATCTAATCCTATCCTGTGAGATACTGTCTGCTGAGCCGTGTATCTAATCCTCTCCTGTGTGATACTGACTGCTGAGCCGTGTATCTAATCCTCTCCTGTGTGATACTGACTGCTGAGCCGTGTATCTAATCCTCTCCTGTGTGATACTGTCTGCTGAGCTGTGTATCTAATCCTCTCCTGTGTGATACTGACTGCTGAGCCTTGTATCTAATCCTATCCTGTGTGATACTGACTGCTGAGCCGTGTATCTAATCCTATCCTGTGTGATACTGACTGCTGAGCCGTGTATCTAATCCTATCCTGTGTGATACTGACTGCTGAGCTGTGTATCTAATCCTCTCCTGTGTGATACTGTGCTGAGCCGTGTATCTAATCCTCTCCTGTGAGATACTGACTGCTGAGCCGTGTATCTAATCCTCTCCTGTGTGATACTGTCTGCTGAGCCGTGTATCTAATCCTATCCTGTGTGGTACTGACTGCTGAGCCGTGTATCTAATCCTATCCTGTGAGATACTGACTGCTGAGCCGTGTATCTAATCCTATCCTGTGAGATACTGACTGCTGAGCCGTGTATCTAATCCTCTCCTGTGTGATACTGTCTGCTGAGCCGTGTATCTAATCCTCTCCTGTGTGATACTGACTGCTGAGCCGTGTATCTAATCCTATCCTGTGTGATACTGACTGCTGAGCCGTGTATCTAATCCTATCCTGTGTAATACTGACTGCTGAGCTGTGTATCTAATCCTCTCCTGTGTGATACTGTGCTGAGCCGTGTATCTAATCCTCTCCTGTGAGATACTGACTGCTGAGCCGTGTATCTAATCCTATCCTGTGTGATACTGACTGCTGAGCTGTGTATCTAATCCTATCCTGTGTGATACTGACTGCTGAGCTGTGTATCTAATCCTCTCCTGTGTGATACTGACTGCTGAGCCGTGTATCTAATCCTATCCTGTGAGATACTGTCTGCTGAGCCGTGTATCTAATTCTCTCCTGTGTGATACTGACTGCTGAGCCGTGTATCTAATCCTCTCCTGTGTGATACTGACTGCTGAGCCGTGTATCTAATCCTCTCCTGTGTGATACTGTCTGCTGAGCTGTGTATCTAATCCTCTCCTGTGTGATACTGACTGCTGAGCCGTGTATCTAATCCTATCCTGTGTGATACTGACTGCTGAGCCGTGTATCTAATCCTATCCTGTGTGATACTGACTGCTGAGCCGTGTATCTAATCCTCTCCTGTGTGATACTGACTGTTGAGCCTTGTATCTAATCCTATCCTGTGTGATACTGACTGCTGAGCCGTGTATCTAATCTTATCCTGTGTGATACTGTCTGCTGAGCCGTGTATCTAATCCTCTCCTGTGTGATACTGACTGCTGAGCCGTGTATCTAATCCTATCCTGTGTGATACTGACTGCTGAGCCGTGTATCTAATCCTATCCTGTGTGATACCGTCTGCTGAGCCGTGTATCTAATCCTCTCCTGTGTGATACCGTCTGCTGAGCCGTGTATCTAATCCTATCCTGTGTGATACTGTCTGCTGAGCCGTGTATCTAATCCTCTCCTGTGTGATACTGTCTGCTGAGCTGTGTATCTAATCCTATCCTGTGATACTGTCTGCTGAGCCGTGTATCTAATCCTATCCTGTGTGATACTGACTGCTGAGCCGTGTATCTAATCCTATCCTGTGTGATACTGTCTGCTGAGCCGTGTATCTAATCCTCTCCTGTGTGATACTGTCTGCTGAGCCGTGTATCTAATCCTCTCCTGTGTGATACTGACTGCTGAGCCGTGTATCTAATCCTATCCTGTGTGATACTGTCTGCTGAGCCGTGTATCTAATCCTATCCTGTGTGATACCGTCTGCTGAGCCGTGTATCTAATCCTCTCCTGTGTGATACCGTCTGCTGAGCCGTGTATCTAATCCTATCCTGTGTGATACTGACTGCTGAGCCGTGTATCTAATCTTATCCTGTGTGATACTGTCTGCTGAGCCGTGTATCTAATCCTCTCCTGTGTGATACTGTCTGCTGAGCTGTGTATCTAATCCTATCCTGTGATACTGTCTGCTGAGCCGTGTATCTAATCCTATCCTGTGTGATACTGACTGCTGAGCCGTGTATCTAATCCTATCCTGTGTGATACTGACTGCTGAGCCGTGTATCTAATCCTATCCTGTGTGATACTGTCTGCTGAGCCGTGTATCTAATCCTCTCCTGTGTGATACTGACTGCTGAGCCGTGTATCTAATCCTCTCCTGTGTGATACTGACTGCTGAGCCGTGTATCTAATCCTCTCCTGTGTGATACTGTCTGCTGAGCTGTGTATCTAATCCTCTCCTGTGTGATAATGTCTGCTGAGCTGTGTATCTAATCCTATCCTGTGTGATTTTTTTGCAGCCATTTGATAAATTCAAAAAGTTCATTATTTTTCTCATTACTGTACACTCTTTACCCCATTTTGACTGAAAAAAAACTGAAATGTTGAGATTTTTGCAAATTTAATAAAAAAGAACTGAAATATCACATTATTATTATTATTTCTCTAGCACCATTGATTCCATAGTGCTGTACATGAGAAGGGGTTACATACAAGTTACAGATATCACTTACAGTAAAGTAACAATGACAGACTGGTACAGAGGGGCGAGGACCCGACCCCCGCGGGCTTACATTCTACAGGATGGTGGGGAAGGAGACAATAGGCTGAGGGTTGCAGGAGCTCCACATGGTCATAAGTCTTCAGCCCCTTTGCTCAGACACTCATATTTAGGTCCCATGCTGTCCATTTCCTTGTGATCCTCCTTGAGATGGATCTACTCCTCCATTGGAGTCCAGCTGTGTGTAATTAGACTGATAGGACTTGATTTGGAAAGGCGCACACCTGTATATATAAGGGTACCTTTACACAGTGCAATTTTGATCGCTACGACGGCACGATTCGTGACGTTGCAGCGTCGTATGATTATCGCTCCAGCGTCGTAGACTGCGGTCACACGTTGCAATACACAGCGCTGGAGCGATAATTTCATGACGTATTTGCGATGTAGAAGCCGTTCCTTACTGTGCGCACATCGTATACAACCTGTGTCACACAATGCAATCATGCCGCCACAGCGGGACACTAGGCGACGAAAGAAAGTTTCAAACGATCTGCTACGACGTACGATTCTCAGCGGGGATCCGGATCGCAGTAGCGTGTCAGACACAACGATATCGTAAATGCATCGCTGGAACGTCACAAATCGTGCCGTCGTAGCGATCAAAATTGCACTGTGTAAAGGTACCCTAAGACCTCACAGCTCACAGTGCATGTCAGACCAAATGAGGATCATGAGGTCAAAGGAACTGGCCAAGGAGCTCAGAGACAGAATTGTGGCAAGGCACAGATCTGGCCAAGGTTACAACAGAATTTCTGCAGTACTCAAGGTTCCTAAGAGCACAGTGGCCTCCATAATCCTTACATGGAAGAAGTTTGGGACCACCAGAAGTCTGCCTAGACCTGGCCGTCCACCCAAACTGAGCAGTCGTGGGAGAAGAGCCTTGGTGAGAGAGGTAAAGAAGAACCCCAAGATCACTGTGCTCCAGAGATGCAGTAGGGAGATGGGAGAAAGGTCCACAAAGTCAACTATCACTGCAGCCTCCACCAGTCAGGTCTTTATGGCAGAGTGGACGACGGAAGCCTCTCCTCAGTGCAAGACATATGAAAGCCGGCATAGAGTTTGCTAAAAAACACATGAAGGACTCCCAGACTGAGAAATAAGATTCCCTGGTCTGATGAGACGAAGATAGACCTTTCTGGTGATAATTCTAAGCGGTATGTGTGGAGAAAACCAAGCACTGCTCATCACCTGCCCAATACAATCCCAACAGTGAAGCATGGTGGTGGCAGTATCATGCTATGGGGGTGTTTTTCAGCTGCAGGGACAGGACGACTGGTTGTCATTGAAGGAAACATGAATACGGCCAAGTACAGAGATATCCTGGATGAAAACCTCTTCCAGAGTGCTCTGGACCTCAGACTTGGCCGATGGTTCACCTTCCAACAAGACAATGATCCTAAGCACACAGCTAAAATAGCAAAGGAGTGGCTTCAGAACAACTCTGTGACCATTCCTGACCGGCCCAGCCAGAGCCCTGACCTAAACCCAACTGAGCATCTCTGGAGAGACCTGAAAATGGCGTCCACCAACGTTCACCATCCAACCTGACGGAACTGGAGAAGATCTGCAAGGAAGAATGGCCGAGGATCCCCAAATCCAGGGGTGAAAAACTTGTTGTATCATTCCCAAGAGGACTCATGGCTGTACGAGCTCAAAAGGGGCTTCTACTCAATACTGAGCAAAGGGGCTGAAGACTTATGACCATGTGATAGTTCAGTTTTTATTTTTTAATACATTTGCAAAAATTTCTACATTTCTGTTTCTTTTTCAGTGTAGATGGGGTGCAGAGTGAATATTAATGAGAAAAATGAACTTTATAGAATTTACCAAATGGCTGCAATGAAACAAAGAGTGAAAAATGTGAAGTGGTCTGAATACTTTCCCCTATATACAGCTCTGGCAATAATGAAGAGACCACTGCAGAATGTTCAGTTTCTCTGATTTTTCTCTTTATATTTTTGAGTAAATTGTTCTTTTATTTTATAAACTTCTGACAACAGGTCTCCGAAGTTCCAAGCAGTAAATTTTGTATTTATTTTCTGAAAATGAGAAATGGTGAAAATAACAAAAAAATGCAGACCTCAACTAATGCAAAAAAAACAAGTTCATAATCATTTAGACACAACAATACTAATGTTTTACCTCAGGAAGAGTTCATAAATCAATATTGTGTGGAATAACCATGATTGTTAATCCCAGTGTTCCTGCGTCTTGGCAGCTTTCCACCAGTCTCTCACACGGCTCCTGGGTGGATTTCTTCTGCTCAGGCCATGTTCCCCAACTGTGAGGACTGGTGTCTCCAGCAGGACAATGCACCATGGCACACAGCTAGGTCAATCAAGGTGTGGATGAAGGACCACATCAAATCCTTGTCATGGCCGCCCAATCTCCAGACCTGAACCCTATTGAAAACCTCTGGAATGTAATCAGGAGGAAGATGGATAGTCACAAGCCATCAAACAAAGAAGAACTGCTGACATTATTGTATCAGGAGCGGCATAAGGTCACCCAGGAGCCGTGTGAGAGACTGGTGGAAAGCTGCCAAGACGCAGGAAAGCTGGGATTAACAATCATGGTTATTCCACAAAATATTGATTTCTAAACTCTTCCTGAGGTAAAACATTAGTATTGTTGTGTCTACAGGATTATGAACTTGTTTTTTTTGCATTAGTTGAGGTCTGCATTTTTTTGTTATTTTCACCATTTCTCATTTTCAGAAAATAAATACAAAATTTACTGCTTGGAACTTCGGTGACCTGTTGTCAGAAGTTTATAAAATAAAAGAACAATTTACTCAAAAATATAAAGAGAAAAATCAGAGAAACTGAACATTCTGCAGTGGTCTCTTCATTATTGCCAGAGCTGTATAGGAGGGTATATCCCCGATATTACACCAGATACATCATCCATCATCCTCCACGGACCGGACACATTACTGCTCTGTGTATATAAAGGAAAGCCCAAATCCGACACACGGCAGTCCTATGTAACAGCTCAGATAATGCAATAGATGTACCCTGCAGTCCTATGTAACACCACAGATAACACAGTGATATGTCTCTGAGTACAGATAATGCAATAGATGTACCCTGCAGTCCTATGTAACACCACAGATAACACAGTGATATCTCTGAGTACAGATAATGTAGTAGATGTCATCTGCAGTCCTATGTAACACCTCAGATAACAGTGATAACTCTCTGAGTACAGATAATGTAGTAGATGTCACCTGCAGTCCTATGTAACACCACAGATAACACAGTGATAACTCTCTTGAGTACAGATAATGTAGTAGATGTCACCAGCAGTCCTATGTAACACCACAGATAACAGTGATATCTCTCTGAGTACAGATAATGTAGTAGATGTCACCTGCAGTCCTATGTAACACCACAGATAACACAGTGATAACTCTCTGAGTTCAGATAATGTAGTAGATGTCACCTGCAGTCCTATGTAACACCACAGATAACACAGTGATAACTCTCTTGAGTACAGATAATGTAGTAGATGTCACCAGCAGTCCTATGTAACACCACAGATAACAGTGATATCTCTCTGAGTACAGATAATGTAGTAGATGTCACCTGCAGTCCTATGTAACACCACAGATAACACAGTGATAACTCTCTGAGTACAGGTGGTGCAGTCGCTGCCACCTGCAGTCCTATGTAACAGTAGCCGGCGCTGGGCTCTGCTACATCTGTATATAAGGTAACACTGTATCTCGGGATCTCGGTGACACACATACATGGAGCAGCGCTGCACGAGGGGGCATTAGCGGGGCACGGCTGGCACTGTATATAGGTGTGTGCCTGGCCCTGTATACAATATACTCTCCTCCCCGGCCGGTGCCCCTCTCTCCCGGCTGCCCCTCTCCCCCCGGCTGGTGCCCCTCTCTCCCGGCTGCCCCTCTCCCCCCGGCTGGTGCCCCTCTCTCCCGGCTGCCCCTCTCCCCCCGGCTGGTGCCCCTCTCTCCCGGCTGCCCCTCTCCTCCCCGGCCGGTGCCCCTCTCCCCCCGGCCGCTGCCCCTCTCCCCCAGCCGGTGCCCCTCTCCTCCCGGCCGGTGCCCCTCTCCCCCCGGCCGCTGCCCCTCTCCCCCAGCCGATGCCCCTCTCCTCCCGGCCGATGCCCCTCTCCTCCCGGCCGGTGCCCCTCTCCTCCCGGCCGGTGCCCCTCTCCCCCCGGCCGGTGCCCCTCTCCCCCCGGCCGGTGCCCCTCTCCTCCCCAGCCGGTGCCCCTCTCCTCCCGGCCGGTGCCCCTCTCCTCCCCGGCCGGTGCCCCTCTCCCCCCGGCCGCTGCCCCTCTCCCCCAGCCGGTGCCCCTCTCCTCCCGGCCGGTGCCCCTCTCCCCCCGGCCGCTGCCCCTCTCCCCCAGCCGATGCCCCTCTCCTCCCGGCCGATGCCCCTCTCCTCCTGGCCGGTGCCCCTCTCCCCCGGTACCTGGCTGACACTATGACGGTGTTGGATTCCTCCCCACGGAACAGCCGCAGCCTCCGCAGTCCGGCCTTGGAGAGGAGGAAGAGACCCGGGAAGAAGAGGCTGCCAGCGGCCAGGACATGTACCATTGCGGCAGTGGAGAGGATGGAGACGAGAGGCAGGGATGGGGGGTGGGGTGGGGGAGGGGGAGACAGAGACACCGCACAGGGGGGACACCCTGCACACACACACGCCGGAGAGGGGGCAACAGACAGACAAAGGGGGGCCGAGACCTGGGAGAAGACAAAGAGGCAGAGGGCGGGGGCGGGGGGCCGGTGAGGAGTGGTACCCGGCTGCTCAGGGATGAGGGTGGATGCTGCGCTCGCTGCAGCCGCACAGAGACAGCACAGGGGCCGCCAGTGACAGCGACGAGGGAGGCAGCGCCGGGAGGAGGGATCTAACGGCACAGCGTGGATGTGGTGTCTGCAGCACGCTGCTCCGGGCTGTCATAATCCGGGTTCACATGTCTTCAGTGTAATCCTTATTATAAGCACACCGCCCCCCATCTCATGACAGCTGCCGGGGGCTCACGTCACCGCAGCCCCCACTGCCAGAGACAGCAACACAGCAGACAGACCACCGCTACAGCACAACTGGGGGGCAGCACTGGTCAGAAGAGCTCACACTCCGCAGCTCCCTGCGAGACAAAAGGAAGAATTACTGTATAACCGGGAAAATATACTCCAGAGCTGCACTCACAATTCTGCCGGTGCAGTCACTGTGTACATACATTACATTACTGATCCTGAGTTACATCCTGTATTATACCCCAGAGCTGCACTCACTATTCTGCTGGTGCAGTCACTGTGTACATACATTACTGATCCTGAGTTACCTCCTGTATTATACCCCAGAGCTGCACTCACTATTCTGCTGGTGTAGTCACTGTGTACATACATTACATTACTGATCCTGAGTTACCTCCTGTATTATACTCCAGAGCTGCACTCACTATTCTGCTGGTGCAGTCACTGTGTACATACATTACATTACTGATCCTGAGTTACATCCTGTATTATACTCCAGAGCTGCACTCACTATTCTGCTGGTGCAGTCACTTTGTACATACATTACATTACTGATCCTGAGTTACATCCTGTATTATACTCCAGAGCTGCACTCATTATTCTGCTGGTGCAGTCACTGTGTACATACATTACATTACTGATCCTGAGTTACATCCTGTATTATACCCCAGAGCTGCACTCACTATTCTGCTGGTGCAGTCACTGTGTACATACATTACTGATCCTGAGTTACATCCTGTATTATACTCCAGAGCTACACTCACTATTCTGCTGGTGCAGTCACTGTGTACATACATTACACTACTGATCCTGAGTTACATCCTGTATTATACCCCAGAGCTGCACTCACTATTCTGCTGGTGCAGTCACTCTGTACATACATTACATTATTGATCCTGAGTTACATCCTGTATTATATTCCAGAGCTGCACTCACTATTCTGCTGGTGCAGTCACTGTGTACATACATTACTGATCCTGAGTTACATCCTGTATTATACCCCAGAGCTGCACTCACTATTCTGCTGGTGCAGTCACTGTGTACATACATTACATTACAGATCCTGAGTTACCTCCTGTATTATACCTCAGAGCTGCGCTCACTATTCTGCTGGTGCAGTCACTGTGTACATACATTACATTACTGATCCTGAGTTACCTCCTGTATTATACCCCAGAGCTGCACTCACTATTCTGCTGGTGCAGTCACTGTGTACATACATTACATTACTGATCCTGAGTTACCTCCTGTATTATACTCCAGAGCTGCAGTCACTATTCTGCTGGTGCAGTCACTGTGTACATACATTACATTACTGATCCTGAGTTATATCCTGTATTATACTCCAGAGCTGCACTCAGTATTCTGCTGGTGCAGTCACTGTGTACATACATTACATTACTGATCCTGAGTTACATCCTGTATTATACCCCAGAGCTGCACTCACTATTCTGCTGGTGCAGTCACTGTGTACATACATTACATTACTGATCCTGAGTTACCTCCTGTATTATACCCCAGAGCTGCACTCACTATTCTGCTGGTGCAGTCACTGTGTACATACATTACTGATCCTGTGTTACCTCCTGTATTATACCCCAGAGCTGCACTCACTATTCTGCTGGTGCAGTCACTGTGTACATACATTACATTACTGATCCTGAGTTACATCCTGTATTATACTCCAGAGCTGCACTCACTATTCTGCTGGTGCAGTCACTGTGTACATACATTACTGATCCTGTGTTACCTCCTGTATTATACCCCATAGCTGCACTCACTATTCTGCTGGTGCAGTCACTGTGTACATACATTACATTACTGATCTTGAGTTACATCCTGTATTATTCTCCAGAGCTGCACTCACTATTCTGCTGGTGCAGTCACTGTGTACATACATTACATTACTGATCCTGAGTTACCTCCTGTATTATACCCCAGAGCTGCACTCACTATTCTGCTGGTGCAGTCACTGTGTACATACATTACATTACTGATCCTGAGTTACATCCTGTATTATACTCCAGAGCTGCACTCACTATTCTGCTGGTGCAGTCACTGTGTACATACATTACTGATCCTGAGTTACATCCTGTATTATACTCCAGAGCTACACTCACTATTCTGCTGGTGCAGTCACTGTGTACATACATTACACTACTGATCCTGAGTTACATCCTGTATTATACCCCAGAGCTGCACTCACTATTCTGCTGGTGCAGTCACTCTGTACATACATTACATTATTGATCCTGAGTTACATCCTGTATTATATTCCAGAGCTGCACTCACTATTCTGCTGGTGCAGTCACTGTGTACATACATTACTGATCCTGAGTTACATCCTGTATTATACCCCAGAGCTGCACTCACTATTCTGCTGGTGCAGTCACTGTGTACATACATTACATTACAGATCCTGAGTTACCTCCTGTATTATACCTCAGAGCTGCGCTCACTATTCTGCTGGTGCAGTCACTGTGTACATACATTACATTACTGATCCTGAGTTACCTCCTGTATTATACCCCAGAGCTGCACTCACTATTCTGCTGGTGCAGTCACTGTGTACATACATTACATTACTGATCCTGAGTTACCTCCTGTATTATACTCCAGAGCTGCAGTCACTATTCTGCTGGTGCAGTCACTGTGTACATACATTACATTACTGATCCTGAGTTATATCCTGTATTATACTCCAGAGCTGCACTCAGTATTCTGCTGGTGCAGTCACTGTGTACATACATTACATTACTGATCCTGAGTTACATCCTGTATTATACCCCAGAGCTGCACTCACTATTCTGCTGGTGCAGTCACTGTGTACATACATTACATTACTGATCCTGAGTTACCTCCTGTATTATACCCCAGAGCTGCACTCACTATTCTGCTGGTGCAGTCACTGTGTACATACATTACTGATCCTGTGTTACCTCCTGTATTATACCCCAGAGCTGCACTCACTATTCTGCTGGTGCAGTCACTGTGTACATACATTACATTACTGATCCTGAGTTACATCCTGTATTATACTCCAGAGCTGCACTCACTATTCTGCTGGTGCAGTCACTGTGTACATACATTACTGATCCTGTGTTACCTCCTGTATTATACCCCATAGCTGCACTCACTATTCTGCTGGTGCAGTCACTGTGTACATACATTACATTACTGATCTTGAGTTACATCCTGTATTATTCTCCAGAGCTGCACTCACTATTCTGCTGGTGCAGTCACTGTGTACATACATTACATTACTGATCCTGAGTTACCTCCTGTATTATACCCCAGAGCTGCACTCACTATTCTGCTGGTGCAGTCACTGTGTACATACATTACATTACAGATCCTGAGTTACCTCCTGTATTATACCCCAGAGCTGCACTCACTATTCTGCTGGTGCAGTCACTGTGTACATACATTACATTACTGATCCTGAGTTACCTCCTGTATTATACCCCAGAGCTGCACTCACTATTCTGCTGGTGCAGTCACTGTGTACATACATTACATTACTGATCCTGAGTTACATCCTGTATTATACTCCAGAGCTGCACTCACTATTCTGCTGGTGCAGTTACTGTGTACATACATTACATTACTCATCCTGAGTTACACCCTGTATTATACCCCAGAGCTGCACTCACTATTCTGCTGGTGCAGTCACTGTGTACATACATTACATTACTGATCCTGAGTTACATCCTGTATTATACCCCAGAGCTGCACTCACTCTTCTGCTGGTGCAGTCACTGTGTACATACATTACATTACTGATCCTGAGTTACATCCTGTATTATACCGCAGAGCTGCACTCACTATTCTGCTGGTGCAGTCACTGTGTACATACATTACATTACTGATCCTGAGTTACATCCTGTATTATACCCCAGAGCTGCACTCACTATTCTTTCTGGACTATTGGACATCATGCCTCCCTCCCCTCCTCCTGCAGTTTTCCTTATGGATTGATTTTCCAGCCATTGATCGGCAGCTTCTGCTGATGCAGGCGGAGGACGGGCGCCGGCTGCGCCTCCCCGGATTCTGCTTACTCCGCCGTTCGCTCCTCAGCTGCCGGTTCCTCAGCTGCCGGTTCCTCAGCTGCCGGTTCCTGCTCTCACTGCTTTACCCTTTCCCTAATGTGCCGCTCTGACATCTTGGCATCAGACCCCAGCAGCCTCAGCTGCCGCCACCCTCCGCTCCTATAGGGGGGCAGCTATAGATTCCACTGATGACAATAGGCGCCATGTAATACTCCACACCACCTGCGGGGGCGCTGCAGGAAAAGAAAATACTTTTTGACCTGATTCCTCCATTTATAGAATGAAGCAAGAAGGAAAAATAGACTTCGGCAGCAGGTGTCAGTGAGAGGGAAAGAAAGAGTTAATACAGAGGGGCTGAGGATTTATGCAAAACCTCATTTTTGCCTAGAGAAGCTTTGATTTGCAAAATGGGAAGAAAGATGAAGCGGAAGATTGGGGGGGGGTGAGAGGCTGGGAGCGGAGGGGTCGGGGTGCGGAGGTGCAGGGGTCCGTTAGGGCATTTGTTTTTCTAAATAAATACATTTAAATAAGTATGTGCCCCCCCCCCTCTTTTTCTTTTTTTCCACACATAGGGGGCAGCCTCTCCAAAAATGGCAAATTACTCGAATGGGGGCAGCTGTCCTGGGCCTGGGGGGAGGGGTCATGTCTGACAGATCGCGATGTTCTGGGGCGCAGAGACTTATTAATGGGAGTGAAGAAATAAAGCGGCACTGCGGCGGAGGGCGATCTGATCAGTGACGATGGCGCCTTCTGGTGCCCACTGCTCGTACAGCAGCCGCTCCGCACCCAGCACTACAGACGGCGCCCTCTGGTGCCCACTGCTCGTACAGCAGCCGCTCCGCACCCAGCACTACAGACGGCGCCCTCTGGTGCCCACTGCTCGTACAGCAGCCGCTCCGCACCCAGCACTACAGACGGCGCCCTCTGGTGCCCACTGCTCGTACAGCAGCCGCTCCGCACCCAGCACTACAGACGGCGCCCTCTGGTGCCCACTGCTCGTACAGCAGCCGCTCCGCACCCAGCACTACAGACGGCGCCCTCTGGTGCCCACTGCTCGTACAGCAGCCGCTCCGCACCCAGCACTACAGACGGCGCCCTCTGGTGCCCACTGCTCGTACAGCACCCGCTCTGCACCCAGCACTACAGACGGCGCCCTCTGGTGCCCACTGCTCGTACAGCAGCCGCTCCGCACCCAGAGCTGCAGACAGCACCCTCTGGTGCCCACTGCTCGTACAGCAGCCGCTCCGCACCCAGCGCTACAGACGGCGCCCTCTGGTGCCCACTGCTCGTACAGCACCCGCTCTGCACCCAGCACTACAGACGGCGCCCTCTGGTGCCCACTGCTCGTACAGCAGCCGCTCCGCACCCAGCGCTACAGACGGCGACCTCTGGTGCCCACTGCTCATACAGCAGCTGCTCCGCACCCAGAGCTACAGACGGCGCCCTCTGGTGCCCACTGCTCATACAGCAGCCGCTCCGCACCCAGCACTACAGACGGCGCCCCCTGGTGCCCACCGCTCGTACAGCGGCCGCTCCGCACCCAGAGCTACAGACTGTGCCCTCTGGTGCCCACTGCTCATACAGCAGCCGCTCCGCACCCAGAGCTACAGACGGCGCCCTCTGGGGCCCACTGCTTGTACAGCAGCTGCTCCGCACCCAGAGCTACAGACGGCGCCCCCTGGTGCCCACCGCTCGTACAGCGGCCGCTCCGCACCCAGAGCTACAGACTGTGCCCTCTGGTGCCCACTGCTCATACAGCAGCCGCTCCGCACCCAGAGCTACAGACGGCGCCCTCTGGGGCCCACTGCTTGTACAGCAGCTGCTCCGCACCCAGAGCTACAGACGGCGCCCTCTGGTGCCCACTGCTCGTTCAGCAGCCGCTCCGCACCCAGAGCTACAGATGGGTCTCAGGTTCCGTTTTCTGCTCCGTTCATTGTGCGCTTATATGACCGGACAGCACCGATCTCCGGATCGCTGCGATCACAGGTCGTCATTTATTATTATTATTTTGTCTTTTATTAGATAGGAATTTTCTGGACAATAGACACTGAATATGGGGGAGGGTTTTTTGTACATTAATTTTTAGCCTTTTTTATACTATTAAAAATTTTTTTAGCTTTATTCTTTCATTCCCCCCAAATCGTTTGGTCGCTTGTGCTATAAGCCATCAGTGTTCTCCTATACACAAAACAAGGGCGCGCTCTATTGTGGTAAAGCATGTCTGTGAAACACATGAAATATTAACCCCTTCATGACCCAGCCTATTTTGGCCTTAATGACCTTGCCGTTTTTTGCAATTCTGACCAGTGTCCCTTTATGAGGTAATAACTCAGGAACGCTTCAACGGATCTTAGCGATTCTGAGATTGTTTTTTCGTGACATATTGGGCTTCATGTTAGTGGTAAATTTAGGTCGATAATTTTTGTGTTTATTTGTGAAAAAAATGGAAATTAGACTAAACTTTTGAAAATTTCGCAATTTTCAAATTTTGAATTTTTATTCTGTTAAACCAGAGAGTTATGTGACACAAAATAGTTAATAAATAACATTTCCCACATGTCTACTTTACATCAGCACAATTTTGGAAACAAAAGTTTTTTTTTTGCTAGGAAGTTATAAGGGTTAAAATTTGACCAGCGATTTCTCATTTTTACAACGAAATTTACAAAACCATTTTTTTTTAGGGACCACCTCACATTTGAACTCAGTTTGAGGGGTCTGTATGGCTGAAAATACCCAAAAGTGACACCATTCTAAAAACTGCACCCCTCAAGGTGCTCAAAACCACATTCAAGAAGTTTATTAACCCTTCAGGTGTTTCACAGCAGCAGAAGCAACATGGAAGGAAAAAATGAACATTTAACTTTTTAGTCACAAAAATGATCTTTTAGCAACAATTTTTTTATTTTCCCAAGGGTAAAAAGAGAAACTGGACCCCAAAAGTTATTGTACAATTTGTCCTGAGTACGCTGATACCTCATATGTGGGGTAAACCACTGTTTGGGCGCACGGCAGGGCTCGGAAGGGAAGGAGCGCCATTTGACTTTTTCAATGAAAAATTGGCTCCAATCTTTAGCGGACACCATGTCACGTTTGGAGAGCCCCTGTGTGCCTAAACATTGTCGCTCCCCCACAAGTGACCCCATTTTGGAAACTAGACCCCCCAAGGAGCTTACCTAGATGCATAGTGAGCACTTTGAACCCCCAGGTGCTTAACAAATTAATCCTTAAAAATGAAAAAGTACTTTTTTTTCACAAAAAATTTCTTTTAGCCTCAATTTTTTCATTTTTACATGGGCAACAGGATGAAATGGATCCTAAAATTTGTTGGGCAATTTCTCCTGAGTACACCGATACCTCGTATGTGGTTACAAACCACTGTTTGTGCACACGGCAGGGCTCGGAAGGGAAGGAGCGCCATTTGACTTTTGAATGAAAAATTAGCTCCAATCGTTAGCGGACACCATGTCGCGTTTGGAGAGCCCCCGTGTGCCTAAACATTGGAGCTCCTGCACTTGTGACCCCATTTTGGAATCTAGACCCCCAAGGAACTTATCTAGAAGCATAGTGAGCACTTTGAACCCCAAGGTGCTTCACAAATTGATCCGTAAAAATGAAAAAGTACTTTTTTTTCACAAAAAAATTCTTTAAGCCTCAATTTATTCATTTCCACATGGGCAACAGGATAAAATGGATCAAAAAATTTATTGGGCAATTTCTCCTGAGTACACTGATAGCTCACATGTGGGGGTAAACCACTGTTTGGGCACACGGCAGGGCTCAGAAGGGAAGGAGCGCCATTTGACTTTTTGAATGAAAAATTAGCTCCAATCGTTAGCGGACACCATTTCGCGTTTGGAGAGCCCCTGTGTGCCTAAACATTGGAGCTCCCCCACTTGTGACCCCATTTTGGAAACTAGACCTCCCATGGAACTAATCTAGATGTGTGGTGACCACTTTAAACCCCCAAGTGCTTCACAGAAGTTTATAACGCAGAGCCGTGAAAATAAAAAATCATTTTTCTTTCCTCAAAAATTATTTTTTATTTTCACAAAAGTAACAGGAGAAATTGGACCCCAAAAGTTGTTGCGCAGTTTGTCCTGAGTACACTGATACCCCATATGTGGGGGTAAACCACTGTTTGGGTGCACGTCAGGGCTCGGAAGGGAAGTAGTGACTTTTGAAATGCAGACTTTGATGGAATGGTCTGGGGGCATCATGTTACGTTTGCGGAGCCCCTGATGTGCCTAAACAGTAGAAACACCCCACAAGTGACCCCATTTTGGAAACTAGACCCCCCAAGGAACTTATCTAGATATGTGGTGAGCACTTTGAACTCCCATGTGTTTCATAGAAGTTTACAACACAGAGCCGTGAAAAAAAAAAATCATTTTTCTTTCCTCAAAAATGATGTTTTAGCAAGCAATTTTTTATTTTCACAAGGGTAACAGGAGAAATTGGACCCCAATAGTTGTTGCCCAATTTGTCCTGAGTACGCTGGTACCCCATATGTGGGGGTAAACCACTATTTTGGGCGCACGTCGGTGCTCGGAAGGGAGGGAGCACCATTTGACTTTTTGAATACAAGATTCACTGGAATCAATGGTGGCGCCATGTTGCGTTTGGAGACCCCTGATGTGCCTAAACAGTGGAAACCCCTCAATTCTAACGCCAATACTAACCCCAACACACCCCTAATCCTAATCCCAACTGTAGCCATAACCCTAATCACAACCCTAACCCCAACACACCCCTAACCACAACCCTAACCCCAACACACCCCTAACCCTAACCCCAACTCTAGCCATAACCCTAATCACAAACCTAACCCCAACACACCTCTAACCACAACCCCAACACACCCCTAACCCTAATCCCAACCCTAACCCAACCCTAACCCCAACACACCCCTAACCCTAACCATAACCCTAAACACAGCCTAATCTTAACCCTATTTCCAACCCTAGCCCTAATTCCAACCCTAACACTAATTCCAACCCTAACCCTAAGGCTATGTGCGCACGTTGCGGATTCGTGTGAGATTTTTCCACACCATTTTTGAAAAATCCGCAGGAAAAAGGCACTGTGTTTTACCTGCGGATTTACCGCGGATTTCCAGTGTTTTTTGTGCGGATTTCACCTGCGGATTCCTATTGAGGAACAGGTGTAAAACGCTGCGGAATCCGCACAAAGAATTGACATGCTGCAGAAAATACAGCACAACGTTTCCGCGCGGTATTTTTCGCACCATTGGCACAGTGGATTTCGTTTGCCATAGGTTTACATGGTACTGTAAACCTGATGGAAAACTGCTACGAATCCGCAGCAGCCAATCCGCTGCGGATCCGCAGCCAAATCCGCACCGTGTGCACATACTCTAATTCTAACCCTAACCCTAGTTCTAACCCTAACCCTAGCCCTAGTGTAAAAAAACCAAAAACCTATCACAGCGATCAAAATGTCCCTGTAACGAATCTGCCGGCCGGCAGATTCGGCGGGCGCACTACGCATGCGCCCGCCATTTTGGAAGATGGCGGCGCCCATGGAGCACACGGACGGACACGGGAGGGACACCGGAGGTCGGTAAGTATGAGGGGGGGGGATCGGACAGCGGGGGGAGCGGACAGGAGGACGGAGGGGAGCGGAGGACAGCAATTACAGGTCGGAGGACCGTGGGGACAAGATCGGTAGCGGTGGAGGGGGGCAGATCGCAATCTCCAGCCATGGCTGATGCTATTGCAGCATCAGCCATGGCTGGATTGTAATATTTCACCAATTTTCATTGGTGAAATATTACTATCGCTCTGATTGAAAGTGAAACGTCACTTTCAACAGCCAATCAGAGCGATCGTAGCCACGGGGGGGGGGGGCGAAGCCACACACCCCCCCCCCCTCCGGGCTCAAGTACCCCTCCCCCCCCTGCAGGTCAGGTGAAATTAGTTAACCCTTTCACCCGGCCTGCAGGAGCGCGATCCGACCATGACGCATATGCTGCGTCACAGGTCGGATTGGCACAGGTTTTCATGACGCATACGCTGCATCAAAGATCGGGAAGGGGTTAATAGCAATACGGCTTCTGAATATTAGGAAAAAATACATGAGTCGATTCGCACAAAATTTGGCGGAATAATGTCTGCCCAGCAAACAACGTCAAGGTGGCCTCATAAGACTGATGGGTCCCTGACCAGTATGAACACCTCTCTTATGGCAGAGACAGACTGCCGTATACCTTGTGTGAGGATCGCACGCACTGCACGGACTGGCCGCCACCTCTCCTGAGCATGATGGATTACTATGGTCACACAGGTCAGGAGAGCTGACAGCCAGTACGAGGTTTACGATTCTCGCAGTCTGTCTCTGCCCTTAGGCCGATGTCGGAATTCCTGGGTGAATGTGGACACCTCTCGGTAAAGCCTGTATTTATGGGCAGATAGAGGCCTGCAGCAATTAAAATCACATCATGGTGAAGGGCGGAGCGCTCGGTCAGTGAGCGGACACAAAGAACAAAAGACTGACTGCAGACTAATGTGAATAGGGGCAAACCAGGAGCAGCGACCTCCATACACAATGCCTATAGGAGAACAGGGAATGACAGAACTCCCCACCGCCCACCAAACACAGGACCCCCCAGGCGCTCTCGGGACAGGACCCCCCAGGCGCTCTCGGGACAGGACCCCCCAGGCGCTCTCGGGACAGGACTCGCCGTGCTTCCTTTTCATGAGCATTTCCAGGAGGAGTAACAGAGGAACGGCACAATGCAGAGATCTTCACATAAAAAAGACAGTGAGCTGTATGTGTAAGGAGGAAGACCGGACTGCGGGTTCCTGTGCCAGACCGGGTCTGGAACTGCTGAGGCTGCGTCCCATGTTGTCCATGGGAAGGCAAAAATGCCCGGACAGGTTCCCTGACCCGGAAGCTGGGGGTGCTGTTATCAGTAGAAGCGCGCTCAGCGTTGGGTAGTTTCCCGCCGGCAGTGACAGAGGCAAGATGCGTGCGCAGCGGGCTCCGAGGGGGGCGCAGCTGGGCCGCAATGACACACGGCCGATCCAATGCCGGAGCCCCCCGCAGTAATAAGGAAAGAGCCGGGAGCCCTGTGCAGCTAAGAGCCGAGGCAGAGTCCAGGACTATTCGCTGCGGCCCTCATCACCGGACCGTGGTCGGCAGGACGTCGCTGCAGAAGCCGCGCGCCAGTGGTTGTCAGCGCTTCAGACTTGGCGGGAACAGGCAGCGCGCAGTATAGAGAGAAAAGTGCAGCGCCCAGAAGCTGGCAGAGAGCGAGGAGCCGGGTAACCGTGAGTACAGCGCACGTACCGCAGAGAGAACCGGGTACTGGACAGACATTCTCAGCCCACCTTACCGCCATACACCTCAGCAGCACACACCTCCCCGCCGTACACCTCACCACCATACACCTCACCGCCGTACTCCTCTGCAGCATACACTTCACCGCCGTACACGTCCCCGCCATACACCTCACCGCCATACACCTCACCGCCGTACACATCCCCGCCATACACATCCCCGCCATACACCTCACCGCCATACACATCCCCCCATACACCTCCCCAGCATACACCTCCGCAGCATGCACCTCCCCGCCATACACCTCCCCGCCATACACCTCACCGCCGTACACGTCCCCACCATACACCTCTGCAGCATACACTTCACCGCCGTACACGTCCCCGCCATACACATCCCCCCATACACCTCCCCAGCATACACCTCCGCAGCATGCACCTCCCCGCCGTACACCTCACCGCCGTACACCTCACCGCCGTACACATCCCCCCATACACCTCCCCAGCATACACCTCCGCAGCATGCACCTCCCTGCCGTACACCTCACCGCCATACACCTCCCCAGCACCTCACCGCCGTACACGTCCCCGTCATACACCTCACCGCCGTACACCTCCCCCCTGTACACCTCCCACCCGTACACCTCTCTCCCACCGGAGACCCTGACTGTGCTGGGGCCTTGTTTGCTGCGGTCGCTTATGTTCATGGACCAGGGGCTCAGCGGAAGGTGCTGGAGACCAGAAGACGGACCACCGCTACCAGCACCGCGCCGGCCGCCATTGGCGCTACCGACCCCCATAGTGTCTGCAGTGTGAGAGCACAGAGAGCGGCCGGTACCGGTTTATTCCCTTATTTAACCCTTCATCTCCCCGCGAGGAGGAAGCCCCCGGTTCATTTGTCACATTAGTTAACCCTTGCTCTGCCTGCTGTCAGGTTTCCAGGGTGGCGACCACCAGCGGTCACTTCTGCTGCCATGTAGAGGACAGCGGCCCCCGCACTGCTCAACTGGGGACATTATTCCCACTCCGGGTGACTCTCTACTTAGCGCTGGGCGCTCTCTAGGACCCTGCACGTGACTTCGCCGGAGTAAGATTGTCCGCTGACGGCCACCGTACCAGTGAACTGCAGAGCCCGATCTCCATGGTAACGAGGGACGCGGGGCGAAGTCTCGCGAGATGCAGGGACCCCGGAGCCTGGAGGAGGGTGAGGAGGAAAGAGGGGGGCACGGGGTCTGTGTGTGTGACCGGAGGAGGGGGGGCTGTGTGTGTGACCGGAGGAGAGGGGGGGGGCTGTGTGTGTGACCGGAGGGGGGGCTGTGTGTGTGACCAGAAGAGGGGGGGGGCTGTGTGTGTGACCAGAAGAGGGGGGGGGCTGTGTGTGTGACCGGAGGAGAGGGGGGGGGCTGTGTGTGTGACCGGAGGGGGGGCTGTGTGTGTGACCAGAAGAGGGGGGGGGGGGCTGTGTGTGTGACCGGAGGAGAGGGGAGGGGCTGTGTGTGTGACCGGAGGAGGAGGGGGGCTGTGTGTGTGACCGGAGGAGGGGGGGGGCTGTGTGTGTGACCGGAGGGGGGGGGCTGTGTGTGTGACCGGAGGAGAGGGGGGGGGCTGTGTGTGTGACCGGAGGGGGGGGGGGGCTGTGTGTGTGACCAGAGGGGGGGGGGGCTGTGTGTGTGACCGGAGGGGGGGGGGGCTGTGTGTGTGACCGGAGGAGAGGGGGGGGGGCTGTGTGTGTGACCGGAGGGGGGGGGGGGCTGTGTGTGTGACCGGAGGGGGGGGGGGGGCTGTGTGTGTGACCAGAGGGGGGGGGCTGTGTGTGTGACCGGAGGAGAGGGGGGGGGTCTGTGTGTGTGACCGGAGGGGGGGGGCTGTGTGTGTGACCGGAGGAGAGGGGGGGGGCTGTGTGTGTGACCGGAGGGGGGGCTGTGTGTGTGACCGGAGGAGAGGGGGGGGGCTGTGTGTGTGACCAGAAGAGGGGGGGGGCTGTGTGTGTGACCGGAGGAGAGGGGGGGGGCTGTGTGTGTGACCGGAGGGGGGGCTGTGTGTGTGACCGGAGGAGGGGGGGCTGTGTGTGTGTGACCGGAGGAGAGGGGGGGGGTCTGTGTGTGTGACCGGAGGGGGGGGGCTGTGTGTGTGTGACCGGAGGAGAGGGGGGGGGCTGTGTGTGTGAGCGGAGGGGGGGGGCTGTGTGTGTGACCGGAGGAGAGGGGGGGGGGCTGTGTGTGTGACCGGAGGGGGGGGGGGGCTGTGTGTGTGACCAGAGGGGGGGGCTGTGTGTGTGACCGGAGGAGAGGGGGGGGGCTGTGTGTGTGACCGGAGGGGGGGGGGGCTGTGTGTGTGACCGGAGGAGAGGGGGGGGGCTGTGTGTGTGACCGGAGGGGGGGGGGGCTGTGTGTGTGACCGGAGGGGGGGGGGGGCTGTGTGTGTGACCGGAGGGGGGGGGGCTGTGTGTGTGACCGGAGGAGAGGGGGGGGGCTGTGTGTGTGACCGGAGGGGGGGGGGGCTGTGTGTGTGACCGGAGGAGAGGGGGGGGGCTGTGTGTGTGACCGGAGGGGGGGGGGGCTGTGTGTGTGACCGGAGGGGGGGGGGGGCTGTGTGTGTGACCAGAGGGGGGGGGCTGTGTGTGTGACCGGAGGAGAGGGGGGGGTCTGTGTGTGTGACCGGAGGGGGGGGGCTGTGTGTGTGACCGGAGGAGAGGGGGGGGGCTGTGTGTGTGACCGGAGGGGGGCTGTGTGTGTGACCAGAAGAGGGGGGGGGCTGTGTGTGTGACCGGAGGAGAGGGGGGGGGCTGTGTGTGTGACCGGAGGGGGGGCTGTGTGTGTGACCGGAGGAGGGGGGGCTGTGTGTGTGTGACCGGAGGAGAGGGGGGGGGTCTGTGTGTGTGACCGGAGGGGGGGGGCTGTGTGTGTGTGACCGGAGGAGAGGGGGGGGGCTGTGTGTGTGAGCGGAGGAGAGGGGGGGGGTCTGTGTGTGTGACCGGAGGGGGGGGGCTGTGTGTGTGACCGGAGGAGAGGGGGGGCTGTGTGTGTGACCGGAGGAGGGGGGGCTGTGTGTGTGTGACCGGAGGAGAGGGGGGGGGTCTGTGTGTGTGACCGGAGGGGGGGGGCTGTGTGTGTGTGACCGGAGGAGAGGGGGGGGGCTGTGTGTGTGTGACCGGAGGAGAGGGGGGGGGCTGTGTGTGTGTGACCGGAGGAGGGGGGGGGGGCTGTGTGTGTGTGACCGGAGGAGAGGGGGGGGGCTGTGTGTGTGACCGGAGGAGAGGGGGGGGGCTGTGTGTGTGTGACCGGAGGAGGGGGGGGGGCTGTGTGTGTGTGACCGGAGGAGAGGGGGGGGGCTGTGTGTGTGACCGGAGGAGAGGGGGGGGGCTGTGTGTGTGACCGGAGGAGGGGGGGGGGGCTGTGTGTGTGTGACCGGAGGAGAGGGGGGGGCTGTGTGTATGACCGGAGGGGGGGGGGGGCTGTGTGTGTGACCGGAGGAGAGGGGGGGGGCTGTGTGTGTGACCGGAGGAGAGGGGGGGGGCTGTGTGTGTGACCGGAGGGGGGGGGGGCTGTGTGTGTGACCGGAGGAGAGGGGGGGGGCTGTGTGTGTGACCGGAGGGGGGGGGCTGTGTGTGTGACCGGAGGGGGGGGGCTGTGTGTGTGACCGGAGGGGGGGCTGTGTGTGTGACCGGAGGAGGGGGGGGGCTGTGTGTGTGACCGGAGGAGGGGGGGGGGCTGTGTGTGTGACCGGAGGAGGAGGGGGGCTGTGTGTGTGACCGGAGGAGGGGGGGGGCTGTGTGTGTGACCGGAGGGGGGGGGGGGCTGTGTGTGTGACCGGAGGAGGGGGGGGGGCTGTGTGTGTGACCGGAGGAGGAGGGGGGCTGTGTGTGTGACCGGAGGAGGGGGGGGGCTGTGTGTGTGACCGGAGGGGGGGGGGGGCTGTGTGTGTGACCGGAGGGGGGGGGGGGGCTGTGTGTGTGACCGGAGGGGGGGGGGGCTGTGTGTGTGACCGGAGGAGGGGGGGGGGCTGTGCTGAGAGTTACGGGCAGCACTAGGTACATGATACAATGTTTCCAATGTGCCCACCAATTAGTCACATCATTATTATTGACAAAGGCTATAAACATAAGGGTGAATGACCTCGGGGAGATCAAAACATCCAACACCGCGGAGACACCATCACGTTTTTCTCAACGCAGTGACAAATGGGCGTGGTTATCAGTTTTCATATTGGGTCACATGACCATTGTGGGGCACCGCAGGCAGCGTACAGGAAATGGCGCAGACCGGTCACATTTTAGGCTCAGAGGCGACTTTTTCTGCAGACAACGAATTTGCGCAAAACTGACTTTTCTTGTCTTTCTCTCCTAGGAT